>NC_048596.1:105651720-105986398 GCF_003668045.3 Cricetulus griseus | reverse complement strand
AGTTTCTAGTATCTTTACTACAGTGTTTTAGAGTCAGTTGCATTAAGAAATAAATTTAGGGGCTTCAGAAATAGCCCAGCTCTTAAGAGCACTTAATGGTCTTGCAGAGGACTTAGGTTCAGGTCCCAGATCCTACATGCTGACTTATAAACAACCGTAATTCTATGTCTAGAGGACCTGATGATCTCTTTTGCCCTGTTCCCTGCATGAAAGCACTGCACATAAACTCATTCAGAAAAACATAATACAAATAAATAAATAAATGCATCTTTAAAAAGAAGTGAGTTTCCAGCAAGACAAAACGGCAGCCCACAGACTGGGAAAAGTATTTACCAACCCCACATCTGACAGAGGGTTGACCTCCAAAATATACAAAGAACTCAAGAAGCTAGTCTCCAAAACACCAAACAATCCAATTAAAAAGTGGGGAACAGAACTAAATAGACAGTTCTCAACAGAGGAATCTAAAATGGCTGAAAGACACATAAGAAAGTGTTCAACATCCTTAGCCATCAGGGAAATGCAAATCAAAACAACTCTGAGATACCATCTTACTCCTGTCAGAATGGCCAAAATCAAAAACACCAATGACAGTTTATGTTGGAGAATATGTGGAGAAAGGGAACACTTCTCCACTGCTGGTGGGAGTGCCAACTTGTACAGCCACTTTGGAAATCAGTATGGTGACTCCTCGAGAAAATGGGAATCAGTGTACCACAAGATCCAGCAAGTCCACTCTTAGGCATATACCCAAAAAAAGCACATTCATAAACAAGGATATCTATTCAGAGATGTTCATAGCAGCACTGTTTGTAATAGCTAGAAACTGGAAGCAACCTAGATGCCCCTCAACTGAGGAATGGATAGAGGAATTGTGGTACATTTACACAATGGAGTACTACTCAACGGGAGAAAAAAAAAAAACAATGGAATCTTGAAATTTGCAGGAAAATGGATGGAACTAGAAGAAACCATTCTGAGTGAGGTAACCCAATCACTAAAAGACAAACATGGTATGTACTCACTCATATGTGGATTTTAGACATACAGTAAAGGATTACCAGCCTACAATCCACACTGCCAGAGAAGCAAGTAAACAAGGAGGACCCTAAGAGAAACATACATGGTCCCTTGGAGAAGGGGAAAGGGTCAAGATCCCCTGAGCAAATTGAGAGCACGGGAAGAGGAAGGAGGGATCTAGGAGAATGAGAAGGGGAGAAGAGGAGGGATGCAGAGGACATGAGGGAGCAGAAAGGTTGAGGAGGGGGAAAATGGTGTAATTATATTATGATTTCAAAAAATAAAAAACAATAAAAGTCAGTTTGATTCAATTCCATTAATCAGGGTGATTTTCTATTCTATTCCTCAGAGAATTAGGGAAGCATCCAACAGATACCATCTTTTCCATTGAGTTTCTTTCCAATATCTACAACTAGAATGGCTCTATAATTAATCATCCAAACTTGTTCTATTCAAAACTTACTTTTAAATCAATTTAACAAACAAAGAGATGAATTTACCATAATACTTCCTTTTTAAAATTAGTTTTAAAGTTAACATACAAAGCAATAGTATCTTCATACATATACATTCTTTTTTTTTCTGATTTATTCCCTTTCCCAGATGCCCTTCTTATCTTCCAGTCCACTTCATGCAGCCCACTTTATTTTCCAGCATCCCCATTTCTGCTTTTGTGGCACATGTATTATATTATTCCCCCCACCCAGAGCTCTTCTTCCACTCTCATAGTCCTCTTTTTAGTTTTTGCAATACACACACACACACACACACACACACACACACACACACACCCTTAGATACTACATAGTAAAGAAAGGGTGGAGGTGTTTTTGAGTCTAGTTTATTTTACTCAACACAATGACATTCAGTTTTATCTATTTTCCTACAAACGTTATGATTCTATTCTTGTTTATGGCTAGATAAGATTCATGACTTATATTTGATAACTTTTCTTTATTCATTCATCTGTTGATGAATATTTAGGCTGATTCCATTTTTTAGCTTATGTAAATAGTACAACTGTAAATGTGGATGCAAACCCAAACCTTGTTGGATGTCATAAACATGTGCCATAGTAAGTATATTAGCACAGAAAATTAAAGACCAATTTTCCTAATGAACAAAATTGCAAAAGTTCTCAACTAAATATTCACAGACTGAATTTATGAAAACATTAAGAACATCATACAACACGATCAAGAAGGCTTCATTTAGAGATTCAAAATTGGTTTAGTATGCAAATGCATAAATACAATGCCCTATTTATAGAAATTTAAGGGCAGAAAGCACATACATGGTCATGTAGATGCAAAAAAGGCATTTGACAAAGCTCACCATGCTTTTATGATAAATGTTCTGAAGAAGTTAGGAATAGATAGGAATACAGCAAAGGAATCATGACCATACATGGCAAATCTAAAACCAATACTATACCATGGGGAAACCGAGAGTGGTTCTTTTGAAACCGAGAATGATACAAATATATCCAATCTCACTACTCTTATTAAATATAATATTTGAAGTCTTAGCTAAAATATTAAGACAACAGAAATAACTAAAAGGAATAAGAATAGGAGAGGAAGAGGTCAAATTATCCTTATTTGTAGATGGCATGATTCTGTCTTTAAAATAATATGTTTAATTTACCAGGAAACTCTTAGATATAATAAAAATTCTCAGTGAAGTTGCACCATACAAACCAAACATACTAAAATCAGTAGCTTTCATATTTGCTAATAATAAACTCAAAGAGAAAGAAAACAGAAAAAATCCCATTTATCATAAACAACAAACATAATATAAATACAACTAACCAGACAACAACCTCACAAACAAAACTGCCCCCAGAAACACTAGAAATAAACCTAACAAAGGAAGTGAAAGATATCTATAGTGAACACTTTGTGACATAAAAAAGAAAAACAAATGCTATTGGCAGAATGTATGTTATTAAAATGGCTCTTTTACTAAAATAAATATATATAGTCAATATATTTGCCCTAAATTTTAATAACATTATTCAAAGAACTAGAAATACAATCCAAGAATTCACACACACACACAGACAAACACACACACACACACACACACACACACACACACACACACACACACACACACACACACACGAAGGGGGGTAGGGGCAAAAGGACACATGTGACATGAAGGTGAAGAGACCCTGGGAGAAGGAGGGAAGACTGAAGGCAGATAAAGGAGGAGGGGGAGTTGAAGGCAGAGGAAAGTAAATTGTACTTAAAAACACCATAATGAAATCTAGTACTTTATATGGAAATTAAAAATTAAAAGGTGAAGATAATCACACTATTGTAACTAGTATAAATTGGCACCAATCACTGGGAAAAGAATCAATTTGACATTCTGATGTGGATGATGAAAATAGTGAAAGATGAGGTGGTCTCAGAACCAGAATGAAGCTGGCTTTGACAGGAAGACCTAGGGGCAATCTGCAGGAGAGGCCCAGCATTTGAGCTGGCTCTGAATAGTGTTTGAGTTTAGATTTAGAGAGAGCAGGCACTGCTGCCCAAGGGGTAGTGTATTCAGTTTTGGAGGCAAAATGCTGTTCATCTGGGGGAAGCAATGAATTATTTAGTATTTCTGGGGTTATGAGATAGGGCAACTGGACCCAGACTAACAGTTCTTCTAGCTAAGGAGAGTATGAAAATAATATACACTTCTGGAATAACGCACATGAAATCTGCAAAGGCTTGGGCTGTATAGCTCATTACTTAAATAGCGCAGTCTTGTCTGTAGCCAACCATAATTCCTGTCCTTAGTATAGTGCATGGTGTCAAATCTTTTGTTTATTTTCGGGTTCATCTTGGACTTCCATGGTTTCCAAGAAATTTCTTTCTTATAGCTCATACTTTCATGTTTTTTTTCAAGGTATTTTTGAAAAATATTTTCAAAACATTTTAAACTGTTTTAACTCTTGTTTTAGGCAAACTGAATTTTTTCTTGCTATTCTCACTATCTCATGGCTAGTTTTGTTGTATTATTATGGTAAAAGAATCTTCTCCTCAACAAAAATTAACAAAATTAGATGATGAGAAATAAGAACACCACATTACTTTATTAATTTGTTCATTTATTCATTAAATAAATATTTGTTTTGTATGTGTATCTATCGTGTTAAACAAAATATTTTATTCATGTCCTTTGGAGGCTCATATTTGCATTTTGGAACTAGTCATTACTGAGCTAATAATACAGCAATTAATATTTAATCATAATGGTGGCAATTGCAGTAATAAAAATATCCTAGAGTGTTCTAAACCTAGCTTGGAATGGACCAAAAAAGGCTTTTTGTTGGTACTTCTAGAGATGTTTTGCTAATATTTCTTTTCATCACTAGTTTATGATACTTCATTGTACTTTGTTAAAAAATTTATAGATAAAATTATGTGTGTTCAATGCATACAACAGGATGTTCTGAAGTATGTACACTTATAGAGTGATTATATTTAGATAATTAATGGTGTGCATTACCTTAAATAGCTACCATTTTTGTGGTAAGAATACTCTGCATCCACTCACTGTCCTTCAAAAATTACACGGTATTTTTGAAGAATACCATGTAATTACTACTAACCATAGCTCACATTGTGCAATAGATGTATAGAACTTATTCCTCTTAATGAAAATTTTGTCTTTTGATCAACAGCTCTAGAAACCCCCCTCACCAGCTACCCAATTCCTAATAACTACCATTCTGCTATTTCCATGAAATCAACTTTTTAATAGTCCACATATGAGAGTGACTATAAACATTTGTCTTTTCATACCAAACTTATTTTACTTGACATAATCTCCTCCAGGTTTATCTATCTTTCACAAATGTCAGGGTTTCCCTTTTATGGCTGATTATTATTCAGTTGTGTAATTATACCACAGTTCTTTACCTGTTCATCTATCAGTGGACACTTACATTGCTTCTAGACCTTGCCTGCCAGGAATAGAGCTTCAATGAACATGGGAGAGCTGGTGTCTTCTCTTTTACAGACTAAATTTCATTTCTTCTGTATTTATATCCAGTAGTGAAATTGCTGGGTTGTTATGATAGTGTGATAGTTTATTTTTAGTTTTTTGAATCATAATGGGTTCACAAATTTACCTTGCCACCAGCACTATACAAGGTTACCTTTCCACCAGCACTATACAACAAGTATGTTCATGACCTCACTAGCATGTATATACTGTAAGTTTTTCATGAGATAGGGTTTCTCTGGGTGTGGCCCTGGCTATACTGGAACTTACTCTATAGACCAGGCTGGCCTCAGACTCAGAGATCGGCCTGCTTCTGGCTCTCAAGTGCTGGGATTAAAGGCATGGACCACTACACCTGGCCTTGTACTGCACTTATGATAGTAGCCCATGTAGTTGATATGAGGCATTGCATTATTGTGCTTTTGATATGCATTTCCTTCACGTAATAAGATGTGTTTGTAGATGTGATGAATAAATGGATCTCCATTAGGAATCAGCAAATGAGATCGGAAAAAAAAGAACAGTAGCCTGTAAAAAGACTAGTGGATTATACTAGTGTGAATGTAGAGAAGTACTTTCTAGAAATACAGATGGCTAAGTCAAAAGACTCAGTGATTGCAGGATGTGGGTAAAGAGGGAGTGGTGTTGGGCCTAAAAAGGCTCAGATGTGAGCCCAGTGAGCCTGGCTAGAGTTTGGTGACCTGTCTCTGGCCTGTAACTTCCACGAGGGGGTGACTCAGCAAGGCCTGATGTAAGACTGCCTCTTGCCTAGCTACCTGCCATCTTGGTGGAATATTATTGGCCCTTACTCCTCATGTCACCCTACCCCATCCTAAGATTTCCCATCCACTACCTCAACCCTATATAAATTCCTGCCTGTTGGAATAAAGTGAGATCCTGCTTTGACAAGTCTCCCGACTCAGTGTGCATTTCTTCCTGGTAACTAGGATGGGGGAGGGTTTGAGTCATGTACGCTCACCATCCTGCTCAGCCCTGGGAAGAGACCAGCTGGATAGGCCCTTCCTCAGCTCTACCTGCCAAGAACCCAGCAGAGAGAGAGGTACTGAGGATGAGTCACAGATTTCTGATTTTATTTGTTGGGTGCATGATAGTGACATAGATTGAGATGCTGACATGATAGGTTTGATAGCCATTTGTAATGGCTAAATTTAAGTGTGAACTTGATTAGATTAGGGAGTATCTCGAAACCAAATGCACTGCTTTGGTATGTTTTTGAGGGTGTTCACAAACTAAGCCGAATTAGGTTTTGAATCAAATACATGGGAAAGAGTTATCTCTAATGTGAGTGTGTGCCACCCAATTGCTGGTGACTTAGAACAGATTTCCTCTGGAAACTGGAAAACACTAATTTCCAGTCTTCAGTTTAGAACTATAGGCTTTTCAGCCCCTAGACTCAAGGATTTGAGTCTCTGAGGCTTCCTCTATGATGAAATTGCTTTTGTATTTGACCTGGAAGTTGAAGCCCAATCCTTTGGTCTTGTCATGAACCATAGTAGAAATATCCCAGGGTCTCCTGCCTGATGATAACTTCTGAGGCTTTGTATAATGAGAGAATTATGATCTCTTTTACATGTCTCTTTTCTGGTGCACATGCACGTTTATTTAAACAAGGGTTTATTTAGCTTATGCTTCTGCATCATAGTTCATTATCAAAGAAGTCAGGACAGCAGCTCAAGCAGGGCAGGGACCTGAAGGCAGGAGTTATTTCAGCAGCCATGATAGAGTGCTGCTTATGGCTTGTTCTCATGGTTTTCTCAGCCCTCTTTCTTGTAGAACCAAGGACCACCAGCCCAGGAATGGCACCACCCACAATGAACTGGATCTCCGCCATCTATCACTAATTAAGAAAATACTTCACAGGCTTGCCTACTGCCTAATTTTATGTAGTTATTTTCTTAATTGAAGGTCCTGCCTTTCAGATGATTTTAGCTTGTGTCAAGTTGACATAAAACTATCCAGCATATGGTTTTTCCTTAAAAGAAACCTGTACATGCTCTTTGAGATAACATATATGTAATTTGTGTAAATATTTAGTACTTACTTATTCTCAGAGCTCTGAGATTTCTTGTTGGTTTTATTTGGTATCAGTCTATTTTAACCATCACTTTAGTGACACCTTGAAATATAAAAATTTCTATTTTTAAAAAATGTTCTTTATTTCTAGAGTGTCCTTCGTGCATATTGTTCTCACACTCCAGAACTCCTAATATTTTGTTTATACAAAATCAGAAATTCTTTTGATTTTTGATACTCTCTTTCTTGTCTTTTGACACAAACCCTCAATTTTCTGTTCTAATTCTGTGCTGATTTTATTGTTGTCACTATCTTTCAAAATTTCTAATTGTTATAATGTTTCGTCATTCCATTTCACTTTATTTAAAAAATATTTTATTATTTAGTGTGTACGGATGTTTCCCCTGTATATATGTGGACCATGTTACGTGTAGTATCTGCAGAATCTAGAAGAAGGCATGATCCCTTGGACTGGAGTTACAGTTGTGAGCTGCCATCTGGGTCCTGTTGATCGAACCTGGGTCCTCTAAAAAAGAAGTTAGTACTTTTGCCCACTGAGCCATTGTTCCAGCCTTCCCTTTATTTTTATTTTTATTACATGTATATTTTTTAGCAAACTTAATTGTCATTATTATCGTCATCTTTTCCTTCGTTTTTTTTTTTGTTTTTTTTTTTTTTTTTTTTTTTTTTTGAGATAGGGTTTTTCTGTGTAGTCTCAGATGTCCAAGAACTTGCTATATAGGGCAGGCTGGCATCTCAAGTGTTGGGGATTAAAGGCATGCATCACCACACCTGCTCCCTTTATTTTTAATATCTTTTTTAGTGCATACAGTGCCTTACTTTATCTTTTCACATATACTTATAGCTTTTTGTTCTAGTTTTGTCTTTAGGTATGGATAATTTCCATATTAATTTGTTGCTTTTTGTAAACCTTAGTGTTTATTTTTTATTTTTCTGTCTCATGTGTTTGGTGATTGTTGTTGATCATTAATATATAAGAGTCAACGATTAAAAACAACCTCTAATTGCAAACTCTTTGCATTTGGGTAGGACTTCCTGTGAGCTTTATTAGATGTGTACTTAAACTTTCATCAAGGAGTCCTTCCCATTACTGTCTTTAGGCTTTTCTCTTTGGTTGGTGAGATTGTCATTAGAGAATCTTCCCATCTGCTATACTAGATGCCAGCAGGCTAAGTCATTAAAGGTTGCCCTTTGGATCATTTATGGAAGGGGATAAAAAGAAATGAGATAACAGAAAGAGAACTTTGACTATGGAGCACAGTTAGTGAAGGTCTCTGCAGGCCCTATGGGAGGTCTGAAGTTAAGATGGCCTTCTGAATTGTCTGCCTTGGGATGAAGGATGCTGGGCCTTTATCTTCATGCTAAACAGACATTGGACACACACAGATGGCTATATCTGGTCTTTGTATCTAAGTTGTGGGTTCAGAGTACTGCAGGTTAAAAATATTTTAAGAACTATATTCAAACTGACTTTTTATTGTCATCATTCCTTAAATAACACAACTGCTTACATAGTGTTATATTGTGTTAGGTATGATTTGTAATCTAGAGATCATTTAAAGTAGGAGATTACATGTAGTAAATCATTTTGCATATGGTACCTGTGCAACAACCGCTAAAACTTAGTGGCTCCACAGGAGGTCATTGAATAAATCTGTCTCCTGTAGAGTGACTGTAGTTGTTTGGACAAGGGTTGTAAAGTGTGGGACTAACTAGCCAAGGCATGTCTTGATAGCTGAAGGCTGTCAACAGACTATACGTTTGATTGCTATAGATGACTAGCTACTAACCTGAATTTCTTAATTATATATTACATTTTTAAATGAGCTTCATAAGCACAATACTCCAACCAAGAGTAGGAACATATTCAGCAGAACAAAATAACTTTAAATTTGCATCAGTTGGGTTGAAATATAAATTGAAATTTGAATGGAAATGTTGTTGTCCTGTATAATTTGTATTCTTTGCCATCTTTACTCCTTAAAATAACCTAATATACATGTATTAATTGACTATATCTTTTCAATGCAGTGCTAAGTTTCAGGAATTTAATGAGGGTCCTTAATGCCACATAACCATTGCTTGGGTAGAATTTCAGACCATTGCTATTTTGATATAAAATTTATGTGCATTCCATAGTGATTTAGTTCCTCTGTTTTAACTTGACTGAATCTTACTATCTACATTCAAGGAATACTACTGTGCATGCATGTACAATGGCTTTGGTATCTAAATCACCATGCTATATTCATTCACTCTTCACTTCTCTATGCTGGAAGAGAGGCCAAAAAGATTTTGACTATTTAAAATATTATTTCAAAAGTGAAGAAAAAAGAGATGAAGAAGGAGAAGTAGAAATGCATAATGAAAAGAAAGATTAATTTAAAGTAGGTCTTTGGGAGGAAAACAGTGTAGATTATTTAAACCCACATTTATTTGATTGAGAAAGTACCAGAGAATGCACTGGATGCATGTTAACTGCTTGATACTTAAGTGTTGAATGCAAATTAATTACCAAAACCATCTGTTAATCATTTGAATCTGGCAATAAAAGTGATGAGTGAGGCATTTATCATCAAATTGAGGGCACATTTTTCTAATGGATCTTTTATTCAAGCTTCATGTTTCTGTTGCAATTTTATCTTTCTAGTCACACAGAGCTTCCGATCTCTATTTGTAATTAGGATGATCCAAATGACAGGGTGGTGGCACTAGAAGGAATATTGCAATTGGCTGTCAATGATCAACAGAGCAGTCACCTTTTAACCTCTTTAAATAATGCAAACCTTGATTAAATTAGGAGAAAAACTAATTAATATATTTTGATTTAAGAGAGTTGTTTACAGAAGTTGGAATTTGCATAGAAGTGTGTGTGTATATGTGTAGTGTGTGTAATGGGGGGGTTCACACAATTTGGGTTTCAACTGTACATTACTGCAGAGATGCTTCCATGGTTTGGACAATGGTGTCATCCCCAGGAAGAAGATTGAAGTTAATAATACCATGAATGTGGGAGGTACCCTTGAAAGAATTGGCATAGGAGACCGCTTTCTGAACATAACACTAGTATCACAGACACTGAGATTGACAGTTAATAAATGGGACCTTCTGAAACTGAAAAGCTTCTGTAAGGCAGGACACAGTCAACAACGACGTGGGGCAAGGGGGAGAAGAGGAGGGGGAAGAGAACAGAATGGGATAAGATATTCACCAACCCCACATCTGACAGAGGGCTGATTTCCAAAATATACAATGAGCTCAAGAAGCTAGTCACCAAAACACCAAACAATCCAATTAAAAAGTGGGGTACATTATCCCTAGCATAGGTGTGGACTTTGGGAGCCCATCCCACATAGAGAGATACTCCGTGAACCAAGACACATGGGGGTGGGCCTAGGCTCTATCCCAAAGGTTATGACAGACTCTGAAGACTCCCCATGGAAGGCCTCACCCCCTCTGGGGAGCAGAAAGTGTATGGGATAGGTAGGGTTTTAGTTGTGAAGGGGTGGTAGGGGAGGAGGAGAGGGAGAGGAAACTGGGATTGACATGTAAAACAATCTTGTTTCTAATTCAAATAAAAATGAAAAAAAGTGGGGTACAGAACTAAATAGAGAATTCTCAATAGAGGAATCTAAAGTGGCTGAAAGACACTTAGAAAGGTGCTCAACATCCTTAGTCATCAGGGAAATGAAACTCAAAACAACTCTGAGATACCATCTTACATTGGCCAAAATGGTTAAAATCAAAAACACCAATGACAGTCTATGCTGGAGAGGATGTGGAGAAAGAGGGACACTCCCCCATTGCTGATGGGAGTGCAGACTTGTATGACCATTATGGAAATCAGCATGGTGGTTTCTCAGTGGGAATCAGTCTACCTCAAGATCCAGCAATTCCTCTCTTGGGCATATACCCCAAAAAGCACATTCATACATCAAGGACATATGTTCAACTATGTTCATTGCAGCAGAACCTGGAAGCAATCTAGATGCTCCTCAACTGAAGAATGGATGGAGAAAATGTGGTACATTTTCAAAGTGGAGTATTACTCAGCAGAAGAAAACAATGAAACCTTGAAATTTGAAGGCAAATGGATGGAACAGGAAGAAAACATCCTGAGTGAGATAGCCCAATCACAGAAAGACAAGCACTGTGTGTACTCACTCATATATGGATATTAGACATAGAGCAAAGGGCTAACAGTCTACAATCCACATTGCCACAGAAGCTAGGAAGAAAAGAGGACACCAGGAGAAGAACTCATGGGCCCCCTGAAGAAGGGGAGGGAGACAAGAAACCCTGAGGAAACTGGGAGCTTGGGGGGAGACGAGGAGGGGGGAGGAGAACAGGAGAGAACAGGAGGATTGCGACAGGGGAGGAATAGAGGTGGACAAGAAAGGAGATACCTTGATAGAGGGAGCCAGTATAGGTTTGGAGAGATGTCTGGTACAGGGGAAAAGTTAGAAGATCCACAGGAATGACCCCAACTAAGAATCTAGACAGTGGTGGAGAGGCTGACTTTGATGCCCTTCCCCTATAATGAGATTGATGACTACCTTGGTTGCCATTCCTAGAGCTTTCATCCAGTAGCTGATTGAAGCAGAAGCAGGCACCCACAGCTAAACTGGGCCATACTCCTTAAATCCAGTTGAAAAGAGGGAAGAGGGATGAGCAAAGGAGCCAAGACTGTGCTGGAGAACCTGCAGAAACAGTTGACTTGACCTAGTGAGAGCACAGAGACCCTAGTCATAAAGCTGGGGAACCAGCATTGGACTAAACCAAGCCCTCTGAATGTGGGTACCAGCTAGGAGGCTAGGGCAGTCTATGGGACTTCTAACAGTGGAGCCAGAGTTTATCCCTAGAGCACAAATTGACTTTGGGAGCCCATTCCCTATGGAGGGGTTCTATTGCAGGCCAGATACAAGAAAGAGGACCTAGGCCCTCTCCCAAATGATGTGATGGACTTTGATGGTTCCCCATGGAGTGCCTCACTATCCTTGAGGAATGGGTGGGCGTGGGTTGGGAGGGTTGGTGGGGAGCATGGGAGGGCAAGGGAATGGGGGATTGATATGAGTGCTTCTAAAATAAAAAAATAATACCATAATGTCCAACTATTACCTGAGGAAGAGAATCACCCTCAAACTAGTCAAAGATGTTCACTATGCAGAAGCCTGTGCTTTGTAAATCCCACAAGTAGCAAACGCATCAAAATAAAACTCAGTATGTGGTACCTGGATAGCCTTTTCACATAGCCTATTATTGCTCTTTCAAGGTGAGACAACAAGGATGTGTGGCCTAAGATGTAAATGCAACAGGATACTTGGCCTAAGATGTGGTCACTGCATGTCCTGCCTAAATAACAGAATACTTAGAATATAGTTACTTGATGTTTGGGTATTTAGAAGGTAATGAAACTTGTTTGTTCTTTGTATCTTGATAAAGCAGTCTTTTGCCTTCTCCCCCTCTTTTGATGGGGTACAAAAGACTTTGAACAATAAACATGGGCTGTTCAGTATTCACTGAATACCCTCCCAGTTCTATCCCATGTTTCTGTTTTTCTTTGGTATCTTTATTTTTCTACCCACCATTTCTCAATCCACACTCCTCCTTTCAATCATGGACTGGACAGACAAGTCAGCAGGACCAGAAGAAGGCCCCAGAAATTAGGTTACTACATCTATCTATCTATCTATCTATCTATCTATCTATCTATCTATCTATCTATCTATCTAATCATCTATAGGATTTATTAAAGGGGCATGTAGCCTGTGGTATGACTGTTCTAACAATGGCTGTATCTTGATGGAAAGCTAAAGAATCCAATAGTTGCTTGGTCCACAAGGATGAATCTCTCAAGTGGTCTTTTGTATATGCCAGAATCAGAAGAACTAGGCTCTAATACCAGTGAAGGAATGAACTTGATAGTGGGGGTGAGGGCAAGCAGGCAAAGAACAAATGCTTCTGTCTTCCATGTCCTTTATGTAGACTGACACCAGATGGTGTGGCTCAGATCTAAGGTGGATTTCACCTCAGATGATCCCATCAAGAAAAAAAAATCCTTCACAGATGTGCCCAGCTGTTTGGAAAGTTGGTTAAGTACAGATATAGTCAAATCGACAATCAAGAATAGCCATCACATTCACCATGTGACCACTGCCCCATCAAGCTCTCATGACAGTGTGGAGAATTGGGCCACCTTGCCCTGTCTAAGGTTGCCATTGCAAACACTTAGAACCTCAGGGCACACGTAAAAGTTCCATACTAATGGATCAAGCACATCTCAGATTCATCAGAGTGCAGAGGAAAATAAAGATGGACATTCCAGATAACATAGGCATCCCTTCCCAGGGAACCATGCCTAGGTGAGCATGGTGAACCTTTCCCCAGTGTTTACTTCTGGATTGGCTCACTTCTCTGGAACCTGCTGTTTTATGTAGCACCTTTTTATGCTTCTCAGGATAATGGGCTCCTCTCCCTTAGAAAACTGTGCTTATGCCACATAACGAGTAGGGGATAATGCCTTTGAATTTCCAAATTTGTATTTTCTTGTAGTTCACAAATTGGATGCATATTAACACTGGTGGTCATAGAAGTGTTTTGAACAGGAGGTGGTGTCTATAAAGATAATACCTGGGCCTTGCTAGTTTTCCTTACAAGGTCACCAAAAAAAGAAGCAGAACTTATATACATAAGCATTTTTTTTACCCATTTACCCAGATTTTTGCAAATTCCCCATTGAAGAAGAGTATTTCTTTTGTTAGCTGGGTTTGATCTTATGATTTATAGCCTCTGTTAGTACAGGGCTGAACCACATTAGGCTTTTCTTGTCTCTCCTTTCTGATTACTACTAAACAGTCTCTTTTATACCTAAGGGGAAGGGGTGATATCAACTTGATTTGTTAATTCTGATTAAAGTTTTAATTCTCAGTCTCTTTCTGGTAAAAGCTCTTGTTTGTGATGGAGAGAGGAGGGCTGGTTGATCACACTACAACACAAAAATACCAAGTTCAATACAGTATTATAATACATATGATGAGAATCTAGACTAATTTAGACCCATGTGGTGGTTAATGTTGAATGTAACCTTGACATGTTCTAGAGTCTATTAGGAGACAAATATCTTGGTATGTCTGAGGGCATTTCTAAATTAGATTAACTGAAATGAGAAGCCCTATCTTAACTGTGGGTGTCACTCTTCCATGGATTGGGATCCTAAATGGAATAAAAATGAAAGGAACTATGACTGCATGTATCTCTCTTTCTCTGCTTTATGACCACAAGGAACTACCTAAATCTCCTGCTTGCATGCCATCCCAGCTAGGATGGACTGTATCTTCCGTGAACCAAGGTAACCCCTGTTTTCCTCACTTGCCTCTTTTTGGTATTTTTCTCATAGCTAGAAGTAAAGTAATGAAATACAATGCCCTTATTTTGGAATAAAACAGACTTCTCTAATAATTACAGTCTAATTGCTTATGGACGTTTTAGCTTCATCTCTGAATATACCAGGGAGTCCCGAAGCTAGGGGCTCATGTTATTTATGTCTGATACCAGAATCCAGCACATTCACTAACCATTTATTTTGCATTCAGAAAGATGTCAAACTCAGGAAAACTAATGCAAAAGCAGCCTCATTAAAATAATCATTAGAAGCCCTTTATTAGGACAAAACTCGTGCAAATTATTTTGAACAATGTTCTCAAATTCACATATTTTTCCTACAAGTGGGTTAGTGTTTTTTTTTTTTTTTTTTTTTTTTTTTTTTGCCAATTACATCCCAGGATGTGGATTTTAGTGACCTCATATCTGGTTCTACTCTGGTCTCCTTTTGGAGCTCATCAAAGTAACTGTAGCCTGGGGTGGTTCAGCCTGCTGGCAGGATCTCACTCTAGGAATGACCTTATTGAAGAATAATTTCCACCAGTTAAGTTGTCTTGATTGTGTTGCATTGACCCACACTGATACTCAAAGACTTATCTGCAGCATCAAGGCAGGTTTTTATTTTAAACATATTGATTTGTTTCCCTTTTCTCCCACTACCCACTGTCAGCATTTGTTTTTGAGCTTGTATATGAATATCCCCTGGTATTTCTCCTAAAACTAACTTATACTCAGGAAGAAAAGAGGTTTGATCAGGCAGACACAGCTGTCCAACTTGTTTCAGTAGGAATTTGTGGCCTGGCAACGTAGAAGTAGATTTTGCTCTTGATAGTTGATTTACTTCCTCTGCTGATGGTATGTATTTACATGTCCTCACATAGGATCGATAAAGACAAAGGCAGCAATTCTAATCTGTCTGCCAACAAAGGGAAGAATTATTGATGTAAATAGCAAGATGACAGCTTCAAAGGGCATCCTTTAAATGGAGTTGGCTCATATTGGCCCATGAAAGCCATCAGCATCTCACAGGTGTTGCGCTCTTCTTGTTTCAGGTATATAGTCATTGGTGGTAAAAAAAAAATCAGGATTTAACAGTGCATCCATGAAAGGGTGTCTTCAGTGAGCACTTTCTTTTGACATTTGCAGGGCAAGGCTACAAATGGATGTCCACATGCCATACATCTAAATATTTAAAAGCTATAAATAAAACTATGGCTGCCTCTTGGCTCAGGTTTCTTCTATTTAGGGCTCCATTACAGCATGAGCCTGGGTATTTATTATTTATAGGACATATAGGATAAAATTGCTGCATTTTCTTTCAGGTGAGCATTGTCTCCACAACCTGTAGATCTTCTGGTGAAAGCAAGATAAATATGGGCCTGAATTTAGTACCAGAGGCTGGAAGTGGCTGGATTGCTACTGAAGACAGAGCTGGTTAAACTCTGCAGGGATTGAGGTATATATTTCTCTTCAACACCTACTTTTCCTGCTCAAGGATTAAGTTCTTAGTACTTTGTAAAGCTACACTCTATGAGTAGAAGGGCTGGGAAGAACTGTTAACAAGAGGGGCTGGCTCCTCCTGATGTCTACTATGGGTGAATAGGTAGTGTCCCATGTGAACAGCAGCTTTTTCTTTTATTTCCAAGGTAAGAGGCATGGTTGCTCTTTCTTCTGCTTGTATTTACATTTCTGTGTCTCTTAGCCTTGGTCAGGAATAAGGAGAAGAGGAAGAGAGTTGACTTGTATGATCCTTTTCAATAATTCTTCTAAAATATTTATTTGTTTACATACCTTTTATGTTTCTTTCTGTGCCTGAGTGTATACAGGAATCCACAGAGGCCATTAGAACCATCAAATCCCATGGAACTGGAGTTATAGATGTTGTGAACACATGGTAAATTAAACCCCAGTCCTTAGGATTCTTAAATGTCAAACTTTCTCTTGTTCCACCTTCTTCAGATATTTATTGCTCAATAGGTTATTAAAATGTCTAGAAAATATTTCTAACGAGAATAAAAAGCACAAGGATTTTTATTTTGATAGTTCTTGTGAATGAAACCATCTAATACCTGTGGCATTTGATCAAATGGTAGTTTATGTCCATGTACCTCTGAGTCCTGACTTTGTCCCATCTGTAGTGATTTAGAGTTTCTGAGTAACCAGGAGGCTGCATCATAGCTTTTGCTTTTAAACTCTTAAAATCAATTTGTGATGCTCAAATATTCTTGGGTGTGTGGCCTACCATTGGACAGTGGTTTTCAGACACTTATTCATTTTCCTTTCTTTAAAAAAATAAGATTCTTTTCTCATATAACATATTATATGAGAAAATAGTTTTCCCTCCCTCCATTCCTTCTAGTTCCTCCCAACCTCCCCTTCCTCTGGATCCACTCTTTTGATGTCTTATTAGAAAACAGCAGCCTTCCAAGAGACATGTAACCAAACATGACAAAATAAAATACAAGATGAAATGAAGAGTATCATATCAAAATTAGACATGGCAACCCAACAAAAGGAAAAGCATCTCAAGAACAGGCACAAGAATCAGAGATCCATTTGTTTGCACAGTCAAGAGACACAGAAAAATACTAATAGCTATAAGATATACATAGGAGACATGGTGCAGACCCTTGTAGGCCCTGTGCTTGCTGCTTCGAACTTTGTGAGCTCATATGCACCTTGCTTAGTTGATTCAGAAGGCCTTGTTCTCCTGTTGTACTTCACCCCCTCTGACTGTTACATTCTTTCCACCACTTCTTCCAAGGGATTCCCTGAGCTCTGAGGGAAGGGATTTGATGGGGACCTTCCATTTGGACTCTGTCCACACAGTGTCTGGCTATGGGTCTCTGTTTCTGTTCCCATCTGCTGCCTCTCTGATGATGACTGATCTATGAGTACAGCAAAATAGCATTAGGAATCATTTTACTGATACTTTTTTTTTCCAGTCATGTTTGGTTTTACCCTAGGTTTTTGGGCTGCAAGTCTCACATTCTTGGTTATACAAGCAGTGTCTGGTATGGGTTCCTTCTCATGAAGTGGGCCTTAAGTCAATCAGATATTGGTTGGCTACTCCCACAAGTTCTGTGCTATCATTGCTGTAACTTGTTTTGTAGGCAGGACAGATTGTAGGCCAAACATTTTGTGGATGGATTGGTTTGCATCTTTCCCTTTGTGTAGTCTTCAGAGTACCTTCCCACACCAAAGAGGCTAGAAAGTATAGGTGAAGGCTTCATGTAGTCATCATCTTGACTTCTTCATGTTCATTGAATTGTGTCAATGTCCTTGGTGATGGGCTCCACCTTTTGTCTTAGCAATAGCCTGTGTTGTTTGGGTTTTTCCATGAATACCCCTTGTCCAACATCTCAATTGAACATAATCCATTCCTGTCACTGGAAACCTCACTTGAGGTTCCAAATAAGAGATGGCCTATTAAACTCCAAATCCCCATTATTAGGAGTCCTCATTAGGCTTACCTTCATAGATTCTAGGATGTTTTTTACTGCACTAAGGTTCCACACCTTCCCCTAAAGGCCCCCTAATTCCAGCCATTTCTCCCTCTATCCCTCCCATTTTGAGGAATTGTTGTATTGATTTTCAAAGTAGCTGTACAAATTTGCATTCCCACCAGTAATGGAAGAGTGCTCCCAATGCTCAATATCCTCTCCAGTATATGAGCTGTCACTTGTGTTGTTGATCTTAGCCATTCTGACAGGTATAAGATGGAATCTTGAAGTCATTTTATTTGCATTTCCCTGATGGCTAAGGATGTTGAACATTTCTTTAAGTGTGTCTCAGATGTGTGAAATTCCTGTACTGTGAGTTCTCTGTTTAGATCTGTTTACCTCATTTTTAATTGTATTATTTGGTTTGTTGAAGTCTAGTTTCTTGAGTTCTTTATATATTTTGAATATTAGCCCTCTGTCAATGTGGATGGAGTTGGTAAAAATCTTTTCCCATTCTGTAGGCTGCCATGTTGTCTGAATGACAGTATCCTATGCCAAAACATATAATAAGCATTATGGCTGGTCTCTTTGTCTGATTGACAGTATCCTTTGCCTTACAAAAGCTTTTCATTTTCATGAGGTTCCATTTGTTAATTGTTCATCTTAATGCCTGTATTGTTGGTGTTCTATTCAGAAAGTTGTCTCCTGTGACAATGCTTTCAAGGCTATTTTTCACTTTCTCTTCTATCAGGTTCAGTGTGTCTGGTTTATGTTGAGGTCTTTGATTCACCTGGATTGAGTTTTGTGGAATAATTTGAGGAGTATTAGCATTAACTCTTCTTCAAAAGTCTAGTAGAATTCTTTGCTAAAACTATCTGTCCCTGGGCTTTTTTTGTTGGGTGACTTTCAATGACTGCTTCTGTTTCTTTATGGGTTATAGTTATATTTAAATTGATTATCTCATCTTGCTTTAACTTTGATATGTAGTATCTATTGAGAAAATTATTCTTTTCTTTTGGATTTTCCAATTTGGTAGAGTACAGGTTTTTAAAATATGTCTTTATGAAATCTATGTGGCTCTTGTAGTAGATCAGTACTTATCCCTAACATAGGAATGGACTTTGGGAGCCCATTCCACATAGAGGAATATTCTCTCAGTCTAGACTCACGGGGAGGGCCTAGGCCCTATTCCAAAAGATATGACAGACTCTGAAGATCCCCCATGGACCCTTGCTGGGGAGCAGAAATGGTATGGGATAGGTAGGGTGTTAGTAGGGGGCAGGGGAGGAGGGGATGGAGAGGGAACTGGGATTGACATGTAAAAACAATCTTGTTTCTAATTTAAATGAAAAATGGGGAAATATCTCCTCATGTTTCTCTAGATACGCTTTGTGTCTATTGTTCTGTCCCCCTTTTCATTTCTGATTTTGTTAATTTGGATATTCTCTTTCTGTCTTTTATTTTGGATAAGGGTTTGTCTGTCTTGGTTATTTTTCTCAAAGAATCAACTCTTTGTTTTTCTGGTTCTTTGTATTATTTTCTTTGTTTCTCTTTTATTGATTTCAACCCTCAGCTTTAATATGTGGTGGTCTGATAGGACGAAGGGGTTATTTCAGTTTTGTTGTATCTGTTGAGGCTTGCTTTGTGACCAAGTATGTGGTCAGTTTTGGGTAATGTTCCATAAGGTGCTGAGAAGAACAGGTGCTTGGGTGAAATGTTCTGTAGACAACTATTAGGTCCATTTGGTTTATAATGCCTATAGCTTCATTATTTCCTTATTAGGAAATATTTTGTCTGGATGGTCTGTCCATTTGTGAGAGTAGGGTATTGAAATCTCTCACTCTCCATGTGTGAGGATTGATGTGTGATATAACCTTTAGTAGTGTTTCCTTTACAAATGTGGGTGCCCTTGCATTTGAAGCATAGATGTTAAGATTTGAAAGATCATCTTGGTGGATTTTTCATTTGACAAGTATGAGGTATCTAACAAAACAGACTTCAAATAAAAACTAATATTTAGATATTAAAATGGCTATACCAGCTTATTTATTAGGTCCATTTGCTTAGAATATCTTTTTCCAACCCTTTGCCCTGAGGTAATATTTATCCTTGATGTTGAAGTGTGTTTCTTGTATGCAGCAGAAGGATGGATCCTATTTTCACATTCATTTGGTTAGTCTGTGTCTTTTTCTTAGGGAATAAAGACCATTGAGATAGAGAGATATTAGTTTCCAATGATTTTTGATCCCTATCATTTTATTATTATTGTTATTATTATTATTATTATTGGTGGTGGTGGTGTGTGTGTGTGTGTATGTGTTGTGTGTGTGTGAGTGTTTGTGGGTTTCCCTTCTTTTGATTTTATTGGTGTGAGATTACTTATTTCCTCTGTTTTCATAGGCATAGTTAACCTCTTTAGGTTGGAGTTTTCCTTCTAGTACTTTCTATAAGGGTGGGTTTGCAGATAGATATTGTTTGAATTTGACTTCATTGTGGGCCTGCTGTGGTAGGCTAGCTGGGCTCTAGTGGGGATATAGTGCCCTAGCACTCACTGTTTGTATTTTTAAGCTTTGCCCCAGACCATAACCCCAGGAGATACCTCCGGTTAACCCAAGAACTACTCCTCCCAGAGTGACTAGTGGGCTGAAGGTAGACACACACACTTCTCCTACTGCTCCTGAGATCCAAAACCCACCCACCCATAGTCTCAGCCCCAGCTCTGTAGCAGGAAATGCACAGTGGTCTCCCTTCCTTGTGTGACTCCATCTGCAATGGAGCACAAAGGTCCTCTCCTCCACCCTCTCTTCCGACAGACAGCCAGACAGCCTGTCCCATTATCCCAGCCTCCAACAGCAGCAGGCAGTGACTGGAAACATACCAGTTAAGCAGAACAGGGAAACTGCTAAGCTAATTGAAGACCCCCCACTGCTCCCTCCTCCCCTCCAACCCCAAGCCCCAGTCTGGTCCTTAGTGCTGCAACAGAACATCAGCTGCACTCTTCACCACATCTCCTGTGGATACCACTGTCTTAGTTTGGAGAACGTGGTGATTGTGTGTTACCTGTTTTTCTGTTCTTCTCAGCTGGTATGTTCACAGGGAATGCCTGCTGGTGTTGGATGCTGGGGTACTGGGATGAGTTGGGAGAGGGAATGTTGGAAGAGAAGCTCTTTGTGATACCTTGGGGATGGAGTCAGAGAGGGAAGGGAAACTATAGCAGGTTTCCTGCTACAGAGCTGCAGATGAGACTAGGGAATTAGATCTGGGGAAGAAGGTGTAGACTAGCTCTCAGCCCTGAATATTCCAACAAAGCTGAGGCCCAGGAAAAAGACCTTAAAACCAACTATATAAAGATGATAGATGCCTTAAAGAAGAAATGAATAAATTGCTTAACAAAATCCAACAACACATAAAATGTGTGTGTGTGTGTGTGTGTGTGTGTGTGTGTGTGTGTGTGTGTGTGTGTAGTTTAGAAGGGCAAGATCTGTGGGATTCAGAGGAGTTGAGAGGGGGGCAGAGAAAGTTGCCATGGGTGTTCTGCTGCAGACCTGGGGATGAGACTGGGGGAATTGGATCTGGGGGAACAGAAAGAGAAGAGAAGGTCTGTGGGTAGCCTATGTGGTTTTCTGGCAGGCATGACTCAGATCTTACTCTTAATATTAACATACTATTGCTTTGTACAAGAGGCTCCTTTTTTTTTTCCCTCAGTGGAATCAGGAACAGAGTCTTGTCCATGTTTTTCTTTAGACATCTGATTAATGTAGATTCATTTCTTGCTTTGTTGCACTTTATTGAGATAATGCTTATCTACTTTCAAATTTAATGTTTGTGACAACCATACACCATGCAACTTTGTTGATGTGATTTCCCCAGCAATAATGATTAGACTTATATTAGCATTTTAGCTATAATGCATTTTTAAATTAAGGTATGTATGTTGTTTTTTAGAGAGTACTATTGCACACTTAATAGGCTATAATACAGTGTAAGCATACATTTATAGTCACTGAGAAACCCAAAATTTATGTGAATCATTTCCTTTATTGTGGCAGCCTGAAGTTGAGCCCAAATTACGTGTAGGTATCTTGTACTTGTTTTATCTCATCCACATGTACATACTCAGGTTTAGTCTTGAGCCAAGGTTTAGGACATGTGTTTTTTTTCTTCTCCTAGAGAGCTGAGTAGGCTTTTTGTGATATATGGTATCATAAGCAGGACACCAACCTGAACAATGTTTAATCCTCCAAGCCTGAGATGTTATGTAACATATATTAAACAGCAAAGGAAATCAAGCTAACCTATTGACTTTGCTACAGACAGGGCCAATGTGTTTATCAAAAATGTCTTCTTTTTTGCATTTTTAAAAATTTATTAGTTCAAATTAGAAACAAGCCTGCTTCACATGTCAATCCCTGCTACCTCTCCTTCCCCTCCTCCACAGCCCCCCACCAACCTCCCACCCACCCCTCCTCTGCTCCCTAGGGAGGGTAAGGTCCTCCACGGGGGAATCCCCAAGGTCTTTTGTATCATCCTCAGCAGGGCCTAGGCCCTCCTGCATGTGTCCAGGCTGAGAAAGCATCCCTTCACATGGAATGGGCTCCCAAAGTCCTTTCCTACTCCAGGGATAAATACTGATCTACCACCAGAGGCCCCATAGAGTGTCAAGGCCTCCTTACTGACATCCACATTCAGGGGTCTGGATCAGTCCCATGCTGGCCTCCCAGCCATCAGTGTGGGGTCCTTGAGCAACCCCTTTTTCAGGCCATCTGTTTCTGTGGGTTTCTCCAGCCTTGTCTCGTTCCCTTTGCTCATCACTCCTCTCTCTCTCTCTCTCTCTCTCTCTCTCTCTCTCTCTCTCTCTCTCTCTCTCTGCAACTGGATTCCAGGAGTTCAGTTCAGTGTTTAGCTGTGGGTGTCTGCCTCTGCTTCCATCAGCCACTGGATTAAGGCTCTAGGATGGCATATAAGATAGTCATCAATCTCATAATCAGGGAAGGGCATTTAGGGTAGCCTTTGCTTAGATTGCCAGTTGGTTTAATCCTTGTAGATCTCTGGAAATATCCCTAGTACCAGATCTCTTCTCAAATAATGGCTCCCTCTAGTATGGTATCTCTCATCCTGCTCTCCTCTATTCTTCCCCCAACTCAACCTGCTTTCCCATTCCCTCCTCTTCTCTCCTCTTCTCCCCCTCTCTTTCTCCCAGCTCCCTTTTCCCTACTCTGATGCTCCCAATTAGTTCAGGAGATCCTGTCCCCTTCACCTTCTCTGGGGGACCATGCATTCTTCTCTTGGGGTCCTCCTTGTTTCTTAGTTCCTCTGGTGATGTGGATTGTAGGCTGGTAATCCTTTGCTCTATGTCTAAAATCCATATATGAGTGAGTAATACCATGTTTGTCTTTTTGTGACTGCATTACCTCACTCAGAATGGTTTCTTCTAGTTCCATCCATTTGCCTGTGAATTTCAATATTCTATTACTTTTTTCCGCTGAGTAGTACTCCATTGTGTAAATGTACCACATTTTCTCTATCCATTCTTCCATTGAGGGGCATCTAGTTTGCTTCCAGGTTCTGGCTTTTATAAATAATGCTGCTATAAACATAGTTGAACAGATGTCCTTGTTGTATGAATGTGCCACAAATGTCTTCTAAGAAGAAAATCATTGGTAGAAGAGAAGATGAAGTACTATGAACGAGATAACACTACAGAAATTCTTGTGTAAGGTATGCTTGGTAAATGGCTTCTCATTTTTTAATGACACGTCTATCTGTATCTTTTAATTCAAGCACTTGGTTATCTTATCAGAGTCCTCATGTGTCTTAGTCTTTATTCCACTGTAAGTTATATGAAGGTAGAGACAATATCTTTACTTATGTGTTAAAAGATCTTCGCTTATCAGAGCTTATTATGTGGCCTTCATACTTCCCTTGATCAGAATATCCTTTGCTTCTCAAAAGGATTTACTCATTTGTATCTTATGAGTATGAGTATTTTGCACAGATGTTTGTGCACCTCATGGGTGCATGATTCTAGAGGAGACTAGAAGATGGGGTTGAACCATCTGCAACTGCAGTTTCAGATAGGTGTGAGTCACCATGTGGGTGCTAGGATTCAAACCAGTATCCTCCACAAATGTGTCAAATATTCTTAACTGCTGAGCCACCTCTGCAGCCTCTACTTAGAAAAACAAAACGAAATAAAACAAATGAAAAAACAAAACAAAGCAAAACAAAAGAAGGAATCCAAGGAAAGTCCCTTGCAGTAGGAATAAATCAGTACTGGCAGGACAAGGTTTGGGGACAGAAGGTAATGGATCATTTTCTGTGTTGAAGGTCAGTTATGTTAAATCTTAACGATCACTGAAGTTAGAAAGTTTATATGTCCACACTTATGAATACACAACACTGTCTTGTAGACATTTTCAGGTGTTATCTTGCTTTTCTCTTGGGTTTTATATTGTTGTTGCTCACAAATATTTCTAGAATCAGAGTTACTTCAAAATAAGGTTTTTAAAATTAATGTATGTTTACAAACTAAAGTTCAGTTTTTAGATTTCTAGATTTTAAAAAAGAACCTAAACTTCATTACTTATAAAAATCTATTAAGACAAGGAAGCTCAGCAGGCTCTGGGAAGTCTTGATAATGAGTTAGAATACATTAGGATATTACATAAGTAAGTCTCTTAATGTATGAACTCTAAAGAGATGGTGGCAAATGGAAATTATACATTTGTTGTTAACAACAGAGGTTGGAAAGACATTTTGATTTATAATGCAGGAGGATTGCAATTTCACTTTCCACTGGGTAGGCAGAAAATGGGCTCTGCTTCATTACATTGTGAGATTAGTGTTTGTGCTGAGTCCCCATCCAAGTGAGCGAAGTTGAGTCATTGAAGGATGAAGTATTGAATTTCTTTCCAGGAAGCTCTCAGCTCATATGGAATCTACTGCTGCTTCCTGGTTCTTCCCTCACTGGTTTATTTCTTCTCCTCTTTAGAGGTTGAGTTGTGAGCAGGTACAATAGACACTTCAGATTTCCTCATATTATTAAGTCAGGCTGCTGCATTCAGAGGTAAAAGAGAATTCTGCTTGTTTGTCCATCTCAAGCCAATTTCCATGGCTAGCAAACATAAAAGTTTCTTAAGATGGAATAGGTATAGGAACAACTGTGTACCACTGAGAATTTCCTTCCCTTGTATGATTGTTACTAGTCAATACTCGCTACATAACAAATTACTTATAGAATTAGCTTTATTTTAAAAAGAAAACACCTGGAACTTGGGCTGCTGCCTAGGACCTTGTTTGGGTCTATGGTCCTGCAATAACTGGAGTCTGTATGGTGGTCCATTGCCTATATTACCACCAAAGGCCACATGGATGCCAGGGGTCTAGGTCCTAACCTGTGGCCATGTGGGTGTCCAAGGGCCATGCTGTCACTTGGGCCATGTTGATCTGAGTGACCTGAGCTGTCATCTGGGGCCACAATGTCATCTGGCTCAGAGTTGCTGCATAGGACCATGTCTGGATCCATGGCCCCATAGCAGCCAGGGTCTGAGATGATGTCCATGACTCCTGTTACCACTACAGATACCCAGGGTCTGATCAGTCACCTGAGATCATGGTGGTATCTGAGGGTCATGATGCTGCCAGGGCCATATTGATCTTGGTGACTTGTGCTGCCACTGGAACCATGGTGATGTCTGGGCCCAAGCTCTGCCAAGGGATGAGTTTGTGGTCCTGATGCAGCTGGGGTGTGTATTGATGTTTATGGACTGTTTTACCACAAGGGTCATAGGAAGCATGCATGTTGGAATCTGAGCGCTGTGCTGAGATGGCCCTGCCCTTCACTGGCCCTGTCCCTTGCTGGATACTGCAGCAGGAGAACTAGTGACCCCAGAGCCCCACACTAGAGAAAGATGGCCAGATGACCCCACACCTCACCAAGGGCATGCAACTCACCTGGGCAACATACTAGAGCTGACCTTGTTGGAGGGGGCACAAAGCCAATCCTGAGGGCATGAGAACAGCAAAGTTGACTCTGTGCTCCTCCCACCTCACATGCCCCCTACAACAATCAGTAGAGAAGGCCATATACCTCACCTGAGCACAAGAGTAGTGCTTGTGGTGTGAGTGTGGGTGAGCCTGACCGAGATCTTGAGAGCAGGAGAACTGGCCTAGCTCTGTGCTGCAGGCTGCACTGGGTGAGCTAGCTGAGGCAGTGCGGGAAAGCTTGCCTGTGAAGCGACAATGAGGGAAAGCTAGTGAGCTGACCAGCTCGGCTATCACCCAGGTCCAGAACAAGGTCTGTGAGTTGGCCCATCCCAACATCTACCCTATCTATGAAATTACACAAATCAGACTTCAGGAAAGCCACTATAAACCCATGTTGATAAACTAAGCTAGAATTGTATCACCAGATTCAAAACACTTTGTTCTTTACTGTGTCTTTTGGCCTCACCAAAGCTTGGTGATCTGTTTATGTGTAACCTAGAAATGATGAACTTATGGGAACAGAGAGCAGAATTGTGGCTATTAGGCTTCAATGTGGGTCTTTTAACAATAGGGGAACGATTGGTTTAAGAATATAAAACTGCAGTTGGACAAGAGGCATGGACTCTGTGATGTCTTGAGGTCTACTGAGAGTATGATAAATATGGTTGATAACGATATGCTTTATTTTAAAAGTTGTGAGATAGTATACATTAAGTGTTCTCAAAACAAAAATGCTGAATATGTGTGATATAACATGTTAATTGGTTTAATTTAGCCATGCCATTGTGAACATACTGTATTATGTATCATAATTGTGCATGACTTTATTTATGAGCTAAATAAATGAATGGAAGAAAAAAAAAGCTTGGTGGTCTGACAGGAAAGACGCCATTTTCTTTTTTCTCTTGATACAGTAACTGAAGCTCAGAGGTGTTCACGGGGTGCTGTGAGTCTCATAACTACATGAAACATAGACAGTGATTTGAGTCAGACGATCTGACTGTAAATCCATCCCCTAATCTACTGTCACTAGCTAGCTAGTTTTTGTAAGACTGATACCACACCTGATTGTGTGTCTCATATTAGAATTTTGGCTCCAGGTCATAAAAATGGTAGTAGTCTTGCCATAGAATATTGAACAAGAGATTGTAAAACAAGGCAGACCCAGTTCCCAACTTGTCACCTTCATATTTCCTTAAGTTTATCTTTCTGTTGTATTCATAGACTATTAAAAAATTGAAGGGATAAATAGGGTGGGTTGTGGATACCATTGGTATCTTATATCGAAGACTTAGGAGCAGTCTCACTGAAGAAAGTCTAAGGATGCCATTTGGTACCTGTGGGACTCATTCTGTTATTATTAGAGTTTTGAATGACACTGGAGAGATGAGCTCTGGGGACAGATCCATCTTGGACTTCTGATTTCCCTTTTAATTATTCAGTATGCTTATTTGTATAGTGGTTGCCTCAGTTTTACATCAAATAAATAAGACAATACATTTGAAGTGCTTTATTTATTTATTTTTGATTTGATTTTTCAAGACAGAGTTTCTTTGTGTAGCTTTGGAGCCTGTTCTGGAACTTGCTTTGTAGACCAGGCTGGCCACAAACTCATAGCAGTCTGCCCACCCCTGCCTCTACCACCACCCAGCCATTTGAAGTGCTTCATGCAGAATAAATGCTGAATGGTTGTGTATGTTCCCCAACTGAGGGATGCATTCATATGTGATAAAAACTTCTCTATCAATCATTCCCCAATTCTAGCCTAAACTATATTAGAACAATGAAATATAGTTTCCACCATTTTCATTTATAAGACTTTCTGTTTTAATAATTTCAGCTTGATTCAGTATATTAAATTAATACAACTGCTGTATTAGACACTGTGTTAGTCATTAGGGACTTTGAAAAAATATAAAAAAATCACTAAAATGAATCTTTATCCCAAAGCTCATAACATGCAAATAAGTGGATGCAATAAATGGGTTACACTGTACAGCGAATTTAATATAAATTACATTAGTAAATTACCATGTGCTGTTTGTGCTTGCTTAGAGTAGACCCTGGGAGCAAGGTGGACCTCCTTGTCTTATACTTAAGTATGTTTAGCTAAAATGTCCTCTGAGATTACTTGTCCTGGGACAAGCTGTCCCTCTGATCCAGTGACAAAGAGAAAAAAGAAGAAATGACCTACTGCTGGGAGGAGAATTAGCCTCTCCTAGGGATATGCTCCCTTGTTTGTTCAGTGCAGAGTGTTTAGTCTTGAAACCATATACGTACCACCAACAAAAATAGACTCAACAGTTTGTGTTTACATGTATTTGTGTATGTGCGCGTGCATGCTCGCATGCACACACACACACAGTATGCATATCTATTTCTGACAGAGGTCCTACTGTTTATTCCACAGGTTTAAAATGCCTGTGATGGAAATGGGAAACTGGAAGCCTCATTTATGGGAAGATGTTCTGCCTGGAACTGTCAGGTGGGAACTTCAGACTGAAAACTTCAGTAGGGCTTCCCCAGTCACCTCTGCTGCATTATTTAATTACCCGATTTTATGTTCTGCTATATATCTGCTGATTGTTATTTTTTTAACATCAGCTTATAATACCATTAATAAAATCTCTTTCAAAACTGAAAGTATGTCTATTGTGGAAGATTTTTGGAACAGAACAGTAGATTATGGGGCAAGTGATAATGGAGGGCTGGATGAGGGAGTTGGCTGTAATAGACGTGCGGTGGTGCTTAGGATGAAGGCCAAAAGTGAAGGATTGAAAATTAGGAAATTGTGTAAGATTTCTTAGGAAGTCTTAGGGAGTTCTAATTTGGATAACTTTTCCATTAGCAATCTTCGTTGATATGCCAAATTCTTATCTCTAGACCTATGTTTTCTATTCTAAAATGGCATATCAAAACTGTTTTCTCAAACACATTTTAAATTCAGCTTGTACAAAATTAATCTTCTCCATCCTTGGACTTTGTATAGAGTTCCTCATCCAAGTTGATGATATCTTTCTTTTAAGCTGCTCTTCAAATACCTTAAGTCATCTTTGACTTACCTCTTTCTTACATTCCACATTCAATACAACAGGAAACCCTATTGGTTTTATCTTCAAAAGAAACCTAGAGTCCAGTCATTATCAGCTTTATACTCTACCAGCAACTTGTTCTGGACTCATTCCAATAGTCTCCTAACTAGGATTTCTGCTTCTCTCTTTGTCTCATTCCCCTTTAATCTCTTCACAGGAAAGCAGCCAGATAAACTGATTTGTGTTTACTTTTCTACTCAATCACAGAATATGTCTTCCTTTTACCTACAGAAAAAATGAAAATCCTTAAAATAATCTGGCAGATTCCATGGGATCTTATACAACCTTTCAGGCTACATCTCTTGTTAATCTGTCCTCTTCTCTGTTTTGACGTACTGGTCTCTTTACCCCTTCCCAAGCCTGAAAGGGACATCCCTGCCCAAAATCAATTGAACTGAGTGTTCTTTCTGTCTAGGAAGTACAGAATGATCTCTCCCTATGTATGAGATACATATGTACTGGGTCAACTCTACTCCCATTCCCAGAGAGGTCTGCTCTGAATATCTGCTGTTATGCCATAGCTTATCTCCTCTTCTCAGACATGTATTTATTTTCCTTTGTATCCCACTCCATTTTCTTCCCATTATTATATTCTGCTTTGCTACCTAATTTAAACTTTAATTATAAAGATTTTGGTGTGTGTGTGTGTGTGTGTGTGTGTGTGTGTGTGTGTGTGTGTGTGTGTGTGCTCACTCTTGCTAAACATGCCACATCTGGATACGATATAGACAGGCCATCAAAATACTTGCTGAACAAATGAATGAATTATGAAAACATTTTGTCCCCTCATTATCCTGTCCACATTCTTTTTACGTGTTTTGTAAATTAAATACCCTATTTTGAATAGCAATTCAGTGTATTTTTTAGACAATGTTAGTGTAGAAGAACATGGTTGCTCATAATACATGTACAATACATGAAATTAAAACTAAACCATTTCAAAGAAAGGCACATATTTCTTTTTTTCTTTTTTGTTTCATTTTTTTAGGAATATGTCTTCCAGATCTTACCCAGAAGGGTCTTTATTCCTTCTAGTTACACAAAAGAAGGGGATAAATAATGAGGAAGAAGTCCACAAAATAAGATCAATGGAGTGAAGGTAGTGCCCAGATGCAGGCCATGGGAAATTATTATGGACCTATTGTGATGGCTCATTTATAAATCACACAACTGTTAGTCTAATGACAGTTATGGAGGAGAGAGACATTGAAGGAGTCCTGTGTTTACTTACTCCCTTTACCTCATGGCAAGACTAGAGAAAGAGAGCACCTAGTACCAGCCAATGGCGAAAGGCACATATTTCTATAAATATTAGTAATTTTCTTTTTCAGAATTCTGCACCAGGAAAATAGAAATGTCTGGGGAAACTGGTCATCTTTGGTGCGTGCTCTGCACAGGTATTGCCATTGCACTCTGTTGGAATAGACTTTGTGGCTGCATCATTGTGAGATGGAATCCTCTGTCTTTTGCTTTTCAAGTCATTATTTGCAAAGTCTTGACCTGACCTGCCGTGTCCACTTACTTTAATGAAACATGAAGCTGCCTAAAATGAAATCTCTCATCTTCACATTCTGTTCCTTTGATTAATTTATTGTTGGCATTTAAGCATGATTGCATTCTCTTGGGAATCAGTGATGTTTTAGGTAATTTCATCTGTTTAATTTACATTTTGTTGAAAGACTTAAGAAGGCAACTGCTTTTTAAACCAAGATCCTCAAATGTCCATGTGTCTGATTAGAGCTGGTCTTTCTATTTTCATTATGCTTTCATGAGTTGAACTTATTAAAATATGAAAATAAGGGAGAGCAAATCCACATGTCAAATACAATGCACCACCGCTTTCCATTCTCCACACAGAGATAGTTTTCCCATCATGCTTTCAAGATTTTTAGATTAAATGTCAAATTTTGCATGTGTGCATCAAGAGACTTCATCATGGAGTACAAAATTCTGCTTTACTTTTTGTTCCAGATTGAGTTTATCTTAGTGCCTATTACCAATAAGGCCATTATATGGTTAATATTGGATTTTGATTTTAATATTGAATAGATCTCAAACTAATATCCCATGAATGATTACACCCCATCTATAATGAAAACAATAAGTATTTAAATAGTATTATATAGGTCACAGATTTTTAAAATTGTTTCTCATGTTGTTATAAATTATGAAAGACAGAGAACCAAAACAACTTATTTCTAGAGCTGATGGAGTATAAGCCATTATAATTATGTATTTTTCCCACTCTATTCCATTCTCTGAAGTTGGTTGTAAAAGGCCATAAATCAAAGAGGAAGAAGAGTCTTCTAGAAGCAAGGCTCCCAATTTTTCTTAAGTTATCTAATCCAGCAATCTTTTAATGAGGGCTTTGACCTATTCCAGTACTGAAAATTGGACCAACACCAAAGAGTCAGACACAGGTTTATAGTTTGGAAATTAAATAAACCTCCAGGACTTATGGGTTGAGTGAATGGTCCTCAGCTGCTGATTGGCTCATGAAGATTTTGATGCTGTGAGTGGATTAGTCTATTGGTAGACTAATGATTTGATAACTGCATTCATTTCTAGTACAAACTTGTAAGTTTGAGAAAGTCAGTTACAGGGGTATGTCACTGAGGCTTTATCCTGACCTGGAGCACTCTTTGTCTCTTTCTGGTTCCCAGATGCATCTCTGTTTCATCACAACCCCCCATATAGCCTCAGTAGAAGCCCAGAAACACAGGACCAGGGACCACAGACTGAAACATCTGAAACTGTGAGCTAAACAAATCCTTTTTTCCCCTTCAAGTTGTGTAGACAGTTTTTCTGTCCTGACAGCCTGTCCCCACATAACTGGCAGCTTCTTCCTAAATAACTGACTCAGAAACTTAATATAAATTATAAATGCTCAGCCAATAGCTCAGGCTTATTACTAACTAGTGCTTACATTGTAAGTTAACTCATATTCCTTATTTACTCTCTGCCACATGGCAGTACCTTTATTAGTATGGCACTTTCAGCTCCTGCTCCCTCTAGGTTTGGATGACTTTGCCCTTCTACATCCATCATTCTCAGTTTGTTTTTCTCACCTAACTTTATCCTGTTCAGCTATTGCCAGTCAGCTTGTTTCTTAAACTAATCATAGCAACATATATTCACATAGTGTACTGCAGGATCATTCCATATCAAAGTTGTTCATATATTTTGTTACAGGGAATTAAACTCACTAACACTTAATTCCTAGCTTTTAGAAATTGTGTTTATAATTTTCCTGTCTGAGGAATCTATCTATTCTTTTCTCAAAGTTTAGACTTAAAGAAGATATTCTCTTGTATAGCACCATCCTTCCATTTACATAATATTTGAAGTATTCCAAGTATCAATAACTAAACACATTATCATTTTTATTTTCTGTTATAAGTCTAATGTTACATTCCACTAACATTTCTTTGAGCAGATACTCTCCAGATATTTGTTCAAGCAGCAATAAAATGATCTCAAGAAATTTCCAGTCACAGCCTTCACCATAGTCCATCATTCCATCTAAGAACAGAGTACTTTTCCCTGTTGCTATGTAAGTATAAAATAATGACCCTCTTTTAAAGGAAATATTATATATTTTGAGTCAAATATAGAATAACATTGCTCCAAAAACCTAGATTCAACTTAGATTAAGTGGTATGTTCCATTGTGGAAGAGCTTACAATAAGTTTTACAGTCATAGAAAATGATTGTAAATTTATGTAGTTATCAGCTACAGTGGAGGGAGCATCATTTAAATAGGATATAAGAAGATGGGGCAATCTTTTCCATGTGTTTCAGATACTATAGCATTCTTAGCTTGGGGGTAGGTTGGCTTTCTCACTGGGACCTGGACCGTGTTGATTAGATTAGATTAGGTTAAGCTATCTTGCCCTTGAGCCACATGGATCATCCATCCATATTTGATAGTCACAGCCCTAGTCATCCTCATTGGGGTTCTTTCATGAGTTGAACTTATTAAAATACAAAAATAAAGGAAAGCAAATCCAATGCCATCTTGTTGCTTTATTTTATTATCTTCATATGGATTTAATGACCTCAGACTCTTCAAGTTTTCCTTTATTGTTCCTATGCTTGAAGGTGTAAAGTCTTCTGAGTTCTGTCTGATTACATTCTCTACTATTCAAATGGAGATTCTACTGTGATGTAGAATTCAAGGAATTCAACTATTTTTTTCTTTTCAACCAAGAAATTTGGCACTTTGTTTCGAATGCAGACACTCTTTGTTGCCCCAGGTGCTGAGAATAAGAACTAGGGAATATTATGGAGGAGGAAATGAAAGGATGTAAGAGCTGGACGATAAGGAAAAGGAGGTAAAATGCCATCCTCTGTACATGAAACAGGCACTGAAGTCATGAACTCACAGTATATGCAGTTGGCTTGTCAACAGTCAGCCCTGGATGGGAGAGAGGCTTACAGACCCCTATCTTCCTGCTGAGATATTGTACATAAAAATGTTATGGGGTTAGAGTATCTTTAGGTACATGTCTATTCGTGATCCCAACAGGTTCTATCAGATAGTTCTAGACACATGGTCACTCAGATAGCCCTAAATTGTATGAGTAGCAGAACAAAAAAGATATCATGACAAAAGGATTTGTAAGGAGGAGAAGAGGGATTACCATGAATGGCAAGGAGATAAAAGATCATGAGGGGATGAGAATAATGAGTATATTATGTATATATATGAAATTATCATTATAATTATTGTTATTTTCATTTTATTTTATGTAGTTGGGTGTTTTGCCTGCATACATGTCTGTGCGCCATGTGTTTGGCTGGTACCTGCCAAAGCAAGGAGAGGGTAACAAATTTTATGGGACTGGAATTATAGGCAGGCAAAGTGTGGGTGTTGGGATCAAATCCAGGTCTTCTGGAAAAGCATCCAGTGCTCTTAACAGCTGAGCCATCTTTCTAGCTTCCATGAAGAAAATTATTAAGGAACAAATTTAATTGATTAAAAAAATGATTTACCATTTTGGCACACTACTGAAAGTTTCTCATTAAAATGCTACTATTCATTTTTTACACCTGGCAAGGTCTGGGAGTGTGGTATGGAGTCATCTTTGATTGAATTCTGAATAAGTTAAGATACAAAATAGAAGAGTAAACAAGCAAGACCCCAGAGGTTTGTTAGTGAGACAGTTTTGTATTAGTGTGAGTACCTGACAGAGTAACTTTAAAACAAAAATGGATTTGTTTTTATCTCATGGGTTTCAGTCCATCATGATGAGACCACCTGGAGTGATGGGACATAGGAAGCAGAGAAACGGAAAGGGACTGGTGATCAGGCAAGGGACCCCAGAGGCCTGCTTTACTCAACTAGGTTCCACCTCCTAAAGTTTTCAGAACTTTCTAAAATACTGCTGAAGCTGAATGCCAAGTGCTCATCATTAAGCCTGTGGGAGAGAGTTCATATTGAAACTATCACCCTGGGTATTGGCAAATGTAGCTTTTTTTCTGCAGAAAAATGTATTTTCTATGATCAATCTCTTGAATTCAGTAGAAGCAGGCAACTTTGAGGATATAGGTAGGATGCTCTCTGTAGGTAGATCCAGTCCAAACAAGGAAACAAGGAAACAAACAAACAAGTAGCTTGCATTTTTCTACCTCAATGTTCCAAGAGGGAAAAATGGCTCATGTTCATCCTAGCATGAGCAAGCAGCAGAGAGTTGGGCCAGGAGTGTTACATACCTGAGCTTATACTACATTTAGGGGAATATCAGAAATGCTATGGTTAATTGTAACAGCAGTGACCCCCCATTTGTTCATGTCTTCTATATCCATAAACTTTATTTGTGTCTTATCATACTCACACTGGATTTTACTGTTGCTTCTTGTTTTGGACAATGAAGAAGTAGTAAATATCCAAGCAGTGATTTGAAAAGTGCCTTCACTTTAGACTTGTCTTCTCTCTCTGCTCATGGCAATGTGTGCCTCCATGTAAAATGAGCAAGTAGCATGGAGGAGAGTGAGTGCTACTTGAGGAGAGGGCCAAGTCATTCCATCTGCTTTGGATGAGGCAGACAGTTGACCAGAGACCACAAGAGGAAATCAAGCTAAAGAACCCCACCACTGGTCTAGCCTGTTTTACAAACCTTTACACTTATAATAGAAGTACCCATGGTTTTAAGATACTTGTCCACAATAGTGTGCTAGTCAGTAGGAGATAAGTGACAAGTGGGGAAGATGCCTTCTCATATAACAGGAAGTGTTTGGCTTCCGTATGGGAGGGGGTAATGTGACTATGTCAGAAATTCCTTAATGAGTAATCCTCTGTTGCAAAGACCAAACCTTATCCTATGCTTATTGTATGCTATAACCACCACATCTTCCAGAACAGAACAGAAGGAAAGCATCAGCTGTCTTGTTGGCAGCTATAATAGATGACTGTGAAGTTTCTGGTAGCATAGCATCTGCTAAGTATACACAGTTCAAGACCATGCCTTCTGTATGAATTCATTCTCATACTGTCTATCCTGTGACTTTTCTGTGCTGGTGAATTGAGAACTTCATTTTCTCAGGCAGTTTACAATCTCTGATAGCTATTTACACTAGAACAGATGTGTTTCTACCATTGGATTTATAGTTGTCAGGCCCAGAACCTCATTTCAGATGAATTCTTTTCCTTAATTTGATTTCTGATAATAGAAGAAACAGCACATAAAATGTAAATTCTATAAAAGGTACCACCAAGTATGTTTATGGAGAAATTGCACTCCCTATGGGAGAATTATGCAGCTATTGCTGAAACATGGCATAATATGAGTGCCTGAAATAGAAGTATACATTACACATCATCATCAACTCAGATTTCCAATAAACATGCACGCCACAAACACTTCTTTGCCAAAGATACCTTGATAAGAACACCATGGGAAAATAAAACATTTTATGTGCCTTGTGTTTTGGGGGGTAGGAATATTCAGAGATCTAATTTAGTTAATTCAACAAACATTTAGTGGGTATCTATTCTATGTCAAGCACTATGGATTTAGACATTGTGAACTTGATTATTACCTTTAAGGAAGCTGCTCTTTGGATCAGGCAATGGATGGCATCAGTATAATGGAGAACATACATTCTGGGGACTACAGAGAAAAAAAATGTCAGTGTAGATTGAAGGGAGATCTCAGCAAAGATTTACAAAAGATCATGTGGAAGAAGGAATTAGCCAATTGAGGTTGAGTGGGAAGATTGATTTGTATAGAGGAAATCAATTGTGCAAGAAGCAATTGGAGTTGGTGGCATCAAGCATTAACCTGCTGAACTACTGAACAAAGAGGAGTGAAGTATGGGTTTCAAGGGTACTGGGGGAGAAACGTTGAGCAATGACCCGGGTGAGTGAATGTGGTCCAGATGATAAATGGAAGCATCTCAAACAGCTTAGAGTTACCATGACATTATGGAAGTCATCTAATCATTGAGCATCTTAAACAGGACCATGAATTTGTCAGCTGAGGAGATTTGATTTTTTTTCAGGATGTTATTAGAATACAAAAAATGGATTAGACACATGTCAAAAGGCCATTGCTGGAATTCAGAAAGCAAGAGAAAAACAGCAAAATGAAGTTACTAAGGATGAAGAAAAGTCATCCAAGAAGATATGGAACAAATGAACTTAGCTTATATAATTAAACATAAGAAACAAAAGACATGTTAAAAGCAATTTTGAGGTGAATTTTGGTGAATTATCTGAGAGCTGTAAAGGAGACAGACACTCTCTGTTTATGGAACAAGAAGAGTGATCTCCAGAACCTGGAGAAATGCTATAGGGAAAGACTGACAGGGCTTATGACAAAGTCTCAGTGACAAGGTCCTGTGGAGATGAGGTCACAGGCATGACTGTGCTCTATTTGATGCCTTCCTGAGACTGCCTGTAGGTTCACTGTTGCCCTCCACTTGGAGCCTGCTTTGGGGACATAAGGAAAGGTAGAGGAAAGAGAGTGGTCTGAAGAGGGAAGTGGGGTAGGGGTGGATTCCAGCACAGGGACCTTTTGGATTCAGTGGATCAGCAGCATGCCAGGTGACTCCTGGGATTCTTGTATAGGACACAGGGTAGAGGGTGATCTCATTTGTTGATACAGGGAGGCTCAGGTCAAACCAGCCTGTCATATCATAGAGAAGGGAAGCCTGTAAAAAGTGAGTTTAGTTTTGGAGATGCTGTGTTTCAGGTGTTGAGGGAGAGTTACTGGTTTATTTTATAAACCTATCATGGGCCATGTCCATGGAGATGGATGTCTGTCTATCTTAAGGGCAGAGCATTTTGTCTAACTTTGTATATTAGTACCTGTGATCTTGAAAATCTCTTGAAGCCAATGGAAAAATCTCAAGTGTTTATTATGTTTAAATAAAGTCAGAGGCAGCCAAATATGTTTCCATAATGATGATTAAAGTAAAGTACAGTTTATTGCTTAAAAAATCAATTTAGCACATTAGATTGAGTTGAAATAGTATGAACCAAAAATAGATGAAACAAAAGCTAAGTTTGGAGCCAAACATAATTTAATTAGAGTATAAACTCTGTAAATTACTTGCTTTGTGTATTTGGGCAAATAACACAAGAACATTTCCTCAAATCTTAGTTTACTGTATTTTTCATGGAATTAATGCTTTATATGTCAAAAGCTTCTGACACAGAACTGGGGATGGAATACAGGTGCAGTTAAGTTAAAGTAACATTGAAATAGGTTTTCCCCTCTGGGGTATTAGCAATTGAATGTTCAAAACATTATTTTTGTACTAGAAATCAGTGCTAAAATTATCTACAATAGAATTTTGGCTGAAGAATTCATTTTTAGTATCTGATTGTGATGCAGTTACATAGATTTTTATGTGCCTTTGTTAAATTCCAGTTTAACATTTTCCCATAAAAACATAAGACAAATAGATTATAATTTTGCTACTCAGGTTTTTCATATGAAATAATTATAGTTTGGCCAAATGTGTTCCCACTATCAAGTGATATGTTTCCTTTTGTAGTGGCATCCATGGCCTCACATTCACGTTTTTTATTGAAAAAAACTTTTTATACAATATATTTTGATCATGTTTCCCCTCCACCAATTCTTCCCATGTCCTCTACACCTCCCTACTCATCCAACCTTATGTCTCTCTCTCTCTCTCTCTCTCTCTCTCTCTCTCTCTCTCTCTCTCTCTCTCTCTCTCTCAAAAACACCCACAAAATGAAAAACAAAATCAAAGAACAATAAGATAAAAAAATGACAAAACAAAGCAAAATGAAACAAAAGGTCGGTATCATTGAGTTTGTTTTGTGTTGGTCAACTATTCCTGGCATGGGGCCTGCACTGAGTGTGGTTGATATACCCAGTGAGTCCCTATCAGAGAGAACCTGTTTTCCCCTTGCCAGTGTATATCAACTGTAGATAGTTTCTTGGTTAGGGATGAAACCCCATCTTAATGTTGCCATTGCTCATATTCACCTTTTAAACTGATTCCTTGTTTATTATTTTGTGGACATTTATAAAACTTGGAGTATTCGGATAATACTATATCTCCTTACTATCACTGTATTATCTAGTCACCTGAGACTGAGCCTTGAAGATTGTGGTGTTTACCACAGTTACTCGAGTTAGGTTTTGTACCTGGGAAAGGCATAAGGCTCCAAATTTTTATGGGTTGCCTCATGAGTACCAGGAAGTGTTTCTACCAATTAGTGTTTTTAAAGTAAGATGTACAAGTTCTATCTAAAGGAGGTTATTTATGAGAATTAAAATAAACAAGCAAAAAATAAAATAAACAAGCAGTGCTAGCAAAAGGGCTTATCAGGGAAAAGTGCTTGCCATGTAAGCCTAAAATCCTGAGTTCAATCCCTGGAATCTACAGTAGAAGAGATCTTACTCATAGAAGTGGCTTTTTGTAGTGGCTTGAATGAGGATGGCTCCCACAAAGTCATGATTGACTGCTCAGTTACCAGGGAGTAAAAGTGTTTGGGAAGGATTAGGAGGTGTGGCCTTATTGGAGGAAGTGTGCTGATGAGTATGGATTTTGGGGTATCCAAAGTCCACACCAGGCCCAGTATCTCTGCCTGCTGCCCATGATCAGGATGAGAAGCTCTCCAGCTACTTTTCAAGCACCATGCTTGTCAGTTCCCTGTCATGATGATCATGGATTAACTCTCTAAAACAGCAAGCAAGCCCCCAATTAAATGCATTCTTTTTAAAGGGTCTCTTTGGTCATGGTGTCTCTTCACAGTAATAGAATGGTAACTAACCTTGACATGTGTGTCATACCACACATGTGCCTGCACAGACAGACAGACAGACAGACAGACAGACAGACAGACAGACAGACACACACACACACACACACACACACACACACACACACACAAACACGTAAATACATAAAGAGTTAAAAATAATATTAAAATAAAAATTCTAGTTGTTTGGTTTCAAAAAACAAAAAAGAGAAAGTTAAAGTAAAACCTCTACAAAAGGTAAATGTAAGTTTCTTCTAAAAAAATCTTGGAAATCTATGGGGACTTTGGGAGCTCTTCCCACATGGAGGGATATTCTCTGAGCCTAGACACAAGGGGGTGGGCCTAGGCCCTATCCCAAAGAATATGACAGACTTTGAAGACCCTTTATGGAAGGCCTCACCCTCCCTGGGGAGCAGAAAGGATATAGGATAGGCAGGGTGTTAGTTGGGAGAGGCAGGGGAGGAGGGGAGGGAGAGGGACCTGGGATTGACATGTAAAATAATTTTTTTTCTAATAAAAAAAATCATGGTTGGAATGGGGATACTCTGAGTAGGAACTTCTGAGTGACTAGATCCTGCTGAGGCTGGAGGCGAGAAGGTGCAAGCCAGGATCAGTTCCCTTTTCTTTTTTCTGGGGGGATTTGCTCTCACAGTATAGCAGTAACACTGTATCCTTGAATCTCCTCTGTCCCTTCTTGACTACTATAGTGTTTTCTTCCCACTACCTCACCTCAGATATGCTCCATCTCCTCACCTGCATTTCACACTAACTCTTAGCAACAATATGGCCTACCCATGTCAGAAAATTCCTCTTTAAAACTGACACTAATTTCTCATGTCTGTAATCTTACTTCCACTGTATGGATAGCATAGTAGTCTTTCTGAGCTAGAGTTCCCAAGTTTCAATTCACCAGTCAGCCAGTGGTTGGTTGGTTTGGGATAAAAACACCCATCATTCATATACTATAAACAAGGAGGGGCAGGGAAAGATGCTTATATAGCAAGAGTTGTAAGGGAGGCATGAGATGATAGGCATGTTTTGAACTAGTAGAGACAAATAGTAAACTATAATCAACCTATAGTAGTTCCTAAATTTATTTTGAGCCATTCTTCTATCATTGTGCACTAGGAGGAAATAAAGGGACTGAAGAACACAACTCTTAACATATGAGAAATTGCACAGAAGCAATGGTAGTCTCCAGTTTTACTCCTAGGTACACTTTCTCAGAGATCAAGGAATAGAAGAGTTCATGAACTAAGTGGAAGGGTTTGAATGATATAGTTTGTCAAAGCAATTTAAAACATGTAGTGAGAAGCAAGGAAAAGAAAATCCAAAAGAAATATATTAGAAATATGTTTCTCTGAGATTTGAGAAAAACAGTCCATGATGCCTAAGGACAGAAGGTACCTGGATCCCAAACACATAGCCTTTCATAGAGACATATGAGCTAGTCCACACAGCATATTATAGCTCATTAATTTATCTGAAGGGCAGTTATAGATTTTATTTTTATTTCTTGGGCAGAGGACACCCTGGGATGTGATAGAGCCATACTGGGTGGCTGAAGTTTGGATTACTGTCAGCCCAGAGGCAACATAGTTTATTATTTTTTATACCATTTTCATTTGTTAATGATAATATTGTTGATTCTGTGATGTGTTTATTTCTGAACAGTTGATGAGTTACTTAGTAGTAGTATTTATCTTGTGGATTCTGCCTTTGTTTTATAAACTGCTTGCTAGGTCCTAGCATAAACATTGTTTTTAGGATAATATAGGTTAATTTTATTTGGGGAGAAGTTACTTACATAAGAAACCAATAACACACAAGTTCCAGCTCTGAGGATCAACACTCAGCTGCTTTCTGTGACCTGACCAGAAACAAGAGAGAGCAAGCCTGTCCTGGTCCCCGGGCCAAATCTCACACGCTCACTTATGTACCTGTGACCATGCCCAAAAGTAAGAACATACGCCCTAAAGTCCTGTTGCCAGTGAAGCAACAAGAGCAAATAGCATTAACACTTACAATGGTTCCCATCAGTTCTCTTTATTATATTTGTGTTATGGAAAAGAACTAAATAGTATCAAATGATAAACATATCATAGCCCCACCCCTATGGCACATATTGCTGAGATAAAACCTCCACCTACTTATCGCCCTCATCAGTATTTAGATGTAGCTATAACTACTAAGTAGGAAGCAGAAACTGAGTGATGTCATACAATTTGTGCAAAACTCGTGATGCAATAAATGGTAATACTGTATTTTACATGAAGAAGTCTTTTCTTTTCATGTTGCCAAGACACACAAAGCTGCAAGGGAGTCTGTTTTATCTCTTCTTATACATTTATTCTCTTTCCAGAAATATTGTGATTTCTTAATACAGTAATAGCTACTATTAAGTTACGCAATAATAAATTATAGTTTCTTTCTTGAAGAAAATCTTAGAATTTCTATTAAAATAAAAATTTAGTTTCGCAGACACTCTTTTCTTTGTTAATATTTTTTAAAACTTTGTCATGACACACACCTAAGACTCCCTGTGATGTGGTATCTTGTCCTCCAACATAATTGCATGAAAGTGCAGAGAAAAATACAAAGAAAAATTCTGAATACTTTAAAAGAAACTGCCCTTTGCTTTAGCAAGTCGGACTGTACAACCAGAGCCACGAGTTTCACAAAAACTATCCTCCTATCACATAATTTGTGTTAGGGAATATGACAATAGAAAAGTAATATGACTTACAAAAGGCAAAATTTCAGATACTGAAGTAGAAAAATATGAAAATCAAAACAGTAGCAAATACTTAAAAAATGAACCTGTTGACTGTAGGGAATCTTGACATGTGTGGCTCTGCTGCTAAAATGGCCTTTTATTGAACCGAGGACATCTGCTTATGGAGTTGTCTTCAAGGAACACTGCATATTGCTCAGCCAGGGACAGTGGCTCAATTCTCTCAACATCTTTAATGTCTGACCCACTGTTTCATACAGAAAATATCTCAATAAATTAAATAATTTATTTCAAAAATTGCTAGCTGTTTCTACTATATTGTTTCCTTATTTCCTTCTTCCTAAACTGGCTTCTCACTTCTACTTTCCCTCCCTCTATTCTCTCCCCCCCTGCAAACTTTTCATTTGTTAGATAATTTTGGTACTCTGTCAGGGATGCATTTAAATCAAGCTGTCTCACCCTCCCCTCTTCTCTTGCTCACTGTTATCCTTGAAGGTACTCTCATCACTGAACTAGTATAAAGGAGAGAATGCTTTTTGAATGTTACTAGGTTCAAAGGTATTATGACCCATCTCTTCATAAGTACCACGAATGAAAGTTTTTCTTAATAAGGCAGAAATGAGGCAGAACATCTAAGCTGCTAGCTCAGAAATGATATTCAAGAAAGTTACTCATGTAACTTGTCAACCTCTTGGTTTTTACTGTATAGTCATTCCTAGTTTTCTGGGACATAAAAATGTGTCATTTAAAAGATATTAGGTACATTTTTTTTCCAGTAGAACATGGTTAACGAGTCTCAGATATTGTAAAAAGTTGTGAAGCCTACAATTCTGGTGCTTCCAATACTGCAAATTCTCCTAATGTAGCCAGAAGGTAGCATGGATTATAATGCGTGGGTTAGCAAAGTATAAAATTGCTCTGTTTTATATGTTTTGGATAATAAACTCACAAAATTAATTTGGAAATGAAAATGTTAGCAGGAGAGATTTACAGACATGGTCTTATGCCTTATTTTATTTCATATATATACATTGTAGTATGAAGTCTGAGATTAGGTAAAGTAATGGCATGTCCAAATTCCCACAGTGAACCTGAAGATTTATTCCTACTTCTATGCTATTCATCCATTTACTCATTCATTCAACACAGGCAATAAGTAAGATCAAGTCCTAACTATCCCTAAAATATCTTATATGTTTCAAATGCTGTGATCTTCTCATTCCCAAACACTTTCTTACTGTATGACAATGAGGATTCTCCACAAATGCTCTTCTAGTGAAGGCTTGGTCTCCTGCTGATGCTGGCTGAGAGGTGACTGGTTGATGAGGATGCTAACTGTACCAATGAGTAGGTTCATAGGTTTGTATCAGAAGGGACTGCTAATAGGTAAGGTCTAGTTGGAGGCAGGAAGTCACATGTTAGGTGCCTTTGAAGGTTACTTATTGTCCTGGTCCTCTTTCAGTTGCTCTGCATTCTGACTTCTCTGAATTGAGCTGCTTTGCAGTACTCAGGCTTTCATTGTTATGTTGTTTTGCCTTGCCTGGCTTAAAGCAGCATATAGTGAAACCCTAGAAACCTTGAGCAAAATCAGCCCCTCTTCTATGAAGTTGTTTTTCTTCAGGTATTTGCCACTGCAATAGAAAACTAATGCCCTCTATACCTCTTTGTCAGGTGTCTCCCTTCTAACTTTTCACTTTTCTTGGCTACATCTCTCTCCTACTACTTCTCTTTTCTTGGATACTTAGAGAATTTATTAAGCAACTTCTGGGCTCGAGGCCAGGCATTATAGACTAAAATTTCTACTCAAGGGGCTCATTGTACAAATGTAGATTGATATGTCAAGCTCTGAATTACAGTGTATGATAAAAATCCTGCTTTACATTTACGTTCAGCTCTTCCATCTAGCCCACAATAACATCTCAATTAATTTTTAGAGAATAAATGAATTTAAAATTAGAGACTAGTTTTAAATAATCTTTCATTTTTTAGAGTTGCTTGTGTATAATGTAAATGTAATACATGTTTCCGGGATTAAAATTGAGTGGATTACAATTCCACACAAATCTTGTGAGAACCAGGTCCTGTGTCATTATTGCTGGTTTCTTCTTTTCCTTTATGATCTTTGTTTTGTAGATTGTCTACTTATTATGTGCAAAATGCATTGTGTTGACTGAAGTGAACATTATTATCCTTGTTTTTACATATGAACTAATTGAAGCATAGAGAAATCATCAGTCTATAAAGCAGAGGAAGGTTGGATTTGGTTTCATGGTGCATGCTCTTAATTATGGTTCTTCACCTTAGTTATAGCGTGGGAGATAAAATTATAGGTTGAGTGTGAAGTCACCTGAACTATTTTCTATGAGTTTGAACAAATTAATCCCATTGAGTTTTAGCTTGTTGGAAAATTGGAATAGTAATACTTAAATTATTGCCTTGGGCTTAAATAAATACCCATCATATACCTAGATATAAAGAAATCTACTCTTTCCCTGCTCTTCTCTCTTTAGAGACCAAGCATGGGGCTTGTTAAGTCCTTATAAACCAGGAGATCTTATATTTCATTTCATAGTGTGAATTCTTGTTTGTTACTCTTCACAGCTGTTTATTCTGTAATATACACACCCACAAAGCAACACACACACATTTATATGTCACCATGAAACTATTGCATTTAATATCTACCACACTGCTGAGAGATGGGGAGAGAGAGAGATAGAGAGAGAGAGATAGAGAGAGAGAGAGAGAGAGAGAGAGAGAGAGAGAGAGAGAGGTAAATGTCACCACAAAACCTATTACATTCAGTATTTACCTATCTACCACAGAATAACAAACAAGAATCTCACTTTGTAGATAAATGTATTTATGTGTATACATAGATGTATACATATATACATTCACCCTGTTACACAATTATTCCGACCCTCTTCCTCTTTATCCTCTCCCACATTCTTCATAAGCCCATTTTCCTTTAATGTCTCTATTAGTTTGGGTTTCTATTGCTGTGAGGAAACACCGTGACCCAAAAGCAAGTTGTGGAGGAAACTTACACTTTCATATTGCTATATATATTGAAAGAAGTCAGGACAAGAACACAAACAGGGCAGGAACCTGGAGGTAAGAGCCATGGAGGCCACAGAGGGGTTTGGTTTACTGGCTTGCTCCCCCGGCCTACTCAGCTTTCTTTCTTTCTTTTTCATTTTTTTATTTGAATTAGAAACAAGATTGTTTTACATGACAATCCCAGTTCCCTTCTCCCTCCCATCCTCCCCTAACACCCTCCCCAACTAAAACCCTACCTATCACATATCCTTTCTGCTTCCCCTGGATGGTGAGGCCTTCCATAGGGTGTCATCAGTGTCTATTGTATCCTTTGGGATAAGGCCTAAGTCCATCCCCTTGTGTCTTGGCTTAGGGAGTATTCCTCTATGTAGAATGGGCTACATACCAAACACAGTTCCCCCATCCTTCTTCTCTTACTCCCTGTATCCCCCTTTCCACCCTTCATCTACTCCTCATAGCTGGTAAAGTTTTCCTTGGGGAGTCAACAAAGTCTAGCAGGACCAAGCTCCCCTCCCCACTGCCCCGAATCAAGTCTGAGCAAAGTATCCCATCATAGGGAATGGGCTCCAAAAATTGAATTCATGCCCCTGGAATAGGTACTGGTGCCACTGGCAGGCCCCCCCCAAACAGATGAAGTCAAATAACTGTCACTGACATTCAGAGGGTCTAATTCAGTCCCATTGAGGTTCCTCAGCTGTTATTCCAGAGCTTGTGAGTGCCCAGTAGCTTTGGTCAGATGTTTCTCTGGTTTTCCTCATCATGGTCTGGACCCTCTTTGTTCATATGATCCTTCCTCCCTCTTTTCAACTGAACTCCAGCTCAGCCCAGTGCTTGGCTGTGAGTCACTTCGTCTGTTTCCATCCCACCGGATGTAGGTTTTTTTGATGACAATTAGAGTAGTCATTAATCTTATTAAAGGGGAAGGCCTATTCAGACACTCCATCATCCCTAGGAGTCTTATTTGGGGCCATCCTTGTGGATTCCTGAGAATTTCTCTAGCACCAGGTTATCCCCTAACCTCATAATGACTCCCTTTGTCAAGATATCTTTCTTTCTTTCTTTCTTTCTTTCTTTCTTTCTTTCTTTCTTTCTTTCTTTCTTTCTTTGTTTTTTGAGACAGGGTTTCTCTGTGTAGCTTTGGAGCCTATCCTGGCACTTGCTCTGTGGCCTTGAACTCACAGAGATCCACCTGCCTCTGCCTCCCGGGTGCTGGGATTAAAGGCATGTGCCACCAACGCCCGGCCAAGATATCTCTTTCATTGCTCCCCCCTTCTATCCCTTCCCTAACTTGGTCTTCTTGGCCCTTCTTGTTGCAATCACCCATCCCCTCCCTTCTACCCCAATCCCAGTTGACTCAAGAGGTCTCAACTATTTTCCCTTCCTGGGACCCTCCATGTGAGTCCCTCTTAGGGTCCCCCCTTTTTACCTAGCTTCTCTCAGGTTATGAATTGTAGACTGGCTATTCTTTGCTTTATATCTAATATACACTTATGAGTGAATACAAACCGTGTTTGTCTTTCTGGGCCTGGGTTACTTCACTCCGGATAGTTTTTTCTAGTTCATCCATTTGCCTGCAAATTTCAAGATGCCAGTGTTTTTTACTGCTGAGTAAAAGATGTAAATATAACACATTTTCTTTATCCATTCTTCGGTTGATGGGCATCTAAGTTGTTTCCAGGTTCTGGATATTACAAGAAATGCTGCTATGAACATAGTTGAGTAAATGAGGCCAGGACCACCAGCCCAGGGATGGTTCCACCCACAATGGGCTGGGCCTTCCCCCATAATCACTAATTAAGAAAACACCCTGTAGGCAGATCTTATGGAAGCATTTTCTCAGTTGAGGTTCCCTCCTTTCAGATAACTCCAGATTGTGTGAAGTTGACATAAAGTATCCAAAACAATGTCCTTTTCTCTTTCTTTTCAACTCTACATATATGAGAGAAAACAGGATTTTTGTCTTTCTGAGTCTGACTTGTTTTCCTTAACACGGTCACATTCAGTTCCACTTGGGATTTGCAAACAATACCATTTGTTCTCCTTTATGGCTGCTTAAACTCATTGTATGAGCATGTATATTAATCTCATAACTTGTCTATTGTGAATAGTTCAGACATAGGATAATCAGAAGACCTGGAGGATCTAGTCCTATTTTCTTAATATCTCACAATTATGTTCAAATGATTCATTCTGCTAACCTTTTCTCTACTGTGTTAGGATTCCAATTATTAATGCATGTATATCAGTGTGAGTAGATAAGAATGTCTTTCATCCTCTGGATCACCTGATCTCTGTTGATGCAGAAGCAGCAGCCAGGAAGGGATGTTCCCTCATCCAGTGTTCAGTATGGTATGTTGAACTGCTGCTAAAGTTGTGTGAGTTGGAATTGACCATAAATCTGGGCATCTAATGATATTCTGCAGATGGGGAAAACTGCTGTTTTCCTCAGTAGATAGACAAAAGAATATACTTCCAAATTGCCACTGAAGTTATTTTAGTAATTTGTACTTATCTGAGTAGGGTGTCCTGAACAAAAGACATAATGATCTTCATTTTGTCAAACATACAGAGTCATTTCTGTAGCAAAATGCCCACACCCCTAGAATGGGATATCACATATGGTTTGCAGGATTTGACTTCTGCTTATCTTATGTCTTTTATTTCCAGTCACTCATGAGTATGCAGTCTGAAACCAAGTCACATAAAACAATCATCATCCCCACCCCCAGCCCATTTCACTCTCTCCTTCCAAATCTATTGTCTTTTTTTTTGGTTGGGATTCATTGATTTGGCCGAAATCTCATCTTATTCAATCAGACTTCTTTAGCAATCTTTCCTTTGAGTTTCCAGGAAGAGTTGAATATATTTCTCCCAGTGTTCTCACACAGTTCAGTTTGCCCATCAAGTGTAGAGTATCTCCATTCATTCAGCATATGTTTATTGAGAGATTCTAAGGAATGATGAGCAAGATAGATATCCCTTGCCCTTCTACAGCATGCAGACCTAACAAATGTTTAATATCATTTTTTCTTCCTCTTTACCACTTACTTACCACTAACTTGGGTAAGGAACATAACTTTCTTTCCTATTTTCCCTCATGTTCCTCACTAATATATGCTCTTGTTGATAACAAGAATGGAGGTACCATAACAGTGGGAGACATTTTTGGTTTACAGAGAAATCAGAGACTAGGGAAATGTCTGGAGATCTACAAAGATGACACCAGCTAACAATCTAAGCAACGGAGGAGAGGCTACCTTAAATGCCCTCCCCTAATAATGAGATTGATGGCTAACTATAGCCATCCTATAGCCTTCATCCACCAGCTGGTGGAAGCAGAAACAGACACCTACAACTAATCATTGAACTGAACTGGAACCCAGATGCAGAGAAGGACGAGTGAAGAGCAAAGGGGTGAAACCAGGCTGGTGAAACCCACAGAAACAGCTGACCTGAACATCGGGGAACTCTTGCTCCCCAGTCTGATAGCTGGAATACCAGCATGGGACTGATCCAGAACCCAGGAACATGGGTTTCAGTGAGGAAACCTCAGAAATCTACAGGACCTCCTGTAATAGTTCAGTACTTATCTCTAGCATAGGTGTGGACTTTCGGAGCCCATTCCATATAGAGGAATACTCCCTGAGCCATGACACATGGGGGTGGGCCTAGGCCCTATCCCAAAGGATACAATAGACTCTGATGACACCCTATGGAAGGCCTCACCATCCATAGGGAGCAGAAAGGATATGTGATAAATAGGGTTTTAGTTGGGGGAGTGTAGGGGATGACGGGAGGGAGAAGGGAACTGGGATTGTCATGTAAAACAATCCTGTTTCTTATTCAAATAAAAAAAGTTGAAAAAAAAACGTTATTATAGATCCTTTCTATTCTTTCTGGTTTCCGTTACAGGGAGTTTGTGGCCTGTAGAAACACTGAACTGTCTGTCACTTCACTATATTTTAGAAGTCTTACATTTTAAAGATATATAGATTTATTGACTTATTCTCTTTGCTAGAGATGGCTAATATTTCTGAGTGTCTTAGGATGTGAGTGTATGTTAATTTGAATGTAAAGGATCTCAATGTGCTTACCTTGATCTTTATACTTTTATTACTGTCAGTTCTATTATTAGTTAGCATATGTCAGGTATATTTATTTTAGATCATTGTTCTAAAAATCACACATGATAGTTTATATTCAGCTTTGTTCAATTAATGTTTGATCTGCATTTTGAATAGAGTTCAAAACCAAAACTTTTAATGATTGCACTAAATTGAGATCACAGTCTAATTCATCAGCTCCAAAAGGCTGATTAATTAAACAGCTTATTTGCATTTTGTCATCAGTATAAGCGATTCTATGATTAACATCTTGGATTTGACTTTTTCCATATTTTGAATTTCTACAGATATGCTTAGTAACTATCAATAAAATTCTTCATAGGCTCATGATTTCCAATATTTCCTAAAGCTAAGGAACAATCCACATTGTTCCCAATTATAGAAAGTTCTGTTATATGGAACATGCAGATACATAGATGTATAAAACTAAAGATATATAGATTGTGGCATATGCTGCCTTACCACTGCTATAAATAAAATTGCCATATTGCTATAAGTTATCTTATTAAGATTTATATATTTTCTGTTGATATGGTTTTCTTTTTTGTAATTTGCTTCCTTCACATTTCATGTTTTTTTTTTTTAATTTGTTTTTCAAAGCAGGGTTTCTCTGTGATACAACCCTGACTGTGTATGTCTCACTTCATAGACCAGGCTGGTCTTGAACTCACAGAGATCTGCCTGCCTCTCCCTCCCAACTGCTGGGATTAAAGCGGTGCCACCATGTCCAGCTACATTCCATGCTTTTAATCACTGTGATCTTAGTATATTCTTTATAAGGCCTTGAATGCAACAGTATTATTTCATGAATAATATTTCTTACTTTGTACTCATATTTCTCTTTCTCCTTCTTTTTCTGGCATTGAGGATTGAAACTAGAGCCCACACTGCTAGGCAAGTGGCTTATGGCCCAGGAGTTTATTTTTTGTTATGATTTAAGATGTCCACTTTAAGGATCCCCAGTATTTAATTCAAATTTCATAGAAAAATAAAAAATCAAACAAAAATTACATTAAGCTGTAATGACAAGAAATACAACTAAAATACTCAAAAAAACATGACAAAAGCTTGCATTTGTTGTATGTGAACAAAGCATAGTTTAAATATTTAGTGTTGTTATGCCCTTACTTACACATATAAAGTTGCACCAATTACTCTTTTAGTTAAAGTCAATGCCCACTCTGTTTCTTATTATCAGAATACTTCCCTACAAAAGTATCTTTGTATTCTGGCTTAATTCACATTGCCACATATCTTCCTCAAATAGTAATGTTACTTTACAATGTGGAATTTGTTGAATACAACCTATCAAAGCATCTCATTCTTACATGGTGCCATATCAATAATGCTACTATATTCCTGTATCAGATCTATGTATTTATTTTTCCATATTACAAGTAAGTTATACAAATATAAATATGTGTTTGATTTGTTAATCTCCTGAATGCTTGTTTAAGGCAAGAAAAACTAGCAAGCTTTACTCATTTGTCCATTGTGGCAATAAAGAAGATGCTTCCTTTCACATTAGAAATATACTATATATTATAATATTAAAACAATGACAAAAATTCAGTGCACAATTCAAGAGAATTTTTTCCAAAGATATTATTCACAGTATCTGTCTTTCATACACCATGTGACTATTTTTTTAGAGTAGGGCAGAAATAATAAAGAGTAGGCTTAAAAGTTACAGCCTGTCTTTGAGAGAAGCCAGGACAGGAATGAAGTGTTAATCTAATTAATCTAAATAAAATCCCAGAGTCAGATATTGGGGTAAAGGCTGAAAGATCAGAGAAGCAGAGCAGTCACCAGAGACTTCTTTCCTCTCTGATTTCTCCCACCAAAAGTGCCGAGATCCTCTTTCCTTCCTGCCTTATCACTTCCTGTCTCTGTGTCTACAGTCTTCCAAATCTCAATGATTAACTAGTGGCTATTTCTGCCCTCTGACTTCAAGCAAGCTTTATTTGTTAGAACACAAAGTATCACACAACACAGGAATGCAAGGCAGGAATTAGGAGACAGGAATTGAGGCAGAGACCATGGAGGAACACTGCTTACTGGCTTTGTTCCTCTGGGTTGATCACCCAACCTTCCTTATTCAATTTAGGCCCACCTATACGGGGTGGCACTGCCACAGTGGGCTAGACCCTCCTGCATCAGTACTTTATCATGTGTTGTTTGTCTTTTGGGGCCCTGGTTACCTTTCTCAGAATAATTGTTTCCAGATCCATTCATTTACCTAGGGAATGCAGAACTTCATTTTTCTTTAGAGTTGAATAATGTTCCTTTGTGCATATATACATGGATATTTACTTTATCTCTCCTCTTCATCACAGTTAAGGAATGAAGCACAGTTACATTGTTTACCAGGGTACGAAGCCTGCAGACATCTGGTGTATGTACTTTGTGCTTTAATGAGCAAGAAATTCTGCTTTATTCTCTTTAGTAACAGTAACGTGAACTTGATCATGATTAAAGTACGTTGAGGGACAGATGTGCTAAATCCTTTTGTAGGTGCTGATGATAGAAGCTGATTAATTGTCTGTTTAGAAATTTCCATCCAGAACTGCATTATATAATGGAGAAGGATACAGCAGTCACTTTTCTGTTGCTTTGATAAAACCCCATGACCAAGGACCACTTATGGAAGGAAGAGTTTGTTTTGGGATTACAGTTCCAGATGGATGGAGTAGTCAGTAGGATGAGGAGGTATGGCATCTCATGGTGTCAGGAGCAGGAAGTGGAGAGGTCATACCTCCACTATAGACACAAAACAGACAGTGCACATTGAAAGAAGATTGTTATCTTTATTCCACTAGTAAGGCTGGGCCACCTCCTGGAACAGCATGGGAACCAAGTGTTCAAATGTCTGAGACTACAGGGGCATTTCTCACAGAAGTCACCCTTGCCCCGATGCTGTCTCCTTTTCCTGCTCCTCCTTGTCTTCTCTTCATCTTCCTGCTCCTCCTATGTTTTCTTCCCCTTCAGAAAGGAAATTACAAAAATGTATTTTGGGGAAAAACCAGTTTTAAATAAGTATGACCAAAAACTATTTTAATATAATAGTTAGAAAATCTTGATGCTGAGAGAATGATCCCAGGAAATACTAACTTAAAAATTCCCAGAGATGTGTTTTGAACGGAAAAAGATCCATATACTTTTAAAATTCATTACTATTTTAGTGCCTGAGTGACTTACTTGCTGTGGTTCTAACTCTTGGACAGGTAAAGATATTTAATGTATTTTCTAACCAATCTACATTCCAATAAACCAAAAAATGAGAATAAACCTCTCATTTTCTTTTTTTTCCCAGTGAAATATTGGGCATTGATTTGTTTATGTATACGTGATTGTTCATTTGGTTTTCTTTTTTTCCTTTCTCTCCATTTTTATTTAAATTAGAAACAAGATTATTTTACATGTCAATCCCAGTTCCCTCTGCCTCCCCTTCTTCCCTACCACCCCCCAACTAACGCCCTACCTATCCCATACCCTTTCTGCTCCCAAGGGAGGGTGAGGCCTCCCATAGGGGGTCTTCAGAGAAACCTCTCATTTTTTGAACCTTCAATTAGTTAATTAACAAAAACTTCCATGCACATATCAGTTCAAACTTCTTTCTGGTATTCTACATGCTTACGATCTCAGAGTCTCTTAGAAAACTTTAGGTCACACTTTGTATAGTAATATGGGGAAATGGTGTAAAGTAATGTAAGGGACATTGCATAGTAATGTAGGAGGACATTGTATAGTAATATAGGAGGCATTGTACAGTAATATGTTGGGCTTTGTAGGGTAAGATAGGGGGACATTGTATAGTAATCTATGAGAATAGGACAGAATCCACCAGCAGATAAAATGAACTTTTGTGGGACAACAAAAATACAGATGTCAAAGATGAGGACCATAGTTTGATCTTCAGAATTCTTTTAAAAGCCAATATGTCAGCACATGTCTGTAACCCCATCATTTGAGAGGGGAGTTGGAGACAAGATAATCCATGGAACTAGTCTGGAATCCTTGGTGGAAAAAACAACAAAGGTCCCCATCTTAGTCAAGGTAAAAAGCAAGGACTGACACCTGAGGTTGTCCCCTGACCTCCACTTTTGTGCACTGTCATGCAGGTACCCATACTTCTATAGGAAACATTCACGAATAAAACACAAAGATATAAGATTTACTCATTATTCATTGAATGGCATTTATATTTTAGGTACTTGCTACAAGCCTGGATATACACAGCAATAGTGAGTATAGTAATCAGTATTAGACCAATCAATCTATAGAAGAGCCTGCCTTTCTGACTTGGACAAAAGCATATTTCTCAGACCTTTCTGTTCTTTCCTTATGATCCTCCTTTAGCTAGGTGTCATAGACAAGCCTGCTGAGAGCAGCACACAGCCAAAACACAGCCCTTTCCTCCAGCCTGAGTGTGATCACATTCTCAAGCAAAGTCTTAACACTTTTCTCATTCTCTTACAGCAACCCTCCCTTTCAGTCCAATAGTCTTTCAACATTCAATGTTATTGTGAGCTTCAATTCCCCTTTGTTTCTCAGTCTTTGCTCTACATGTGCTATGGCTGATTTGGGTGCCTGTTATCTGTGATCTCATAATGTTGTGCCCTTTTGTGTAACATGACACTTAACAGACCAGCTTCTTTCCCAATGCTTGTAAACCCTTTGAGATAAGTAGAATTTTGTTTTTCTATTTCTATCATATACTATAAACAAATCACTTAAAAGACGTTCAGTTAACAAATTAACAATCAAGAAAATCCATATATATTGAGGGCATGTTTTCTGTTAATTGATATGTATATGTGTATGTGTGTGTGTGTGTGTATTCCAACATCCTCTCCTTTTAGTCTTAAGTATTACCTTACATATTTTATATATTGGAAAATAGACACTCAAGGAAATTCAATAATTTGTACTAAGCCATTCGCAGCTCTTACTAGAAATGGAGGATTCAGACTATGCTTTCTTTTTCTGTTGCCCTAATTAGCCTATAAGCAGTTACCAACTCCAATATGTGTAATATACTTCCATTTCCCAAAGCTCATATCAGTTGAAATAAACATTCTGACATAATAACAAACCTGTTTGTATAGCCCCACAAACTCTGCCTTTTGATGGCAAATGCTGGCTGTGTTAGTTAATGTTTGCATAGTGACTGTTGCATACTATGTACTCTTATAAGTGCTTAAAACATTTTAACCTTCATATCTCATGAACTGTCTGCAAAAGTTATTATTGTTACCTCATATTAGAGTTCATAGAGAAAGATTATGCAACTTTCTCAAGGTCACACAGACAGCAATGATGTAGAACTGAGATCTAAACTTATGAAATATTGAACTTAGAAATATTGTTTTGACCATCATGTTTTGTTTTCTACAAAAGTATTAATAGAGGTCTTTTTTGTTAACCTTCCTCTGATATTCTTGGTTCTTGTGTTGAAGTGATCTGTGTGCTGAAATGTAAGATATTCAGGCAGGACCAGCACTTTAGGCATCCTTATAGAATCTCATATGAGTGCTATTTTATGTTAATGCAAGTCATTGTGCACTTGAGTCAGGAAGTAAAGATTGATTGTGTGGCTTCGTTGTGTACCAATCATTCTTTTATTTATAGCAAATTGATTATTTAAGACTATTAGTACCTATTTATAAAATATTGGTAGGGAAATTAATAATAAATTATCAACTAGATCTCATTTGCATTTTAGTTAGCATTGAAAGTGAAGGGTAGTTCAACATTTGGTTCTTTGCAATCTATTATTTTACTATTCCTGTGCAGTTTCAATATAATCCTGAATAAATATGTCTTTAATCTTGAATTGAGGCTATAGCAATGCCCAAGGGCATCAACTGTAATAAGTATTTTTTCTTATTAAGTGCATGGGTATATCTAACAGTTTCAACTCATAATTTAGAAGGTAAAGTATTAGAAATGTATTTATATCCAGAGAGAGTTTAACTGAAATATTAATAATAATAAAACCTACCAGCAACATTACATGTATGTGACACTGAAAAACAGGAATTTTTTTAGAAGTCCCTGTGTAGCATCAGTTGAACTGAGATTGATATTTTGTTTCTACCATATCCTAGGTTTTCTTTTTTCCTTCTCATTTGGAAAATAGATGTGATTGTTACTGAGAGGATGGGCTATTAAAATCTTTCTATTATAGGAATTACTATTAGCAGATTATTTGGAAATTCTTCAGTTCTTAAATTTTATTTGGAAAATGAAGACATTAGTATTTATTCAGTGAACAATTTGGGGATAATGAGAAGATATAGGTTACAGGTTCAATGGTTATTAATTCCATATAAGAGGTTCTCAATACCTAGTTTTTTCTTTTTTTTCTCCAAACCATCACTTACCCATCTTAATGGTCAGTCATTACCAGTGAATTTTCATGAAATACTTCAGCTTCTTATATAGGGAGTGTGTATTTCAGTGAACAAGATCATGGAAATTCAGAGATTGAAATGAGTGCATAGTTCAATTTTGGAATTAATGTTGAATAGTTATTATTATTCCTGATCAATTTAAGGGCCTTATGGTTGTCTTGGCATCCATCATTTTATCTGGAATTGGATGTATAGGGAAGTCTATTTGAAAATTAAAAGTTTTCCTTAAAATCCACTCCAGTGTACTCCAGTGTTACCATCATAGAAGAACTGAGTGAGTCAATCACAGAGCCTTATGGAGATTCTGTCCCCCATGTACTGTAGCCTCAACTTCTCCCCATTTCTTCTTCAATTCTTTAGTGATTTGAAGTCATATACCTGCATCCTACTTGCAAGGAGTCCAGAAATGTTAGCTTCTCACTTCTACAATGGAGGCAGGCATACTAATGTAAAAAAAAAATAAAAAAAACCCTAAAATACAGAAAATGATCTGTAGATGGAGTTTTTTTTTGTTTGTTTTTTTATTTTATTTTATTAGTTCTAGTTAGGGAAGAAGCTTATTTCAAGTCCCTTCTCCCTCTCCCTCCCCTCACCCCCAAACTTCCTCCCCCACCCCAGCCCACCCCCCACCCCATCCACCCACCACTCCCCAGGCAGGGTAGGGCCCTCAACGGGGGCTCTGCAAAGTCCACCAAGTCTTCCTATGCTGATCCTGGGCCCTTCCCCATGTGTCCAGGGCCAGAGTGTAACCCTTCACGTGGGATGGGCTCTCAAAGTCCCTTCTTGCACCAGGGAAAAATACTAATCCACTACCAGAGGCTCCCTGGAGTGCAGAGGCCTCCTTATTGACATCCATGTTCAGGGGTCTGGATCAGTCTTGTACTGGCCTCCTGGACAGCATCTGGGGTCGATGTGCTCTCCCTTGTTCAGGTCACCTGTTCCTGTGGGTTTCTCCATCCTAGTACAGACCCCTTCGTTCTTCATTCCTCCCTCTCTTCAACTAAATTCCCGATTTCGGCTCATTGTATATCTGTGGATGTCTGTCTCTGTTTCCATCAGCCACTGGATGAGGGCTCTAGGATGGCATAAAGAGAAGTCATCAATTTTAGGGGGAGGGTTTTTAGGTTATCCTCTCCACCATTGCCTGGATTGTCAGATCGTGTCATCCTTGTAGGTCTCTGGAGATCTCCCTGGTTCCTGATCCCTTCTCGGGCCTACAGTGGCTCCCTCTGATATCGTATCTCTCATCTTGCTCTCTTTCCTCTATTCTTCCCCCAACTCAATGTTTCTGCCCCTCCGTTTCCTCTCCTCTACTCCTCTTCTCTTGCTCTTATTGTAGCAGCTCCTTTCCCCCCCACCCTCATGCCCCGAATTAGTTCATGCCACTTCCATTCCTGGGGACCATTTATCCCTTAGAGTCCTTCATGTTTCCTAGTTTCTTTGGTGAAGAGCATTATATACTGGTAATCTTTTGCTCTGTGTCTAAAATTCATATTTCAGTGAGTACATACCTTGTTTGTCTTTTTGTGACTGGGTTACCTCACTCAGTATGGTTTCCTCTAGTTCCATCCATTTGCCTGTGAATTTCAAGATTCCGTTGCTTTTTTCTGCTGAGTAGTACTCCATTGTATAGATGTGCCACATTTTCTCAATCCATTCTTCAGTAGAGGGGCATCTAGGTTGTTTCCAGGTTCTGGCTATTACAAACAATGCTGCTATGAACATGGTTGAACAAATGTCCTTGTTGTAAGTACATGCCCTATTTGGGTATATACCCAAGAGAGGAATGGCTGGATCTTGAGGTAGACTGATTCCCATTTTTCTGAGCAACCGTCATACTGATTTCCAGAGTGGTCTTACAAGTTTGCACTCCCACCAGCAATGGAGGAGTGTTCCTTTTTCTCCACAGACTCTCCAGCATAGATTGTCATTGGTATTTTTTATTTTAGCCATTCTGACAGGCGTGAGATGGTATCTCAGAGTTGTTTTGAGTTGCATTTCTCTGATGGCCAAGGATTTTGAGCACTTTGTTAAGTGTCTTTCAGCCATTTCAGATTCCTCTGTTGAGAATTCCCTATTTAGTTCTGCACCCCACTTTTTAATTTCATTGTTTGGTGTTTTGGTGGCTAGCTTCTTGAGCTCCTTATATATTTTGGAAATCAGTCCTCTGTCAGATGTGGGATCGGTGAAGATCTTTTCCCATTCTGTGGGTGGTCGTTTTATCCTACTGACTGTTTCCTTTGCCTTGCAGAAGCTTCTCAGTTTCAGGAGGTCCCATTTATTAATTGCAGACCTCAGTGTCTGTGCTACTGGCGTAATGTTCAGGAAGTAGTCTCCTGTGCCAATTTGTTCAAGGGTAGTTCCCACTTTCTCTTCTAGAAGATTCAGTGTGGCTGGATTTATGCTGAGATCTTTGATCCATTTGCACTTAAGTTTTGTGCATGGTGACAGGTATGGATCTATCTGTAATTTTCTGCATGTCCGAATCCAATTGTACCAGCACCATTTGTTGAAGATGCTGTCTTTTTTCCATTGTATAGATTTAGCACCTTTGTCAAAAATAAGGTATCCATAGGTGCGTGGGTCGATATCAGGGTTTTCAATTCGATTCCATTGGTCTATCAGTCTATTTTTGTGCCAATACCAAGCTGTTTTCAGAACTATGGCTCTATAGTAGAGCTTGAAGTCGGGGATGGTGATGCCTCCAGAAGATCCTTTATTGTAAAGAGTTGTTTTGGCTATCCTGGGCTTTTTGTTTTTCCATATAAAGTTGAGTATTGTTCTTTCAATGTCTGTGAAAAACTGTGTTGGGATTTTGATGGGGATTGCATTGAATCTGTAGATTGCTTTTGGCAGGATTGCCATTTTTACTATGTTAATTCTACCTATCCAAGAGCATGGGAGATCTTTCCATTTTCTGGTATCTTCTTTAATTTCTTTCTTTAAAGTCTCAAAGTTCTTATTGTACAGGTCTTTCACTTTTTTGGTTAGTGTTACCCCAAGATATTTTATGTTGCTTGTGGATATTGTGAAAGGTGATGTTTCCCTGATTTCTTTCTCATTGGATTTATCATCTGTATATAGTAGGGCTACTGATTTTTTTGAGTTAATTTTGTATCCTGCTACCTTGCTGAAGGTGTTTATCAGCTGTAGGAGTTCCCTGGTAGAGTTTTTCGGGTCACTAATGTAGACTATCATGTCGTCTGCAAATAGTGAAAGTTTTACTTCATCCTTTCCAATTTGTATCCCTTTGATCCCCTTTTCTTGTCTTATTGCTATAGACAGAACTTCAAGTATGATATTGAAGAGATATGGAGAGAGTGGACAGCCTTGTCATGTTCCTGATTTTAGAGGAAACGCTTTGAGTTTCTCTCCATTTACTTTGATGTTGGCTATTGGTTTGGTGTATATTGCGTTGATCATGTTTAGATATGTTCCTGTTATTCCTGTTCTCTCCAAGATCTTTATCATGAAGGGATGTTGGATTTTGTCAAAGGCTTTTTCAGCATCTAGTGAGATGATCATGTGGTTTTTCTTTTTCAGTTTGTTTATATAGTGGATTACATTGATGGATTTTTGTATGTTGAACCATCCTTGCATCCCTGGGATGAAGCCTACTTGATCATGGTGGATGATTTTTCTGATATGTTCTTGGATTCGGTTGGCCAATATTTTATTGAGTATTTTAGCATCGATGTTCATGAGGGATATCAGTCTGTAGTTCTCTTTCTTAGTCCTATCTTTGTGTGGCTTGGGTATCAAAGTGATTGTAGCCTCCTAGAAAGAGTTTGGTAATATCCCATCTGCTTCTATTGTGTGGAACAGTTTGAGGAGTACTGGAATTAGCTCTTGTTTGAATTTCTGGTAGAATTCTGCAGTGAAGCCATCTGGCCCTGGGCTTTTTTTGGTTGGGAGGCTTTTGATGACTGCTTCTATTTCATTAGGGGTTATAGGTCGATTTAAACTGTTTATCTGATCTTGATTTAATTTTGGTAAGTGATATTTATCCAGAAAGTTGTCCATTTCCTTTAGATTTTCCAATTTTGTGGAATACAGGTTTTCAAAGTATGACCTAAAGATTCTCTGGATTTCCTCAGTGTCCGTTGTTATATCTCCCTTTTCATTTCTGATTTTGTTAATTAGCATGCTCTCTCTCTGCCTTTTGGTTAGTTTGGCTAGAGGTTTGTCTATCTTATTGATCTTCTCAAAGAACCAACTCTTTGTTTCATTGATTCTTTGTACTGTTTTCCTAGTTTCTACTTTGTTGATTTCGGCTCTCAGGTTGATTATTTCCTGGCGTCTACTCCTCCTTGGTGTGTTTGCTTCTTCTTGCTCTAAAGCTTTCAGTTGTTCTGTCAATTCTCTAATGTGACTTTCCTCCAGTTTCTTCATGTGAGCACTTAGTGCTATGAACTTCCCTCTTAGCACTGCTTTCAGGGTGTCCCATAAGTTCGGGTATGTTGTGTCTACATTCTCATTAAATTCTAGGAAGTCTTTAATTTCTTTTTTTATTTCTTCCTCAACCCAGGAATGGTGCAATTGGGAGTTATTCATTTTCCACGCAAATGTAGGTTTTCTGCAATTCGTATTGCTGTTGAATTCTAGCTTTAATGCATGGTGGTCTGATAAGATACAGGGGGTTATTTCAATACTTTTGTACCTGTGGAGGTTTGCTTTGCTGCCAACTATGTGGTCAATTTTTGAGAAGGTTCCATGTGGCGCTGAGAAGAAGGTATATTCTTTTGTGTTTGGATGGAATGTTCTATAGATATCTGTTAAACCCAGTTGTGTCATAACTTCTTTCAGATCCTTTGTTTCTTTGTTAAGTTTCTGTCTAGTAGTTCTGTCCAATGGTGTAAAGGGGGTGTTGAAGTCTCCTACTATAAGTGTGTGTGGTTTTATGTGTGGTTTGAGCTTTAGCAATGTTTCTTTTACAAAAGTGGATGCTTTCGTATTAGGGGCATAGATGTTCAGGTTTGAGACTTCATCTTGATGGACTTTTCCTGTGATGAGTATGAAATGCCCTTCTTTATCTCTTTTGATTGCTTTCAGTTTAAAGTCTAATTTGTTAGATATTAGGATTGCTACCCCAGCTTGTTTCTTGAGCCCATTTGATTGGAAAATTTTTTCCCATCCTTTTACTCTGAGGTATCGCCTGTCTTTGAAGTTGAGGTGTGTTTCTTGTAAACAGCAGAAGGATGGATTCTGTCTTCGTATCCATTCTGTTAGCCTATATCTTTTTATGGGTAAGTTAAGACCATTGACATTCATGGATATTAATGTCCATTGTTCATTGGTTCTTCTTTGTTTTGGATTTATTGTTGGTGGTATAATTGCGTGTGGATTTTGCCCTCCTGTTTCTTTTTGTGTTTGGTGAAATTAGATTAACTACTGCCAGTGTTTTTGTGAGTGTAGTTATGTTCGTTGGGTTGGAATTTTCCTTCCAGAGCCTTCTGTAGTGCTGGATTTGTTGATATGTATTGTTTAAATCTGTTTTTGTCGTGGAATATCTTGTTTTCTCCATCTATAGTGATTGAAAGTTTTGCTGGGTACAGTAGTCTGGGTTGACATCCATGCTCCCTTAGTGCTTGTAGGGTATCTATCCAAGACCTTCTGGCTTTCAGAGTTTCCATAGATGGAGTTTTTCCGCCAAGATCTCAGGCTCCCCAATAAACAACATGATTACCTATTAGTATAAACAACTAATTACCTATTAGTAATTATAAATGCTCGGCTAACACCTCATGCATATAACTAGCTAATACAACTTAAATTAATCCATATTTCTTATCTATGTTCTACCCCATAGTTTATTGTCCCTGTTTTAAAGGTTCATGCATTTATTTATTATACAGTGTTCTACCTGCAGGCCAGAAGAGGGCACCATATATACAGAAGGACATTCCCCATCAAGATGGATTCTGTTTTGTTATTATTATTTTTTTAATCCAATCTATTAGCCTGTGTCTTTCTATAGGTGAATTGAGACCATTTATATTTATGGATATTAATGATCAGTGATTGCTAGTTCCTGTAATTTTTGTTTATGTTGTTGTTGGTGGCATTGCATGTTCAGTTCTCTTTGTTGGAATTTGCTGCTGTAAGCTCATCTATGGCCTGTGTTCTCTTGGATGTTGTTGAATTCTTTGGGTTGGTGTTTTCTTTCTAGCACTTTATGTAGGGCTGGGTTTGTGCATAGGTATTGTTTAAATTTGGTTTTATCATGGGATATCTTTTTTCTACATCTAAGGTTATTGAAAGTTTTGCTGGGTAAAGTAGTCTGTGCTGCATCTGTTGTTCCTCAGTGTCTGCATAACATCTGTCTAGGACCTTCTGGCTTTATTTGTTTCCATTGAGAAGTCAGGTATAATTCTGATAGGTCTACCTTTATATGTTACCTGGACTTCTCCTTTGCAGCTCTTAATATTCTTAGGCATGTCTTTCTTTAGGTTGGGAAAGTTTTCTTCTATGACTTTGTTGAATATGTTTTCTGTACGTTTGATTTAAACTTCTTCTATCCCTATTATTCTTAGGTTCGGTCTTTTCATAGTGCCCAAGATTTTCTGCATGTTTTGTGTTAAGGATTTGTTGGATTTAAGATTTTCTTTGACCAATGAATCTATTTCCTCTATAGTATCTTCAACACCTGAAATTCTCTCGCCCATCTCTTGTATTCATTTATTATGTTTGCATTTGTGGTTCCTGATCATTTACCCAGATTTTCCATTTCCAGAATTCCCTCGGTTTGTGTTTTCTTTATTGTCTCTATTTCAAATTTCAAGTCTTGAATTGTTTCCTTCACTTGTTTGATTGATTTTTCTTGGTTTTCTTTAAGGGATTTGCCAATATCTTCTAATTTTTTGTTTGTTTTTCCTCCATTTTTAAGGGAAGTTTTCATTTCCTCTTTAAGGACCTCAATCATCCTCATAAAGTTATTTTTTTGGCCATTTTCTTCTGCTTCATCTGTATTGGGAGCTCAGGTCTTGCTGTTACAGCACCACTAGTTTCTAGTGGTGCCATATTGCTCTTTATATTGCCGAGTGTATTCTTACCTTGTTGTCTACTCATCTCTTCCTTTATTCAGTATAGGTGGAACTTGTGCTTCAGGGGGTCTCTCTTTCTCCAATTGGTATAGTTGCAGGCTCTGGCTCCATTGATTGCTCCTTCAGACACAGGCAGAACATAGTTTCCGGTGAATGCTCCTCCTGGTGGAAGTGGGGCCAAGGTTCAGGTGGTTGCTTCTTGAGGTGCAGGTGGGACCACAGATCTGGGGATTGCTCCTCTAGAGGTTGGTGGGGCTGAGGGTCCAATGGTCGATGTAGCAGTGAGTTATCTCCAACCAAGAAATGACAGTGGATGCTTGCTGGCATGGTTGCTATTTCCCAGAGAAATTTCTTGCGATGATAGTTTCTGGAAGCTACTGCTGGAAACTGCTGTTGTCATCTCATCCGGAGTTTGCTTCTCACTCTTGAGCCTGAGGCTCAGGTCTCCCTCTGACATTGTTTTGGGCCTGAGGTTCAGGCCTCTCTCTGATGCTGCTTCCAGATTTGGGGTTCTGGCCTCCCAACTGATGGTGCTGTGGGCCTGTCTGTTACATCTTTATCTCATTAATAACTCTAGTCAGAATTGGACTAGGACCTTATTTCTCTTCTTAAATGATTGTTTGAATTATCTGATGTAGCAGTGGCTGTGAAGCATTATATAAGACTCAGGAGAAACTGTATCTAGCATTATATAAGACTCAGGAGAAACTGTATCTAACATTCATGATATCCATAAAAAATAAGAGCTTTATGTGCTATGAAGCCATGGTCACCAAACTTCAAAAACAGAAGAAAAACATGTCCTAGGGTCCTTTCTACTCTACCTTGGAGAGACAGGTGGCTGTCTGGGAGAGAAATGACCTTTTCTACCTGATGAATATGTTCATCAAAATTCAACATGAAATATTTGGAGTAACACAGATATAGTGAAATGAAAGCTAAGAGAAAGTGAAAGCCATTCAATTGCTTAATTCTATTTCAGTGGTAGATTTATGACCTTTTACTAAAGCTTGAACATCAGAAAAATATTACTTAATTTGTAATCATGTCTTTACTTACTCTTCACCTATAGAAATTACTGAACAGAAGCAAACCTATGATGATTTGAGTGATTTCAGAGTGACCTATAGTAACTTTGCTTTGAATCCTTGAGAATGAACTTCAGTGAGACACTGTGTGAGATGTAGTAATGCTGAGTACAACAAAGTCTCTATTGATTACTCTCTATATATGTAAAATGTAGATAATGGAGGATGCTTTTGCTCCCACATAGAAGATGAGATCTGATTACAGAGCTGTTAGGAGAGAGCGTTTTCACAAGAGTTTCTTTGGGAAGGTGGCATACTGCAGCAAACAAAACCCCAATATTTGTTCCTTTCTTTGTCATGATTCTGAAGTCTATTGACAACAGCCTTTACTTTTATTTGCTTATTTTTTGTTTTTCAAGACAGTGTTTCTCTGTGTTGCTCTGGAACTCATTACATAGATCAGGCTTGCTTCCAACTCAGAGATATCTGTGTGCATTTGCTTCCTAAGTTCTGGGATTAAAGGTCTTTACTTTTTATTAGTGTGTCTTATATGTATAATATTTCATTATTACAATTTCACAATGCATATAATGTATTTGATCACATTGAACAACCAATGTCTCTCTTTCTCTTCTTTTGTTGGTCACATTCCTTTTCTCTTTTGATGTTTATGCCTTTAAAAAATCTATATTCGTCATATAGAAGAAAACATTATGTATATAAGTCCAATAGGATTTTTATGCCTAGGTGTGATGTTAATACTGTAGGTATGTATTAGTTAATAGAAGGGTCTCATATAATGGCTCCTTGAATGTTTAAATGAATCTTTATCAGACTTTCATCTGAAGGATTGGTGATGTAAGGCAAATCCAAGTCAGTGTAATTTAAGGAATAACTAAATCTGCAAGAATATTCCAGATGACCTGGATGATTCTATATAGAACAAATGGTATATATTTAAAGACCTTTTCAAGATGGCTATAATGCCAAAGATCTTTTTACCAACAACCTATGGTGTATAATGACAAAAATTGTCAGAAGCATAAGTACCCATGGAAGACAATGATCATAAAATATTCTACTTCTGGGTATTTGTATGGTCAAGTTACATAGATCTTGGGTGTAAGCTCTATAATTAATTTTACCATTTTCTCCTTGATCTAAAAACCTTGGCTTAGTGTTCTCTTTCTAAAGGTCATTTGCTTCCAGAAGATTTAAGAACTCTCAGCTCAAGTTCTTCAGTTGCCAAAAGTTATCTGCCTTCTGGGGATAATTTGTGATTTTTAAAATATGAGAGATGGATCAAAGATCCACCCCTTGGAATTTTATTGTCTACTAATTGTTAAGAGAACATGACAAAGTCCTTTCTATTTGGCAAAAAGGATATCTTTCTCTTTCAGAGGATCAATTCTTTAGATTTGGGGGCATACAAAGATTGTTGAATGGGTTTTAACCAGTGGTGTCCATATCTACAGAGTATATTAACTTGAATACTTTATAATAATGCAAGCTTAATTAATTTCACCAAACACTATTTAAGAACACAAATTATATTCCTAGATGTATAGTTGCCTTGGCATTTGATCACCAAAAAGGAGTCTGATAAATTTGAAGTGAATTCATATTATCACTTTTAGGCTAAGGGCAGGATCTGTGCCAATACAATTTAGTGTTTTTAAAAGTGTGATTAACTTTAATTTAGGAATTTCACTGTCAGATGTGTAAGTACAAAAGATTGTTTATCCATCTATAGGCTGATTTTTCACCCTGGTAATTATTTCATTTGGAACTAATTTACATTCAGGATGAGAGATAGAAATATTGTCTCATGTTTTTGCATGTTGATGCCCAGTTTTCCTAGCATCATTTGAGGAAGAAACTGTCTTTTCTACAATGTATATTTTTGACATCTTCACAAAAAAATCTGGCTTCTATAGCTACATGGACTTAAGTCTTTTGTTAGACACCATTGATTTATTTTAGTGCGTACACTACACCATATTTATTACCATAATTCTGTTGTATAGCTGGAAGCCTGGCAATTTTTTTGCTTATGATTACTTTGGTTCTTCTAGGAATTTTTGTTTCCGTATGCATTTTAAGATTTTTTTGTTTTGAAATTTTGATAGGGATTGCATTGAATCTGTAGATGGCTTTTGGTAGTAGTTTAGTGATTTTTACAATATTAATTATTCCAACCAATTAGCATGTGAGGTCCAGGTTGCTTTTCATTGGTGAGTGTCTGTGAACATTGGGGTCTCTGAAGATGAAGGTCTTTTTTATTGGATTGACCAGTTACCCACAAGAAAGTAAACTGATTTCATAAATACACAGTATACCAAAAGGCAGAGGTACCTGGGTTATGTGTTGGCCTAGAAAACCTAGATTGAATAGCATTATAGATGAAAAGTGAGTTAGTGTTTGAAGTGGTGATTATGGGCATTAAAGTGTCCAGTAAAAGCTTCAGTGGCATCAGAGATGCCTTTTCTCTGTATTCCTGCATATAGCTTTCTTCCTCCTAGTCTGAGTCTAATACTTTGCCCATTATATTCATTTTGCCTGAAATGCCCTGCCCTGTCTGAAAACCTTTTCCATATCTTTTTAGACTCAGCTGACATATACAGAAAGCCTTCCTGAAATTTCTAGAGCCATTGCTGTATGCATAAACAACGTTTATTCCTGTACTTCCACATCAACTCCTCATCAACATCGCCTATGTCTTTATTTAAGTCTTCATCTCTTCCTTCAGACCTTGATATCGTTTGAATGCAGGGCTATGTTTATTTACTCCAGTATTGCCAATAGTCTTATTAAATAGACAGGGCCTTTACTCAGAGGCTGTACCTCTGTTTAAATTCTTACACAACAAGATGAAGTTTGACTTGTAAAGACAAGTTGAAACCTAACTTAGGAATGTATTTGTAGCCTTGTATATTGGCTACTTCCTGCTATAAGATACCCTGTCAAAAACAATTTAATGAAGGAAAGATTTATTTTGGCTTATAGCTTGGGGCTACAGTTCACTGTAGTGGGGAAGTCGTAGTCGAAAGAGCTTGAGACAGCTGGTCATGTTGCAGTTAGGATGTTACCGTCAGCACAGAGGTTGCTTGCTGGTGCGTAGTCCATTTTTCCATGTTATCAGTCCTGGACCCCAACCCATGGAATGATGCTGCTCAGAATTCCTAATTTAGATAGCCCTCAAGGGCATACCCAGAGCCTTACATATTTAGAAATTCCTAAGAGGCATGTCCAGAGGCTTGTCTCCCAGGTGACTCTAGACCCTGTCAAGTTGACAGTCCATATTAACCGTTACACCAGGTTTCAGGCAGTCATTTCCAGCTATGCTTTTGTCAACCACAGGTGATGAACTTACCGCACCATGCCCAAATAAGGTGTGCACCTGATCACATTGTTCTCAGATAAAGCAGATGTCTAGCCATAACCAGCTAGGTTATTTCTCTACTAGGTCTAGTCAGATGATTGTTGCTTCTAGACTCATGCTTCATATATTCCTGTTCATACTTCAGGGTTGTTTTCTGAACTTTTTTTTTTTTTGGTTCTGAGTGAACATTCTTTATTTAGGTGAATTCTGTTTTTTTTTTTTTTTTTTTGTTGTTGTTGTTTTTTTTTGTTTTGTTTTTTTTCGAGACAGGGTTTCTCTGTGTAGCTTTGGAGCCTATCCTGGCATTCAATCTGGAGACCAGGCTGGCCTTGAACTCACAGAGATTCACCTTCCTCTGCCTCCGGAGTGCTGGGATTAAAGGCATGTGCCAACAACACCCTGCTGAATTCTGTTCCTCTTAGTTTGTCGAAAATTTTTATTTTAGCAAAAGCTACTTTGGTGCACGGAATATTTCCTAGTAAGTGAAAAAGTGATGTGGTAGAAATGGCAGCTACAGCATCACAATCTGTACCATGGTGAGTCACAAGCGGAGTTTTGTATTGGGTAACTGATAGGCGGAGCTGCACTTTGATGTCCTTTTCTTTTCTTTTCTTTTCTTTTCTTTCAGTACTGAAAAGAAATTGAACCTAAGGCCTTCCATATGCTGTGTCTACAGCCCCTCTGCCACTCAACCCTTGCTGTCTCATGCTTAAGTAAACAATGCAGCCAGGTAGAAATCATGATTTATTATGCAACAAACCAAGTCATTTGGTCTAAGCCCCAGCTGATTTCACTCATTTAGGCTAAGAGCAACAGTCTTGTGAGTTTGTAACTCATAATCTATGTCAGGCCATTACTGTTCAATTATCAAATTTAAGTCTCAATGGTTTTAGCTTTACAATTTTAACTTCAATTAAAAAGCAATTCCATAAAGATAGAAGTTGACTAGTTGACTTTAACATAGACTTAAAAGGTTGTTATTATTATTACTGGACCTATAACTATTTTATTAAGCTACCCAAAGGTTACCAGTCCCATGAGGACTAATGTAGACTAACCACATCCATATATGATTGACAAAAGCATAGTAGTGCTAGTTTATTAATTTACACGAAATATGACTGCTGTATAGGTGAAAGTAGGATTATAGCTAGTCAGTACGTTTTTTCCTATAGTAAACTGTTTAGAAGTGTCATAAAAATAATCAGGGGGCTTGAGATATGGGCTTAAGAGTACTTGCTAATTTTGTATAAGACCAAGATTTACTTCTTAGCACTTGTACGGTGCCTCACAACAGCCTATAAATCCAGTTCCAGGGGATCCAACACCCTCGTTTGGCCTCCTTGTACATCTGCACACATGTGGTGTAAATATATACACTTAGTAACAAACACATACGCCTTGAATAAATAAATAAATGTAATTTTTAAGAATTCAGAAGACTGGCTTTTAACAAAAAAACTCTTGAAAGGATGCAGAGTAAAATTTAAACTACCCTGATTTCATTCCTTGACATTAATTATTAAACCTTATTTTTAACTAATTCATTTCTCTTAAATTTGCTGAGTGATTCATAAATCCTCACTGGGATTCAAAGATGAATCATACACAGCCTTTTTCTCCTAAGGAACAAGAAAAATAGTTGGGAAAGTTGAGAGTCTTAAAGTGAAAGATTGATGTGGGATAGGTTTTATAATTTGAGAATGTTGATTTAAAAAACAAACAGACCAAACAACAAAAATGGCAGGAGCCTAGAGATGAATGATAAACTCCTGTGCAAACAATGCTAGACTTTAGGAAAGAGCTATTCTTGAGCGAGACTCTTCCATTAATTGGATTGGCGCCCCCCTCTCTCTTTTCTTCTCTCTCTTTCTCCTCTCTCCCTCTCTCTCTGTGGTGTGTGTGTGTGTGTGTGTGTGTGTGTGTGTGTGTGTGTGTGTGTGTGTGTGTTGCAACATTCACAACACCACAGTGGGCTGCGATATGGGGGATGTCAGCCTTATAGTGTAATTGGAGAACATGATTTGAGAATGGGGAATGAAGAGTTGCAAAGAATAAGGATAGAATTGGCATAAGGATGCTTGCAAGAAGGTGAATGACAGCATTTGCAGTATGGAGCCACACATTTGAAATCCCTGTGGACTGCAGATAGACAGAAGAAAGTCAGGAGGAGAGACATCCATAGGGCAAATGTCCACTAAGAGAAATGGTGGACTGAGCTCAGATAATTCCAGGGTTTCTGATGGAGAACATGTGAGTGGGTGGAATAGGAATGAACAGAGTCTTTTCTCTGGCCCCTGGGGCTCTGCTTGAGAGGATGAGTCTTGTGGTGACACAGGGAGGTCTTTGGTGAGTGTGAGAGCTTTTGACAGACAAGGAAATGAGAGTTCCTGTTTACACGAGGGTAAGGAAACCCAGGGTTCAGAAATATCCCAAGCAGAAACTCTGAAAGAGACGATTCTTCCTCATAGACTCTTATCTCTAAAATCATGGCGCAGACAAACTGCTGACAGTGATAGCTTATTGTAAGGAACTCTTAAGAAAGTATCCATTTATTTTCTTTTTATTAGGATTCTCAGTAATCAGGAAAGCCAAGAATAGAGAGAAAATTCATATGCATACTCAAAAGCCATTGTGATTCTGCCAGGCTGTCAAGATAGTATTTGGAGCCTGGGACTAAGCCAGCCTTGGCCTTTTCAATCCCGGGTTAAACACAACAGCCACTTGAGTCTTTTGAAAGTCTGAATAAAAGGGAGGTTAGAAATAGTAGACATTTCCATGGCAAAGCTTAGACCACAGTGAGGATTTTGTTTTATTCCTGGATGTTTAAAGGACACTTCAACTACAAGCTGTAGAGAATAGAGATAAGGAATTCCATATAAACTCACATGAGGATAGTAAGACTTGACTGAGGCACCACAGGTTTGGTGCTGGGGAAACAAAGGACAACCATGCAGTCCCTAGGCTGAGGAGAGGTTTGTGTAGCAGAGTGGTGTGTTTGAGAATCAATGGCACGTGCTTCTGTCTTCCTGGAGTCCTAGTGTAGAAACAGAATTAAAATGCTATGGCTGAAGACACTGGGATTTCAGAAGGCTGTCCCCCTATCAGTGTGACAAAAGAAGAGGGAAAGTGGATTTTCAGCACTGAAAATTTTAGACCTACACTCAGTTTTCAGGATCTGTGCCCTCTAAGAATAGCTGATGTGACTTTTGCTCACTCTGGCAGACTCCTTCTTGGATATTAGAGTCTCAGATTAGGAGCATGCCAATTCTTTTTCTCTTTGCTCTGCAAACTTTACTTACTTTTCAGATGATAAAAAATGCCAGGATGGATACATTTCAAGGAAATGAACAGTTAAAAATGTTGCCTGTTTAAAAATTAAAATTAATTTGCCCTGTGAGTCGTGAGTCTCATTTTAATAGTATTCTGAATAATTCAAGAGCTGCAGAGATTTTTTTTGAAGCATGTGCTGTGGCTTTTGGCTCTCTTTCTTGGGAAGCAGCCAATGTAGAGCTGATAATGTACAGAATGAATTATCCTTGGGTCTGTATGGTGCATCACTGTAGGGATATGGATATGGGAAGTGCAGCTTGGAAGGTTTTTCAAGAGAAGAATAGAAAGGATTGTAGTTCATCCCATCCTGTAAGTTTATGTGAGAGAAACAAGCTGCTTCAAGGTATTGATAAGGTAGAGCCAAATATGACTTACTTATCTCTGAACAAAACATGGAACAAGTTACAACTTCTATTTCCTTCTATTCGCTCATCCTTTTTTAAGGGGGGAGTGTAGGGTGCTAAAGATTGAGCCTTACTGTGCTAAGCACTACTGTCCCACTGAGCTACCCGGACAGCACCTGTCATTGCCATTGTACAACCTATCATTTGTCAGTTTATGCCACTCTCTGATTCAGAGGTCTTTGAAATCAGAAAACTACCTTATTTTTCATGGTGTTCCCAGTATTTTCTCATTTCCTGGTCATGCATGGCAATTCCATAAATGTTTAATTCCCAAAATCTGGGTCTCAGAGAAAAATTAGTGCACGACGGGTTTGGTTACAGAATATTTCTTATGTTTATTTTAATTTCTATTATAAAGGAAAAGCACCCTCCATATGTGGTTCTCAGAGTTTTTGTGTAGTTAAATAGCCTTCCCCCATTTATTCATATTCCATCTTGCTGTTAAGGATTTGCAGTTAATTCTTACAGTCCTATTTAGGTGCCTCCTTTGCCCTTGTCCTTGCCAATCAGGAGGCGATTGGTCTGTGCAGAGCTGGTGTTTTGTGCTTTTATTTGGGGGGAGGCACAAATCTCCAGTAGACATAATGCACACCCTCGTCTCTGTGCTATTCAGATTGTGTCCTGGGAAGGAGCTGTCCTCATGCTGAGTTGACTTAACTCACTTAACAAACCCTGACAAAATCTTCCCACAAAGCTCCAGTTCAGAAACACAAAACTCACCACACAGATCCATGCCATGGTTTATTCATTTCTTTTCCCTTGCAAAATGGTGATCGAGGTATGAGCTTCTCCTTCTTGGGAGAGCTGTCCATTCTAATCAGTTTTCTTTCCCAGAAAATGTGCTCTTGGAAGTTGTGTTCGGTTTGTGATGCAAACAGAATGAAAGGTAGTGAAGAAGAAAAGGGCTGCCACACAGGACAGATTTGTTCTCCAGTTCCTTATGAATCATTGAAAGGAAAACATTTCAACTGCCATTTCTACTTAGGAGTGATGATGTGCTTCTGAACCTTTCAAACTCTGGTTGGTTGCAGTCTGAATACAATGCCTTCTTATTGAGTATCTTTGAAAGACCTTAGAAAATACCAGGATTGATTTGTTTGGTCAATTAAAATCCTATTTATTAAGTAACACTTGGCATAAAACAGGCCACTAAGTGGCATGTGACTATTAAAAGCAAAACAGAACATTCACAGAACCTTTGGCTGCATTAATTTGGATGGTGCACAAAGTGAAGGGGGTCTTAGTACTTCCAACCTACTTTACTCATTCACCATTGCTTGGGTCATTGAATTAATCTCTGCGAATGTGGCTTTAAGAAGAACAGAACATAGTCTTGAAGGATATATATACAGGAGCAGGTCACCATAGTGGGAGTGCTCATAAGGTGGCATTGGTAAGGTTTCTATAAGTTTTCTTGGGGAGACATAAACAAATATCTGTTAATCTCAATTAAGGCACATATAGTGCATGAAAGTAACTATTCCACTCAAGTCTACCTTAGTGAAACAATGATATTCCAGGGTTACTTACCAAAACATGGGTGAATTAAAGGCAGCTCTATCACTACAAAGCCCACCCTTGTGTAGACCAGGACTAAAGAAGGTTACATCTCTTGAACCCTGACTTGGTAATCTCCTTTCTCCAGCAATTATTACTAATTCTTAAACCTTAGGGCAGGGCCTTATGTACCTTATAAATTTCAGGAGCTTCCTGAGATTTCTGAGTTGTGTTTTCTTTCCAAGACTTAAACAGCCTTTGTCCAAGAAGGAATGTTTCTATTGGAAGAAATAATTATACAATATTTAAGAAAGTCAGTATAAAAGTACCTTATTCCATTTTCTACCTTGAGAGAGGTCCTATAAAAGTACCAGTTAACCAATATTAAAAAAGAAATTTGGACACAAGTGAGTTCCATTCAGACCATCCAGATTCTTCCAACTTCATATATTTTTACAGCCTGCTGAATTCATAGACTTATCAAGGAAGAGCGCTCTTTCATATTTCACTATGTCCAGCTTGATCCTTTAGGCCCCCTCTGACTAGAACATGTTTGTCAGTACCTTCTCCAAGACTCTTTTATAGGCATCTTCACAAGGAAAGAAATAATGTGGGAATAGGGGCCAGAGAGTCATAGATGCAATGCTAATATTGCTACTGCTCACTATGTGACCTTGGGAAAAAACTTAATGTTTCACAAGAGTCTATTTACTTGTGTAAGTAAGATATGTCCTTGTGGAATTATTAGGATACTACAGTAATGTGTTTGGTTTGATAAATATTGTATTTAATTTCCTAGTTGAACTCATTATCAATGTTTATTAGATGATTGAAAAACTTCCATTTCTGTCATTTTTGCAATCGATTTTATCTCCCTATTCTCTTTATTCTCCAAAGGATTTTAAGTATATCACAGCAACTGCACTCTGATCCTCTATTTCTAGTGCAGGGTTGTAACAATAAGTCTTTTTTGCCAAGCAACCAGAGCCCTGCTGCCACATGGGCGCTTTCTTCCAGGCCGCCCAAGTTCTACCTGCCACCACGTTATGGTCCCAAGTAACACACAGAGACTTATATTAGGTACAAATCAGCTTGACAAATGACTGGGATTTCTCATCTGCTAGCTCAGTCTTAATTATCATAATTCTATATATTTTTTAAGACTTATCAGATGCCAGCGGCAAGGGTCCTATCACCATGTGATCCGCTGGCAGGAGAGGGCGCCAGTGGAAGGTGTCTTCTATAAGTCTTATAAAATACATAAATTTATGATAATTAAGACTGAGCTAGCAGATGAGAAATCCTAGTCACCGGCCAAGCAGCATTTGTACCTAATATAAGTCTCTCTGTGTTACTTGGGACCATAACGTGGCGGCGGGCAGAACTTGGGCAGCCTGGCAGAAAATGCCCACATGGCAGCAGGGCTCTGATGGATGGAGTAAAGACTTATTGTTACACAGGGTTATTCCTTGTAGTCTTTTTTTTGTCTCAACTGTTCTCATCTGTTAAGGTTGATGGTTAACATGTATCAGTTGCTGGCATTCCTAGCAACCTTTTAAGTTATGTACACTAGGATGTCATTAAGTATTTTAAAGGAGTTAATTTATGGCTTAGAGTTTGAGTGATATGTTGTGTACCAGACAGAGCTGGGATTCAAAGCCAGGTTAGTAAGGAAGGAAAAGCCATGTATTTTCTTCAATAACACAGATTTCTGAGTGCTGGGGACCTTATCTCAGGCCTTTTTCCCCATCTTTTTAAAAAATTTGAATTAGAAACAAGATTGTTTTACATGTCACTCCCAGACCCACTCCCTCCCCTCCTCCCCTACCACTCCCCAACTAAAACCCTATCACATATCCTTTTTGCTCCCCAGGGAGGGTGAGGCCTTCCATAGGGGGTCATCGGAGTTTATCATATCCTTTGGGATAGGGCCTAGGCCCAAACCCTGTGTATCTTGGCTCAGGGAGTATCCCTCTATGTGGATTGGGCTACCGAAGTCCACACCTATGCTAGGGATAAGTACTGATCTACTACAGGAGACCCCATAGATTTCTGAGGTCTCCTCATTGAAACCCACATTCCTGGGGTCTGGATCAGTCCCATGCTGGTATGCCAGCTATCAGTCTGGGGACCAAGAGCTCCCCGTTGTTCAGGTCAGCTATTTCTGTGGGTTTCACCAGTCAAGTCCTTCTTTTAATCCCATTAGCTAGCAAAGTATCCTCCATGAAGCAGGCGCTCAATAACAGACAATTTAATTATATTGAATTATATTAAATGCTATGTCATTGCTACCCTTTGCTTTCCTGTTTATAATTCTAGATGTACACATCTAGGCTTTGTTAATAAGCTAAGGCTAATTTCTCAAGATATACATGATATTAATCCACCTATATGCTAAAACATGTTTTGCACATTTTCAAAATTAATAAAAGAAATTAGAAAATACTTATTTTAAACATAGGAGTTATATTAAGTAGGACTTACATGCTTCTAACTTTAAAAGTAATTAAGGAAATGCCAGTATTGATCCATGGAGAGAAAATTTAATTGAGACATATTATAGGGATGTCAAGCTGTTATCAGTTTTGGTGATTTTGGAAGAGGTTTCTTTGGGTTTTGTAAAATCCCATTTTACTTCCAGGAAGGATACGTATATTTGGAAAAAAATGTATCTAAGCCTAATTTAAAGATTTTTGTTATACTTACATGCATACCATCACTTAGATGACAAAACCAAACTTGCTTTCTTCCTGTTTCCAGATTTGGAGGTCATCCCCCAGAGATGTAATGACAGAAAAACTTTCTTTTTACAAAGAATAGAAAGGGATTTTATTCTTTATTCTTTGTTTATTTGAAAACATTTTACCTGGATTCTATGTGTCTGTTTGTTCAATTTCTTCTATATATCACCGTAAGAGTGAGACTTCTAAATCTCCAATAAAATAATCTCCATCCCCACTGAACAGTTATTTATTTTCATTTATATAAAGTAAAGCTCATGTTTCTCCTATCCTCCACTATATGAGTTACTCTTTATTCAGGACCAGTCATTAAGTGTGGCCTTAGTGAAGTTAGACATGGATTGGAACTCTGGCTGTTGATTTTGAGAAGCTTAACTTTGGCAAGTTCAGTTTATTCATCTGTATAAACTGCAGATATTAACAGTATCCAGGTCACAGACCCACTGCAGAGAATAGATGGCACATTGCATATTTTCTGGGGTCAAAATTTAGTCTATTGCTCAAAGAATATATGATTATTATATTTTAATTTATGTTATTTTAGCTCTTTATTACTGATTTTTTTCTTCCTCAAGCAAATTGTCTATTGAGAAGCTGATTAGAGGCTTGGAAGAGGAGGACTGAGAAATCCTTTCTTTTGGAAACTGCTGGACTTGAACTGATTGTCTCTGGTTTAAGTCACAGTTTTTGTATGGCTCAGTCTCTTTGGGTAATGTCCCTCTGTTAATTGTCATCCTTCCTGCATTTCTCTAAGTATATGTCACTGGGCTGAACTGCCTATGGCTTACGGTGGAAGGGGCTGGCTCAGAAAGTGAGGCCTTTGGCTGTCCTCTGGATCTTCTTTCTTCTTATCTAATTGGAAATGTGACTTTTGTCTGGTCACTGGCATGGATAAGTTTGTGAGAAGTGAACACATGATCTAGTTCCTCAGCCCAGTCATTCATCCTCCTGACCCTTTCTGCTTTCACTCTGCTCCTTTTACTGGTTAACCACTGAAAAGCATTCCTTCCTGTAGCCATCATCTACAATATGCTTTCTCCTGGTCATGGTGAAGCCCACAGTATCAAGGGAGAACCATTGGCTTTGGGAATGACAAGAGATGCTTTCTTTACCTATGCTGATGGTTCATTATTTCCACCCCAGGTGGCTAGGGGATTATGTATCTCCTTGCTGCTCTTAAGTCACACATGGAAAGCAAAGCATAATTTATAATTTCCACATCTGAGATTTGAGCTTTTTGATTATTATCTGTTTGTCTTTCCTTTAAAGTAGAAGCATTCTGCTCCTCTCTACTACAAGTTCCAGGCTTTTTTTTTTCCATTTTCTTTTTGGTTGGCAGTAACACCTTTGATATCTAGCTTCCTCTTTGGGGAGCTACTGTGAGAAGGCAGGGATGTCTTCTCTGTGTCCTGGAAAAACTTTGATTCTTCATATGGAGGAGAGGACAATCAATAGATAGAAAATCCCTGGGCTTGCCATGAAATTCAAAGCATTGCTAGCACCAAGTACATTTTTGTTGATGTTAGCACTTGACCACTCTTAGAGTTCAGAGCAATTAGCTCACTTTCAGTGAACTCTGAATACCATTGTACCTTGATTTAATTTTGTTTTATGTCTTCAGTTAAGAGGTTTTATAAACCATAGAAAGAAAACTTGTCTACTTTTTAAGGTTATGAAAAACAAAGTCAGAAAAAGGCAAATTTTCCAGACAGTGATAATATTAAAGATATATAACCTTTAAAAAAGCAAGTTTTGTGTTCCAAAACTTCCTATTTATTATTTCATTTCATCTTAGTAATGGCTTCTGAGGCAGGGCTACTGGAAGTTTTATTTGTGGTATTAGAAGGTTAATTTACTTTGTCGAAGTCACAAGAATAGAGCATGACTGAGTTGGAATGGATACCCAGGTTTTCTGATAGTCATGTTCTCTGCTCTACCACGTTTTGTCAGTTGTTATGTACTTTGGGATTGGAAAATGTGCTGTCTCTATTCTTTATACCTCTGATTTTACCCCATATGTTCTGAGCTCCAGTCTCAGACTTTGGCTTACTGACTTGAAGCCCCTTAATGTCCTTGCTTAGATTAGGCTTTGTATAATTTGTAACACTTCCTGCAATGGTGTCCCCACTTCTCTCCTGTGATGCCTCATCAGCATTTTTATTTATTTATTTTTATTTTTTTCTCTTTTTATTATTATTATTAATTCAGGTTAGGGAACAGGCTTGTTTCACATGTAAGTCCCCTCTCCCTCTCCCTCCCCTCATCCCCATTCCTTCTCCCCCACCTCCAACCTACCCCCCACCCCATCCACCCACCACTCCCCAGGCAGGGTAGGGCCCCCAACAGGGGCTCCACCAAGTCCAACAAATCTTCCTGTGCTGGGCCTAGGCCCCTCCCCATGTGTCCAGAGACAGAGCGCATCCCTTCAAGTGGGATGGGCTCTTTAAGTCCCACACACACACCAGGGCAAAATGCCAGTCCACCTCCGGAGGCTCCCAGGAGTGCAGGGGCCTCCCCATTGGCATCCATGATCAGGGGGCTGGATCAGTCCCGTACTGGCCTCCCAAAGAGCGTCTGGGGTCGATATGCTTTCCCTTTTTCAGGCCAACTGTTTCTGTGGGTTTCTCCAACCTGGTACAGACTCCTAGTTCTTCATTCCTCCCTCTCTTCAACTAGGTTCCAGATTTCAGTGTATTTCTGTGGATGTCTGTCTCTGCTTCCATCAGCCACTGGATGAGAACTCTGGATAGCATAGAGAGTAGTCATCAATCTCATTCTAGGGGAAGGGCTTCTAGGCCATCCTCTCCTCCACTGCCTGGACTGTCAGATCGTGTCATCCTTGTAGGTCTCTGGAGATCTCCCTAGTTCCAGATCTCTTCTCGGACCTATAGTGGCTCCCTCTGATATGGTATCTCTCATCCTGCTCTCTCTCCTCTATTCTTCCCCCAACTCAATATCTCTGCTCCTCCATTTCTTCTCCTCTACTCTTCTTCTTGTGCTCTTATTGTGGCAGCACCCACTCCCCTACCCTCATGCTCTCAATTAGCTCGGGAGTTCATGCCACTTTCCCATTCCTGGGGTCTATTTATCCCTTAGAGTCATTCATGATTTCTAGTTTCTTTGGGGAAGAGGATTATAGGCTGGTAAACCTTTGCTCTATGTCTAAAAATCATATATGAGTGAGTACATACCATGTTTGTCTTTTTGTGACTGGGTTACCTCACTCAGGATGGTTTCTTCTAGTTCCATCCATTTGCCTGCGAATTTCAAGATTCCATTGCTTTTTTCTGCTGAGTAGTACTCCATTGTATAAATGTACCACATTTTCTCTTTCCATTCTTCAGTTGAGGGGCATCTAGGTTGCTTCCAGGTTCTGGCTATTACAGATAATGCTGCTATGAACATGGTTGAACATATGTCCTTGTTGTATGAACATGCACTATTTGGGTATATACCCAAGAGAGGAATGGCTGGATCTTAAGGTAGATTGATTCCCATTTTTCTGCTCAACCGTCATACTGATTTCCAGAATGGTCTTACAAGTTCACACTCCCACCAGCAATGGAGGATTGTTCCTTCTTCTCTGCATCCTCTCCAGCATAGGTTGTCATTGGTATTTTTGATTTTAGCCATTCTGACAGGTGTGAGGTGGCATCTCAGAGTAGTTTTGAGTTGCATTTCTCTGATGGCCAAGGATTTTGAGCACTTTCTTAAGTGTCTTTCAGCCATTTCAGATTCCTCTGTTGAAAAATCTCTGTTTAGTTCTGCACCCCACTTTTTAATTTCATTGTATGGTGTTTTGGTGGCTAGCTTCTTGAGCTCCTTGTATATTTTGGAAATCAGTCCTCTGTCAGATGTGGGGCTGGTGAAGATCTTTTCCCATTCTGTGGGTGGTCGTTTTGTCTTACTGACTGTGTCCTTTGCCTTACAGAAGCTTCTCAGTTTCAGGAGGTCCCATTTATTAATTGCAGACCTCAGTGTCTGTGCTTCTGGCGTGATGTTCAGGAATCGTTCTCCTGTGCCAATTTGTTCAAGGGTTATTCCCACTTTCTCTTCTAGAAGATTCAGTGTGGCTGGATTTATGGAGAGATCTTTGATCCATTTGCACTTAAGTTTCGTGCATGGTGACAGGTATGGATCAATCTGCAATTTTCTGCATGTCCGAATCCAATTGTGCCAGCACCATTTGTTGAAGATGCTATCTTTTTTCCATTGTATAGATTTAGCACCTTTGTCAAAAATAAGGTGTTCGTAGGTGCGTGGGTTAATATCTGGGTCTTCAATTCGATTCCATTGGTCTATCTGTCTATTCTTGTGCCAATACCAAGCTGTTTTCAGAACTATGGCTCTATAGTAGACCTTGAAGTCAGGGATGGTGATGCCTCCAGAGGATCTTTTATTGTAAAGAGTTGTTTTGGCTATCCTAGGTTTTTTATTTTTCCATATAAAGTTGAGTATTGTTCTTTCAATGTCTGTGAAAAACTGTGTTGGGATTTTGATGGGGATTGCATTAAATCTGTAGATTGCTTTTGGTAGGATTGCCATTTTTACTATGTTAATTCTGCCTATCCAAGAGCATGGGAGATCTTTCCACTTTCTGGTATCTTCTTTAATTTCTTTCTTTAAAGTCTCAAAGTTCTTATTGTACAGGTCTTTCACTTTTTTGGTTAGTGTTACCCCCAGATATTTTATGTTGCTTGTGGATATTGTGAAAGGTGATGTTTCCATGATTTCTTTCTCATTGAGTTTATCATCTGTATACAGTAGGGCTACAGATTTTTTTGAGTTAATTTTGTATCCTGCTACCTTGCTGAAGGTGTTTATCAGCTGTAGGAGTTTCCTGGTAGAGTTTTTCGGGTCACTTATGTAGACTATCATGTCATCTGCAAATAGTGAAAGTTTGACTTCGTCCTTTCCAATTTGTATCCCTTTGATCCCCTGTTCTTGTCTTATTGCTCTAGCTAGAACTTCAAGTACAATATTGAAGAGGCATGGAAAGAGTGGACAGCCTTGTCTTGTTCCTGATTTTAGAGGAAATGCTTTGAGTTTCTCTCCATTTAGTTTGATGTTGGCTATTGGTTTGGTGTATATCGCGTTTATCATGTTTAGATATGTTCCTGTTATTCCTGTTCTCTCCAAGATCTTTATCATGAAGGGATGTTGGATTTTGTCAAAGGCTTTTTCAGCATCTAGTGAGATGATCATGTGGTTTTTCTTTTTCAGTTTGTTTATATGGTGGATTACATTGATGGATTTTTGTATGTTGAACCATCCTTGCATCCCTGGAATGAAGCCCACTTGGTCATGGTGGATGATTTTTCTGATATGTTCTTGGATTCTGTTCACCAATATTTTATTGAGTATTTTAGCATCGATGTTCATGAGGGATATCAGTCTGTAGTTCTTTTTCTTAGTCATATCTTTGTGTGGCTTGGGTATCAAAGTGATTGTAGCCTCCTAGAAAGAGTTTGGCAATATCCCATCTGCTTATATTGTGTGGAACAGTTTGAGGAGTACTGGAATTAGCTCTTGTTTGAATTTCTGGTAGAATTCTGCAGTGAAGCCATCTGGCCCTGGGCTTTTTTTGGTTGGGAGGCTTTTGATGACTGCTTCTATCTCATTAGGGGTTATGGGTCGATTTAAACTGTTTATCTGATCTTGATTTAATTTTGGTAAGTGATATTTATCCAGGAAACTGTCCATTTCCATTAGATTTTCGAATTTTGTGGAGTACAGATTTTCAAAGTATGACCTAAAGATTCTCTGGATTTCCACAGTGTCCGTTGTTATATCCCCCTTTTCGTTTCTGATTTTGTTAATTAGCATGCTCTCTCTCTGCCTTTTGGTTAGTTTGGCTAGAGGTTTGTCTATCTTGTTGATCTTCTCAAAGAACCAACTCTTTGTTTCATTGATTCTTTGTAATGTTTTCCTAGTTTCTACTTTATTGATTTCAGCTCTCAGGTTGATTATTTCCTGGCATCTACTCCTCCTTGGTGAGTTTGCTTCTTTTTGCTCTAGTGCTTTCAGTTGTTCTGTCAGTTCTCTAATGTGACTTTTCTCTAGTTTCTTCATGTGGGCACTTAGTGCTATGAACTTCCCTCTTAGCACTGCTTTCAGAGTGTCCCATAAGTTTGGGTATGTTGTGTCTGCATTCTCATTAGATTCTAGGAAGTCTTTAATTTGTTTTTTTATTTCTTCCTCAACCCAGGAATGGTGCAATTGGGTGTTATTCATTTTCCAAAAGTTTGCAGGTTTTCTGCCATTTGTATTGTTGCTGAATTCTAGCTTTAATGCATGGTGGTCTGATAAGATACAGGGGGTTATTTCAATTCTTTTGTAACTATGGAGGTTTGCTTTGTTGCCTATTATGTGGTCAATTTTAGAGAAGGTGCCATGTGGTGCTGAGAAGAAGGTATATTCTTTTGAGTTTGGATGGAATGCTCTATAGATATTCGTTAACCCCAGTTGGGTCATAACTTCTTTTAGATCTTTTCTTTCTTTGTTAAGTTTCTGTCTAGTGGTCCTGTCTAGTGGCGTAAGGGGGGTGGTGAAGTCTCCTACTATAAGTGTGTGTGGTTTTATGTGTGGTTTGAGCTTCAGTAATGTTTCTTTCACAAATGTGGGTGCCTTCGTATTTGGAGCATAGATGTTCAGGATTGAGATTTCATCTTGATGGACTTTTCCTGTGATGAGTATGAAATGCCCTTCTTCATCTCTTTTGATTGATTTTAGTTTAAAGTCCAATTTGTTAGATATTAGGATTGCTACACCGGCTTGTTTCTTGAGGCCATTTGATTGGAAAATCTTTTCCCATCCTTTTACTCTAAGGTATCGCCTGTCTTTGAAGTTGAGGTGTGTTTCTTGTAAATAGCAGAAGGATGGATTCTGTGTTCGTATTCATTCTGTTAGCCTATATCTTTTTATGGGTAAGTTAAGACCATTGATATTTAGGGATATTAATGTCCATTGTTCGTTGGTTCTTGTTTGTTTTGGATTTATTGTTGGTGGTGTCATTGTGTGTGGATTTTGCCCTCCTGCTTCTTTTTGTGTTTGGCAAAATTAGATTATCTATTGCCTGTGTTTTTGTGCATGTAGTTATGTTCCTTGGGTTGGAGTTTTCCTTCCAGAACCTTCTGTAGTGCTGGATTTGTGGATATGTATTGTTTAAATCTGTTTTTGTCATGGAATATCTTGTTTTCTCCATCTATAGTGATTGAAAGTTTTGCTGGGTACAGTAGTCTGGGTTGACATCCATGCTCCTTTATTGCTTGTAGGGTATCTATCCAAGACCTTCTGGCTTTCAGAGTTTCCATTGAGAAGTCGGGTGTGATTCTGATTGGTTTGCCTTTATATGTTACTTGGCCTTTTTCCTTTGCAGCTCTTAATATTTTCTCTTTATTCTGTAGATTTGGAGTTTTGATTATTATGTGTCGGGGGGACTTCTTTTTGTGGTCCAGTCTGTTTGGTGTCCTATAAGCTTCTTGTACTTTCATAGGCATATCTTTCTGTAGGTTGGGGAAGTTTTCTTCTATGATTTTGTTGAATATGTTTTCTGTACCTTTGAGCAGTGTTTCTTCACCTTCTTCTACACCTATTATTCTTAGGTTTGGTCTTTTCACGGTGTCCCATATTTCCTGGATATTTTGTGTTAGGGATTTGTTGGACTTGAGGTTTTCTTTGGTTGATGAATGTATATCCTCTAGCGAGTCTTCAATAGCTGAGATTCTCTCTTCTGTCTCTTGGATTCTACTAGTTATACTCACGTCTTTAGATCCTGATCGTTTATCCAGTCTTTCCATTTCCAGCATCACCTCATTCTGTGTTTTGTTTATTGTGTCTAATTCAGCTTTCATGCTTTGAACTGTTTCAAGAGCTTCCTTCACTTGTTTGGTTGTTTTGTGTTTCTTTAGCTTCTTTAAGAGATTTGTTTATTTCTTGAAGTTTTTGGTTTGTCTTTTCCTCCATTTTGTGTGTAATTTTTTGCTTGCTTTTTCTTCTATTTCTTTAAGGGATTTTCTTGTTTCCTCTTTGAAGGTCTCTATTATCTTGCTGAGATCATTTTTGAGGTCGATCTCTTCTTCATGCACTATGTTGGGCTTTTCAGGTCTTGCTGGAGTGGAGTCCCTAGATTCTGGTGGTGTCATATTGGTCTTTCTGTTGTTCAGCGATCTTTTTTTCCCATATCTTTTTCCAGTGAGTGCAGGTAGGATCTCTCTATCTCCTCTTGTTATGCTGTAGTGTGTCTGGGCCAGGAATTCAATGTCCAAAGCTCTGGATGGTCTTGCTTCTCCTCGTAGTCTCCTCACTCTGAAGGAGTTAGGCCTCCATAGGGATTGGGTGTGTGGGGGCGGGACAGGAAGTAAGAGTGGGGAGTTTCCAGTCTCTGGGGGTTCCTCACTGCCTGGGCAGGTCTACCCCAAGCAGGAGCAGGCCCGGGGAGATCAGGATGGATGGGGCTTTGATAGGGAGTTGGGTAAGAGCGGTGGATCACTCACCTCCTGGTGGATCAGTCACCGGGAACAGAAGAGTGGCCTGTACCCAGATTCAGGGAGCTCCTCCCTGCCTGGGCGTGTCTATTTCAAGCAGGGACAAGCCTGGGGGGATCTGGGTGAATGGCACTTTGGAAAGGAGTTGGGTAAAAGCAGGGGGGTGCTCACCTGGTCTGTGATGAGACGGCGGAAAGCGCCTCATCAGCATTTTTATCTCACCTTCTCAATTTCTTCCACATTTCAGTGAATACTTGCACACACCTCTGTGTGCTATGCAATGGAGACTGCCTTGAGTGCTTTCTGGATGTGTGCTGTCTCCCAACATTGAAGGAGCTTTCTGAAGTGCAGAGGTAGCACCTTTCTTCATTGTTGACATAAATGGAATAAAATACAAGCCTTTTCTTGGTGGCAAATCATCAATCTTTTTGTGGGAAGGGCATTTCCAAGTGCTTGACGACATAGGCATAACTAGTTTGACCAGCTTAAACAGTCAGGTCACTTCAATGGTAGAGCAGTTAATAAATAAAGACAATAAAGAAATATCTGTTACTTGAAAGCTATCAGGAACTAGAAGAGGAAGTCTTTCACAGAAAACTAATTTGAAGATCCGTACATTTATCTTAGGATTTCTTAAAGCATTTTCTGCCATATTTCTAATGCTGAACATCACATGAAAAGCTAAGCCAAAAAGACCCTGAATTCATTAGATTTACATCTCTTTGGGGGAAATAAATCATAAACAACAAACATATCTAACAATAATAAGTGCTATCTATAGCGATGGGGAAGATGGTGTGTGCACAGAGGGAGAGGAAGATGACTTTTGGGAGAAGGGATAGCACACTTGATCTTAGTGAGAAGGCTGAGAAGTGATGGAGAAAGGGTAGAATGAAATATGTGCAATTAGTAAAGCACACTAAGTTTAAGGTGACTATTGAATACCTTGATGATGGTGTCAGGTGGATGGCTGAATGAATGAGTCTGGAATTCTAGGAAGAAACAGGGGAGAGAAATATGGATTTAGAGTCACTTGCATGTAGCAAACTGATATAATGGGGTATGGCAAGAACGTGAGCAGAGATCAAGGACAGGGATTCATGACAGAAGCCTGGGACTATCCACAACAGAGGAATGACCTCGAGGCAAGATGGCTGTGTTCTATGCTAGACAGTGAATGTTTATTTACTATTATCATATATTGTTTTAAAAATGCTTCTTAAATATTGTTCCTGGTCCCAGCTGGGGTAGAGTGTTAAAGAAGAAAGAGTACCTGTGAGAGCAGTAATACATACCATTCACAAATAAAATGATTCACAAGACAAGAGATATTTAGGATGTTAAGGTGGAACTAGTGTTTTACAGCTTTCCTTTCCTTTCTGGAAACTCATTACTTAAGTCAAAGATCTTGAACATTCTCTTGCTACAAAAGATGTCAAGGAACTGGAGACACTGCTTAGTGGTTAGGAACACTGGCTGCTCTTCCAGAGGACTTGAGTTATATTTCTAGCACCTGCATCGTGGCTCACAACCATCTGTAACCATCTGTAGTGAATCTGAACCTTATCTCAGCTGCTGTAGGCCCTGGGCATTCTTTGTTTTTTCTTTCAGATTTTTTTAATTTAAATTAGAAACAAACTTGTTTACATGTCAATCCCAGTTCCCTCTACCTCTCCTCCTCCCCTGCCTCCCACCAATCTTCTATCCCATTCCCTTCTTCAAAGTTTTCCATATCATTTGGAGCAGGGCTTAGGCCCTTCCCCATGTGTCTAGGCTGAGAGAGTATCCCTCCATGTGGAATGGACTTCCAAAATCCATTCCTATACTAGGGATAAATACTGATCCACTACCAGAGGCCCCATTGTTTGCCTGGCACTGGGCATTCTTAAAACATTCTTTTAAAGATGCAAGATTTTGTTTTATTTACAGTGAAAACAGACCATATGCTTTCTTGTCCCTCTTGTCTCTGACCTCTGTCATTATCCCTGCTGACTTTTTCACCTGTGTCACTCTCTTCATACCTTATACATCAGCTGTTTTAGGCTGTTGCTTCTTTCTTGAGAATGCTGATTTTTTTCCTACACTTGATTTTAAACATTCTCTATCTGGAAAATTCCTCTTCATGTCTCCTCATTTGTCCGGTTCCACTCTTCTTTCTAGTTTTAGTTTAACTGTGACTTCTGAGACTTAGTTCAGATCTTTAACTCCCTGGAAGCAGGGCAGGTCTATCTTACAACTCCAGGGGACCTGTAAACCTACCATGGAAAGACATAACTCTCTTTAGTGTTTGTAAATGTCTTCTCACCATATTTTAAGATACAACCTCACCTGCCTCTGATTTATCTCTGGGACCTAGCACAGCTGCTGGAAATGGAAAGTACTCATATTTTGAAAGAATGAGCCAACCAACCAATCAATAGATACTGAGATAAACCCCTTTACCAATCCAGCACTATCAGGTTCCTCTTTGGTACCGGGATTTGATTTGCTTCCTAAGTTATGTCTTAAATATTGACTTTCAAATATAAGCCATACATTATTGCCCCAATTATATATGAGAAAGACAGAAAAGCTAATTGACAGATGCACAATTATGCAGCCAGCAGAGACACACTGGGCAACATAATCTGTTCTGGGAAATATCCCTATCAGAATGTCTTTCATGCTTGTACATTCATGGTTCCTTCTTCTACCAGAGGCGTGGATCCATTTCTGTCAGACTGTAGGTTCTCATATTTTCTGTCCTCTTTAATTGCCTGTCTTCACTTCTTAGATTCTTGGTTAGTTTTTAAAGTTGTGTGTGTGTGTGTCCGTCCATGTGTTCTCATGGTATCCCATCCTTACCTTCCTTACCATGTTATCCATACTACTTGGTGTCTTGTCACTTTCAGATTTTACCCTCACCAATATAGTGATTAAAGAAATTAAGACACAGATTGTCCTCAAAGATTCATAGCCAGTTCAAAGCTCTTTCAAATTAAAATAGCCATACTACCATTTAAAGCACAGTTAGATGACTACAACAACAGAAATAAACCAAAAGTTTAATATTGGGGATCCCTGGAGTATAATGGCTTAGATTCCAATCCTAGCTTCACCATTAATTACCTCTGTTATTTTGGTAAACAATATCCCTAACTTCTATTTTCTCCACTTATATAGTGGAAATAAAAATTGAATAGGCTTCACTGCATGGTTGATTAGGCTAAATATTAAATGAGAGTAGTTTATTAAAGCGTTCTGCACTATAGCTAGAGCTGCAGAATTGCAATGTAGAGAGCTTAGCACCACAGGACTGGAATGAAGGAAGTGTGCTGGTGGAACCAGTAGCTGATGGAACCGGAAGCAAACACCCACAGCTAAACAGTGAACTGAACTCCTGAAATCCAGTTGCAGAGAGGGAGGGGTGATAAGCAAAGGGTTCAAGATCAGGGTGTAGAAACCCACAGAAACAGCTGACCTGAACAAGGGGGAGCTCATGGACCCCAGACTGATAGCTGGGAAACCAACATAGGACTGACCCAGATTCCCTGAACATAAGTGTGAGTTAGGAGGACTGGGCAGTCTGTGGGGCCTCTGGTAGTGGATCAGTATTTATCCCTAGTGTGCAAATAGACTTTTGGAGCCTATTCCACATAGAGGGATACTCTGTCAGCCTAGACTCACTGGGAAGGGCCTAGGCCCTGCTCCAAATGATGTGATAGACTTTGAAGATCCCCATGGAAGACCTCAACATCAATCCTCCCTGTGGAGCAGAAAAGGGTATGAGATAGGTGGCCAGTGGGGGCAGGGGAAAAGGGGAGACTGGGGGAACTGGGATTGACATGTAAAAGAAGCTTGTTTCTAATTTAACTAAAAATTGTATAAAAAAGATTTTCACGTGAGTATATGTGATCAGGTATTTGATTTTGCGTTCAGGCTCTCTGGTGTTGGAACTGTGAAGTGATAAAAACTTGAGTTCAGGTAGTGGCATTAATGTTGAGGCAGTAGGGTCTGAGTAGGATGATGGGTGGAAGGGATACAGGCTTGAGGGAGAGAAGAATGACTCTCTCGTTACTGATTTCAGTATCTTGGATTTTAAAAGAGGCAGAGTCTAACAGAGCTCATGCATTTTGCAAAACCATTAAGAGCCAGCTGGACATGCTGTCAGGAGTATTTGCATTTGGGGATGAAAAAGTGCAGGCAGTACTGTTTCGTATTGAGCAGTCCAGACAGCTTTGACTCAGAGTCTGTCAAAGTCCATTATTGTCTTCCTGCTATGGTGGTTGATGGGGGAAATCATGTAGGAAGCACATTACAAATCAACAAACACCTTAAAGCACTTTCTCTACCAAAGTTAAAGATTAACGAGAGAGAGAGAGAGAGAGAGAGAGAGAGAGAGAGAGAGAGAGAGAGAGATAGAGAACCCGTGTGTGTGTGCAGCTGTGAAAATGTTATTTATTGTGTAGTTACAGCCACACTACACACATTTATGCACACATGCACACATTCATGAACACACACCTCAGCAAAGGCTTAGCTGTTCATTGGGGTTTGTGATTCGATAATGAAGCTGTCACATCTACACAGCATTTTTAAGTTCAGGTAGCAACTTTACTTTTTTTCCCTAATAATTTCTTACAACTAGTGTGAGAGGGACAAGCAGATGACCTTCTGCTACAAAGAAAATTAACACCTGTAAAGATTAACGACTTTCCAGAATGGCAGGGCTTATCTGTACTCAAACCAGGAAAATTTTATGTTTTCATAGAACAAATGGGAATTCCTTCTCTAGGGCCATGTTTCATATAGTTTTACATTTCATTGGTTCAGTAGTTTATCCGACTATTTTTTAAACCGTATAGTATAAAGAAAAGGTTCCTTTTCAAACATTTCATTTTACATTTTTAGAATCTACTTTTAGGAAATGATCATAGGCAAATGTACAGACACAGCTATATATGTTTGAAAGCTATCCAGAATAGTGGGAATACAGCTGGTTTGGTTGTTACTAAGAGCAACCAAATTTGTTTGTTTTGTGACAAGAGACTCTGATCTTTACCTAACTTGGAAGTTCAAGATGTGTAATATTTGACCTTTACCACTGACTACATTAGAGGCCCCAATAATCCTCTCTCTTCTACCATTGTTGTTCTGTCTCCTTACCTCCACCCTGACTTTCCTCTATTTCTTTTGCCCCCTTTCCCTCCATTTCTCCACCCTTCCATCCCCCATTCCCTTTATAATCTGTTTTCTTGGTCTTGGCTTCATTTTTTGGCAAAGTTTTTTTTCCTGTGATTAGAAAGATGTTTGGAAGCTCAAAATTTATGTAGGTCTTGGCGGTTACAGTCTCAGAAATAGTCCTCCTAACACCCATATCCATTTTCTCCAAAACATTAATTTGTTCTGCTTGGTTGCATGTTATTTTGTGAGCAAATATCGTTGAGCAGTATACTCTGATCTACCAGCTTAATTCAGGAACCATGCTTTGGTGGTTGAAATATATCATCCATTAATCACCCCCTCTCAAAATGTATGTAGTAAGAAAGTATTCATCAAGAGAAATTAGGTGCTATTGTAGAGACATTAGTAAATAATTCTGTGTGGTAAAATCCCAAAGGCATTACTGTTCTCTTGAATTTCATAGACATGGAAGTTCTTAAGGTAGTAAGATTGTAGAATGCTTCTTGATCTAGCTCTTCTCTTCATTGCATGCCTTTTGTCAGATCCCAGTTTCTCAGTTGCAAAGTAACTTGCTTGACTGGTGCATCTGACTTTCTTGAGGACCAAAGGAAGCCCCTAACTGCTTTGGAGATGGCTGCAGTCATACATACATACATAATACATACATAATACATAATACATAATACATAATACATAATACATACATAATCTATCTATCTATCTATCTATCTATCTATCTATCTATCTATCTATCTATCTATCTATCTATCTATCGCGTCTTAGAGTCCCTAGGGTCTATGAATTCCCCCAGCCCCTCATTCTTGCCCATATCCAACAAGCCTAGTGGCATACTGTTTGTTCTCTTGTGGCACTTCAACAGAGGCTACAAGGAGATGTAGTATTTGATCTACAAGGATACATTTCTAATTGTAAATGCATTAATTGTCGTGAGGGGATATTTAGTAGTAAGGACACTCTCATGTGACATTAGTAATTCAGTATTCTTCTCTGCTTCAGAAAACCACCATAATGTGTTATAAAAGAGAAGGAACTGGTGTGTGTGTGTGTGTGTGTGTGTGTGTGTGTGTGTGTGTGTGTGTGTGTGTGTGTATTGGATTGCATCCTGGTTGTATGCTTTGGATTGGCTATTTAATATACACATCATTTTCATGTTAAATAACAAAAGAAATGCTTGCTTGTCTTTCCTCTTCCTCAGTTACTGTCAGGAGTAATGAGATGTGGCCAAAGAAATTCAGGATGAAGACAGAGATGGGGTTGAGCCCTCCATGTTCACTAGATGTAGGAATTTGGTTGATGCCCTGCCCAGGACACTATGTTGGATTATTTCTTCAGTCATGGTATCTTTCCTCTTGCTGGCTATGACTCTGGCTCCTCTTTAGTATACTACTGCTTTGGCAAATGCTGGAAGCTTATATAGTCCCTCTTGAGGCTTTCAATCAATGTCTGGCATATCAGCTCATCTTCCTCAGTCCTGGCAGAAAGGCTAGAGATGAAATATCCTTCCCAGATTCCTTCTGTTGGATCAGAACTATGTCTGAAACCCCCATGATGCTTTACTTCTTTCTCTTCCTTCTTCTTGTTTGTTCCCTATCTATAATTAATGGTTTCTCCCTGGAGCTCCTGCTAAACTTACCTGCATATAATTTCTTTTTCGAAAGATGGAGGGAGTTGATTTGAGACAATTAATTTACCAATATATAAATTTAGGGTGAGTTATTTATACACAACTTCTCTTTCCTTAACCAGGAAAGGAAGATGGTACCATCTACTGAAGAGTGTTTTGGATTGCTGCTGTTATACTGTAAATGGTAACTGTTATTTCCAAGAACACCTTGAGAACATCTGTGAATAACTAGTGTGGGGTGTCTTGTTTAGTGACATGGCATAATGGTCCAAACTAGTCAGTTCAAGCTGGTGTTGGAGTACAACTCATTCTATGACGAAGCATTTCATTTTCATTTTTAGGACTCACCATATATCCGTGTCTGACCTATGATTCCATCACTTGTCCTTGCCTTGCCTCTGGGCTCTGGCCTCTGGGCTTTCACCAGCAGACACTCTCCTTGAGGAAGAGCCTTTGAAGGTATTTGTGTGGAAACAATCTTTGCTTCAGCGATCAGGGACCTTCCTTGTCTCATTTCCAGATTAAAGTGCTGGCCATAGCTTCCCAAATGAGCATTGACAAAGCATGTTTATTGCTTCAGATGAACTGCAGCAGTGCAGCTGGGGGCTTGCCAGCCAGTGCAGGCTCCTACATGCATAAGGCACTCAGACACTTTGGCTCCAATTTGCTTCTGGCTTGTGGGGGAAAATCATAACAAGAATTCGAGTGACTGTTTTAACACGGAGGGTTCCAGGTGGAAGGGCCAGAGAAGGCCTTGTCTGATCAGAAATGGTCTGTGCCACTGCCCTGTTCAATATGGGAAGGTTATAAAATTTGCCCTGTTCATTCAGCTCCACACCTTGACAGTTAAATCCCTGTGCTTGCTCTGGGCTATAACACACTTTCTGTGTAGCTCTGTGTGGGAAGTGACAGCTGGTGAGAAAAATCAGGTGAGAAGAAAAGGCCAGAGGATCTTTCAAGAAAGCAAACAGGATTTGAAGGCTCTGTACTTGGCTATGAATAAAAGAGAATGATTATAATAAGGAGTGCTAAGCAGCAAGGGGTTTAAGGAGCTCTATAATCTGATTGCTCACAAGGAAATGAGTTCCCCAGAGGAAATGCTTTGCCCCCAAAGAAGCTAGTTAGTGGCAGGAAAGTGGCTACAACCCATGTCCAAACAAATGAACAGTTGTTCCAACCCTTTTTCCTACCTGTTTGTTTAAAAATATTTTATGTATGAATGTCTGCTAGCACGTATGTAAGTGTACCACATGCATGCCTGATACCCTTGGAAATTAGAAGGGCATCACATCCCCTGGAACTGGAGTTAAAGATGGTTGTTAGTTGCCATTACCATGTGTGCTGTGACTGAACTCACGTCCCCTGTAAGAGCAGTACTTTCTCTAAACCACTGAGCCATCTCTCCAGCACCTACCTGGTCACTTTATAAAATTTTGGAGAAAGTAGAAGAATTGGATGGGACTGGTCACAGAAGGCTTGAACATAACAGTTGAGGAAGTGTCCGCAGTGCCCCTTTCTGCCAGAAGAAATAAGTCAATGGTTTTCTTTTTAAAGGAAGAGTTATTTATATTTACACATATTAATTTTTTATTTACTATTATTGTGTGTATGTGTGTAGGATTTGTATGATGTGAGTTACAATGTGCATGTAGGAATGAGAAGACATCTTTTTGGAGTTAGTTCTCTCCTTCCATCTTTACATAGGTACTGGGGATTGAACTCAGACCCTCAAACTTGTGAGGTGAGTGCCTTCCCTGTTGAGCCATACCAACAGCCCTATTTTTATAATTGTGAGTGAGTGAGTGTGTGTGTGTGTGTGTGTGTGTGTGTGTGTGTGTGTGTGTGTGTGTGTGTCTATATGAATGCATGCCATATGTGCCCAGGTGCACATGGAGACTGAAAAAGTGTTTTAAATCTCTGGAACTAGAGTTAGAGGCAATTTTGAGCCACCCAACATTGGTGCTGGAAACCATACTCAGGTTCCCTGAAAAAGCAGGACATACACTTTTTTTTTTCTTTCAATTAGAAACAAGATTGTTTTATATGTCAAACCCAGTTCCCACTCCCTCCCCTCCCTTCTGCCACTCCCCCCAACTAAAACCTTAACTATCATATATCCTTTCTGCTCCCCAGGGAGGGTGAGGCCTTCCATAGGGGGTCATCAGAGTCTATCCTTTGGGACAGGGCCTAGGCCCACCCCCGTGTGTCTTGGCTCAGGGAGTATCCCTGTATGTGGATTGGGCTCCCAAATTCCACACCTATACTAGGGATAACTACTGAACTATTACAGGATCTCCCATAGATTTCCGAGGTCTCCTCACTGAAATCCACGTTCCTGGGGTCTGGATCAGTCCCATGATGGCATGCCAGCTATCAGTCTGGGGACCAAGAGCTCCCCGTTGTTCAGGTCAGCTGTTTCTGTGGGTTTCACCAGCCTGCTCATCACTCGTCTTTCTCTGCAACTAGATTCCAATTCAGTTCAGTGATTAGTTGTGGGTGTCTGCTTCTACTTCCACCAGCTGCTGGATGAAGTCTATAGGATGGCATATAAGACAATCATCAATCTCATTATCAGGGGAGGGCATTTAATGTAACTTCTCCTCTGTTGCTTAGATTGTTAGTTGGTGTCATCTTTGTAGATCTCCAGACCTTTCCCTAATGTCTGATTTCTCTGTAAACCTAACATGTCTCCCTCTATTATGGTATCTCCTTTCTTGTTTTCTTCTATTCTTCCCCTGACTCAACCTTTCTGCTCCCTCATGTCCTCCTCACCCCTCCTCTTCTCCCATTCTCATTCTTCTAGCTCCTTCCCCCACCTCCTTTGCTCCAAATTTGCTCTTGTCCCTTTCCCCTTCTCCAGGGGACCATGTATGTCTCTCTTAGGGTCCTCCTTGTTTACTAGTGTCTCTGGCATTGTGGATTGTAGGCTGGTGTTCTTAACTCTATGTCTAAAATCCACATATGAGTGAGTATATACCATGTTTGTCTTATTGTGATTGGGTTACCTCACCCAGAATGGTTACTTCTAGTTCCATCCATTTTCCTGAAAATTTCAAGATTCCATTGTTTTTTTTTTCTGCTGAGTAGTACTCCATTGTGTAAATGTGCCACATTTTCTCTATCCAGTCTTCAGTTGAGGGGCGTCTAGGTTGCTTCCAGGTTCTGGCTATTACAAATAGTGCTGCTATGAACATTGTTGAACAGATGTCCTTGTTGTATGAATGTGCATCTTTTGGGTATATGCCTAAGAGTGAAATTGCTGGATCTTGTGGTAGATTGATATCAGGACATACTCTTAAACTACATGACCACTTTTTCATCCCCTATCAGTGGGATACTTTAAGACAGTGAGTTAATGTGTGATTACAAAAACATTTATGTCCAGTTTAAAGTGGTTATATAAAATTGAAAAGTAAAAGATCTACAATATTTCTCTGTAATGATGTAGAAACAAAACAGGCTGAGTGACCCACACTTAAACATATGCTACTTTGGCTTGGGTTCTTACAGGCCATGAGGCTGTGGCAAGTTTGAACTGTGGAATGAGAAAAGGGAAATCAATTTAATCTTTTGTGACCAAAAGACTTACAGTCTCATCCACAGGGAAACTGACAAATTTTTCATTAGGTAGTAATTTTATTTCCTGAATGGATTCAGCATGACAGAAAACCCAGTGTTTTCTCTTTGCAGCCACTAATACCAACCCAGAATATTCGAACACTACCTAAGCAGTAAGCAGTAACTTTCTAAGTATGGAACAGGAGATGTGAAGAAATTGGGAAACAAGGACTCTTGATAAACCAAATTGCCCTGAGGATGAAGAAGAAAATGAACATGCATACTCAGAAGAAAGATGAAAGTCGCTTCAATGTGCTTTTTATGTTATGATGAAAAGGCTGTCACTATTAAATTATAGTATTAATTTTAAACATTTGAATAACAAACTTGAAAAGAACTGTAGTAATGCTGGTCTATTATCATCATAAGCTTTTTGATGTGTGTTTTCTAGTTTCTTCTATGTGTGTTCTTTTCTATAATGGCAGCTGTATGCACAATTTCATGCAGCTATTTTTCTAATGAAAATAATAATAATAGCTTAAGCATTTTCTCAGTTATTAGATGTTTTCCATAAAGGTGATCTCTATTGATTCCCTGTATCTTCTGACAGGATATGTAGTAATTTTTAATCCTTTCTATGCTATTGAACATTTAGATTGTTGCTGTGAATAGCATAAAATTTTTATCCTATCTTTGACATTTCTTGGACTGGAATATCTTTTATTGATTTTAAGTTTATTTTTGAGATTATAATACAATTTCCACATTTCTCCCTGCCCTTTCCTCTATCCAAATCTTCCTATATATGCCTTTATGCTCTTCTGCAAATTCGTGGCCTCTTTTTTCAATAATTATTGTTACATGAATATATGTATATAATATATATTCCTAAATATAATCTTCTCAGTCCATATAATGTTACTGGTATGTATGTTTTCAAGACTGACCATGAGACACTGGACAACTAATTGCTTTTTCTAAAAATTAGTTAATATCACCAACAATATCTATGAACTTCCTAAATTTAAATGATTGTTGCATTCCTCATATGTTCCTGGTTGTGATGTATACTGAACTCCATTTGCCATTATTTTCTTTGGAATTTTATGTTTGTATTCATAAATATGAGTGATTTAGGCAGGCACAGCACTGGCCTGTTCTCAGGAAAGTTCACATCACCTCTATCAGATGAGCTTGATTTTAGAACTTCTACTTCCTCCTTCAATGGATATAATACAAAGGTGTGATTAAATATTGAATTCTGAGAGCGAATCTGCATACATCTTTATGGTTGGGAAGGTAATTTGAATGACTTATTGTCTGGAACAGAGTAATTGTAAATTCATATAGACACACATGAGCTCAAGACTCAACATTTTTCTTCCTTAATATAGTTTAAAAATAGTGAGCCTTCTAAAGTTGATAGGAGAGGCTTATTCATGGCATATGCATGTTAATGTATAGGCTGATCATTGTAGTATGATGTCACCTGGTGGACCCTGATCCTTGAGCTGATGACTGCTTTCTGAAGAATCCTTACTACCCTGCCAATATGGACAGAATCCATCCTTTTAAGCAATTCTTATGTGCAGGCTTTGATTAAGAAACGATACATAGTGAAAAGAGTATACATAGACTTCTAATTCCAAGTTCTGTTGTTTATTTGTTGATATCATGAAAATTCTCAAAGCTTTCTGGATGCCATTTTTTATCATCTGTATTAAAAGCTCAATACATATCTATTACAGGGTTATAAATTGTCTGTCTTGTAGTAAGTGATCAGTAAATGGTAACCATTATCCTATGGTGCTTTTCTGACACTGAGATGCTGGCCTGAATGCATTGCTTCAGTGTTTGAGATGCTTCTTGAAATAAAGATAAACAGTGTGTCAGCTGCCAAACAGAAAAGTCTAGACTAGATTGTTACATTGCCAGAGGTTTATGAACTTGCCACACTTGAAAATTATTCCATTACATTCTTGTCAACTCAGTTGAATTATTTGTACCAGTGTCATTACTGGGGAGGGAGACTTTTATTTCAGCTAATGTTTAGAACTCTCTTGATTTAATTGGTGCCAAAAATATGTTTTTGGATATAACATTACAAAATCCCATTTTCAGAACTTCAACTGTCATATGTCAGGCAATACTATGAAAAGAAATGGAAGCTTCTAGATTTCTCAGGATAGGCTTAAAAATCCTGACGAGGGATGTGGGGTGACCAATTCATGTGTTTGGAAGATTTTCATTTGGGTTCCAAACAGCTCTTTCTCAAAAGCTTCTGGCTGACTTTCAAAGGAAGTTGTCTAACTTTCAGGATACTCTCTCCAGGTAAGAAAAAGAATAAAGCTACAGAGGATGCAGATGACGCACTCACATTCATCTGCATGTCTATAAACTACTGTTAATCCAAAAGATATGAAAGGTATTTTGAGCAGAGGTTATCCAAAATCCAAAACTCATGCTCCAAACTTTTCTAGGCCACTGAAGAAAGACATATGACTAAGATACAGATTATGCTTAATTCTAAGAAAGGGAATATTTATGTTGTAATTTTATCTCTATTCTTCAAAGTTGCAGCAACAGAGTGTGGCCCACAGTGGACAGCATCTGAGGACTTACAAAGCATTTTGCAGTAACAATACTGGGAAATTACCTCAGCACCTTTACTTGAATGCCTATGGCATACTAGAGCAATTGTGTTCAGAAGTCTGCTGTTTTGTGATTCTTTGTAAACCTTGATTTTCTCCACATGGGTAAGGTAGTATTGTTTTATTTTTTAAAAAATTACTATTATTGCTATTTTGTGTGTGTGTGTGTGTGTGTGTGTGTGTGTGTGTGTGTGTGTGTGTGTGTGTGTGTGTGTGTACATGGCCACTTGTATATGTGTGCAGGTCCTGAGCTGTACAAGTGGGAGGTCAGAGGACAACTTGCCTTAGTTCTTTCCTTCCACTATAGGTTCCTGGGCATCAGACTGTGGCCCTTAGGTTTGCATGACAAGTACTTTGAATTACTGTGTTATCTTGCTGGCACATTTTCTCCCTCTGAAGGGTATATAGGAGTAGAAAGTTGTTTCTGCTGGTAAGCCCTGTAAACTCATGTAAGCTTTTCGGTTCTTCTATTTTTGTAGTGTTACAGAGAAACAAAGTTAACTTAAAGCTTGAATAGCAGTAAATGTATTGTTTATTTCCATGCCTGTAGAGAAATGATGGTCTCAAATCACTGTAGTGATAATCTTATTTATTATAGTAGTATAAGACACCTTAAAGCGCCTCGGTGCTTAGCTACAACTTCAAATATTCCTGATATGACTAAATTTAACAAAGAATCTGAGGAAATGGTATAAATTCTCATAATTCGGTGTCTCTTGTCACAGAAACAGACATTAAGAGCAAGAGTTGTAGTCAGGAAGTATTGTCACATGGCTTTAATCCCAGCACTCTAGAGGTAGAGGCAGGAAGATCTCAGTGAATTCAAGGCTAGTCTGGTCTACAAAGCAAGTTCCAGGACATCCAGAGAAACCCAGATTTGAAAAACAGAAAAAAAAGAGCAACAGTTGGTCCAGCAGACTTTGAAGATCCCCATGGAAGACTCACCATCCCTGGGGATCAGAAAGGGGATGCGATAGGGAATTGTTGGGGGCAAGGGAGTAGGGGAGGGAGAGGGACTGGGATTGACATGTAAAACAAGATTGTTTCTAACTTAAATAAAAAAAAAATCTGAGGAAAAAAAAGAAACTGGGAATTCCCTAATGTTTCAAAAAATGGATAATTATATAGATGTTGCTATGTAATATAGCATGTCCATTAGAGAAAAATTTCCTTTACAAATATACTTCACCACAAGAAGTAATAAAATATTAAATAAATAAAAAAGAGTTGGTTCAGGATGTTGCTTATTTTAGAGAAGCTTCCATGGGTCACTGAAGAGAATTATATCCTTTGGTGTTTAGGTGGAATATTCTGTAGATATCTGGTGAGTTTATTTGATGCACAATGTCACTTAATTCTGATGTTTCTATGCTTGTTTTTCTGTTCAGGTGACTTGGGGTATCAGTGCAGTATGAGGATTACTTATTATTGTACTGTTGTTAGTATTTTTTCTTTAACTCCAGTAAAATACTTTTTTATAAATTTGGGTGCATCAGAGTTTGGTGCATTTATGTTTAATATTATAATATCTTATTGGTTAATAGTTCCATTGCTTAGACTGGAGTGTCTCTCCTTATCTCTTTTGGTTAATTTTCATTTGAAGTCTCTTTTGTCAGTTATTAGGATAGCAATGCCTGCCCTTTGCTCCCATTTGCTTGGACTACTTCTTTCCATCTACTCACTTTGGTGCAGTACATATCTTTAAAGCTGACTTTCTTGTACAAAGCAGATTTTGTTTCTTAATCCATTCATTAAACCTGTGTGTTTTAATTGGAGAGTTGAGTTATTGTTATTGTTGAAAGATATTTGTCAACTACAATCACTGTGTTGCTTTTGTGCTGTTTGTGTTCTTAATTATACTTCATTTTTCAGTAATTATAACTTCATTTGTTTTCTTCTTTAGAGTTTCTCAGTTATGTTTATTCCTGTCTTTAGTCTGAAGTATTTTGTGTAGTATTCTCTGTAGGGATGGCTTAGTGCACATGGATTCTTTTAGACTGTTTTATGGACACTTTCTCTTACTCCTTCAACTATATATAGTTTGGTTTGCTTGTTTGTTTTAACTTTCTGATTTGCTCAGAGTCCAGAGAGGCACTAGGTAAAGATATTAGGTCAACTCTATAGATTATTGTTTTTACAACATTGAGACCGTTTGTTTCGAAAATTTATAAGGATAGCATAAATATTTGCTAAGTTAACATATACTGAAATGAATTGTACTCAGCAGGTTTATAGCTTGATAAGACAACTGTATATTAATGTCTTTTTTAAACCTTGAAAACACTGTATGTACAGGATTCCTCAGTTTCCACTAGGATAATAGAAAATGATTATGTGTTTCCATATAGCAGGCAACAGTGATCTTCCCGTATCAAGGATCCCAATTGCAGAGCTGATGTGGTTCACTGGAACACATAGGGCATAGGGCACAGAGCACTAGGGTTATAATCAGAACACGCTCTGTCTCATCTCTTGGGGGGTTACCTGTGGGTTATTAGAAAGAAAACCTTCCAAGAACCTTAGGCTTCTTCTTTGTGAAATCTGGATTTTAACATCTGATGTGTGTATTTTCTGTTATTTTAGAAGCTATTATAGTTTTATTAGTTAATATTATCTGTATAAAATGATCCACGGCATTATGACATTTTGCACATGTATCTAATATATATCTGTCATATCCCCCCTCATACCACCCTCTATATTCACCTCCCTCTCCCACTGGTCTACCCTTTCCTCCAAATAGTGTTCCTTCTGCTTTCATGTCTAGATACATGAGAAAATATATGATGCTTTGAGTCTGGCTTGTTTCAGGTAGTATGCTGGCCAGTCACTTTCCTTTACATTACATAATTTCTTCTTTGTGTATGAAGAGTACTACATTGCATGCATATACCACATTTTTTATCTGTTCATGTGGGTAGGGGAAGGAGTCCTGGGTAGCTGTAATTATGAGCATGGCATGTCAAGGACTCCAGTTTTCAGGACCCATGGTAGTGGTAGAACCTTTCCTAAGTGAGGCTCAGAAGCATGTCAAAGACTTCCTCCAGTCCAAGAATGGATGTCACAAATGATTGACTTTTAGATAAAACCTGTGTATTCAGAAAGTATAAATCACAGTTTCCTCCTCCTGGAGGATGGCAACCTTAAACTGCTCTGCTTCAGAGACCTCCTATGGAGATTAACCAACCTGTCTCCTCCTTACCCAGCAATATAAAATATTCTCAGTTTCTAACCTGCTGGTCCATCATCAGAGCACATAGAACATCCCCAATTCTACATTTTCTGTATGTTTGTCTTGTCACTCCCGTGAGGGCAACCCTAAAGTAGGTCATGGCCTGTTCACCTATTGATAGGTTTCTCAGTTGATTCTAGTTGTAACACGAATGCACAGGTGTATCTATTGTGGTTTGACTGATTCCTTTGGATATATTTTCAGGAACAGTATAACATAGGTTACATAATAATTTTATTCTTAAGTCATTAAAGAACTCCCATACTGGTTTCAACATGTCTGGTGGTTTCCCTAATTTGCATTTTATCAGAAGTGCACAATGGTTCTTTCCCCACATATCCTTCCTGGCTTTGTTGTTTTCCTGATAATAGCCATTATACAACTGGAATGAAATGGTTCCTCATGTAGTTTTGATTTTTCATTTCTCTGATAAGTTTATCAGGTTTTAATTTGTACATTTGTAATTTATAATTCTCTCAAGAACTCTGCTCAATTTATTTTCGCCTATACTTATATGTTGAAGTGTTTTTCTCTTGATGTTTCAAAGTTTCAAGTCTGATTTTAAGATCTTTAACTTATTTTGAATTAGTTTTTAAGAAGGTGAGACATATGGACGTGGTTCTTAACTACTGTCCTATTGCTATGAAGAAATTCCATGACCAAGGCAACTTTTACAAAGGAAAACATTTAATTGAGGGTTTGCTTACAGTTTCAGAGGGTTAGTTCATTATCATCATCATTATGTCTGAGAGCATGGTGTCTGGGAGCATGGTGGCATTGAAGTGTGGTGCTAGAGAATTAGCTATGATCTGTAAGTCACCCTCTATTATATTATCTCTTATCTTGCTCTCTTCTGTTCTTCCCCAACTCAACCTCCCTGTCCCATTATGTCTTCCTCACCCCTCCTCTTCTCCCCTTCTCATTCTCCTAGTTCCCTCCCCCATGCTCCCAATTTTCTCAGGAGATATTGTTCCTTTCCCCTTCTCCAGGGGACCATGTATGTCTCTCTTAGGGTCTTTCTTGTTTACCAGCCTCTCCGGCAGCCTGGGCTGCAGGCTGGCAATCCTTTGAGTTGGGGGAAGAACAGAAGAGAGCAAGATAAGAGATAATATAATAGAGGGAGACTTTATAAGTTTAAAGAGAAATCAGGCACTAGGGAAATGTCTGGAGAGCTACAAAGATGACACCAACTAACAATCTAAGCAACAGAGGAGAGGCTACCTTAAATGCCCTCTCCAGTTAATGAGATTGATGACTAATTCATATGCCATTGAATAGCACTCATCCAGCAGCTGGTGGAAGTAGAAGCAGACACCCACAGCTAAACCTTGAACTGAACTGAAATCCAGATGCAGAGAAGGAGGACTGGTGAGCAAAGGGGTCCAGACTCCCTGAATATGGGTGTCTGTGAGGAGACCTTGGAAATCTATGGGGCCTCTTGTAGTGGATCAGTACTTATCGCTACCATAGGAATGGACTTTAGGAGCCCATCCCACAAGGAGGGATACTCTCTGAGCCTAGACACAAGAGGGTTGGCCTAGGCCCTATCCCAAAGAATATGACAGACTTTGAAGACCCCCTATGGAAGGCCTCACCCTTCCTGGGGAGCAGAAAGGGTATGAGATGGGTAGGGTGTTAGTTGGGGGGGGCAGGGAAGGAGGGGAGGAAGAGGGACCTTGGATTGACATGTAAAATAATTTTCTTGCTAATAAAAAAAAAAGAAAAAGAAAAAAAAAAGATCTGTAAGTCAGAGAGTCGTGGCCTAGCATTGGCTTTTTGAAACCTTAAAACCCAACTCCTAGTAATACACTTCCTTCAACAAAGCCACAGCTCCTAGTCTTCATAATCCTTTTAAAAGAATTCCATTCCCTGGTGACTAAGTATTTAAATATATGAGCCTATGGGGGGGGTCATTTTTACTCAAACGAACTTAAGTTTCATTACAGTTTTTCCAGTACTTTTTGCTATAGAGGCTATTTTTTTTCATGTTGTATTTTTGCATTTTTGTTGAAAATCAGATGTTGTATCTATGCAAATTTACTTCTGCGTCCCTTATTGTAATTCTTTAGCTTGTGTGCCTATCCTACACTAGCATCATGATGCCTTTCCCCCTTTGGTTTTGTAGCATAATTTGAAGATGGGTATTTTAATACCCTTACTTAGCATTGCTCTTTTTGCTGAGAATTGCTTTGGCTATTTGATGGCTTCCATATGAATTTGTCTTTACTGCTTCCATATGAATTTTTCTAGTTCTATAAAGAAGGCCATTAATATTTCGATAGGTATTATATTGTTTCTGTAGACTGATTTGCAGTAATGTAACAATTTCTAAAGTATTACTTATGTAAATCTGCAGACTTGGTGAGTCTTTCTCCCTCATAAGTATGTTCTTCTGTGTCTTAAGAGTTCTAAAGTTTTATGCAATGGGTGTCTGAAAACTATTCCTTCTTTGTGAAATTCTATATTCTTTTGACCATCACCTCTCCTAACTTAACCTTTGTTCTTACTCCTAATTCACTGCCATTCTATTTTCTATTTCTTTGAGTTCATATTATTTTGGAGTACACATATGAGTGGGTAAGATTATGTTGATTTTATATTCTGTGCCTGGCTTATTTTACTTATCACAATGTTCTACAGGTTCATTCATGCTGAAAGTGAAAGCATTTCTTTTTTTTTAACTGCTGAATTGTATCTCAGTATCTTGTGTCCGTGTCCGTGTGTGTGTGTGTGTGTGTGTGTGTTGTGTGTGTGTGTGTGTGTGTGTGTGTGTGTGTGTAAGTAATATCTGAGTGAATTTTGACATTCAGTGTGATTCTGTATTTTAGCTCTCAAGATGTGACTATTAACAGAAGTAATCTATTTAACTGTATATCAAACTTCCTTCCAGTACATGACTCCTTTATTCTCAATCTACAATAGATAAAAATATATTCTCCAAAGAAAGAACATTTAAAATGTGGTCTTGAGACCAGTAGCATTAGTACTGTTAGGAAGAGAGATGGGGAGTCTGGAAAGGCACCTAAGATCACCACCTTTATTAGAACAGATAGCACCACAACTGCAAGCAGCCATGATTGGATATTGAAATGGGAGACCATTGCGGCAGAGAGCCATCCTGAACAATATGGTGGGGATCTTGAGGAGAAACACCCTTTAGCATAGTATGTTAGAAAAGATAAAGCACCATAGCCATAAGTGACCACAAGGAGCCCTGAAGACACAAACCACTCAGTTCCAAGAATATTAGAAGAGTTATTAGTATTATACCAGAGACAACATGTTGTGGTCTTAGAGGGAGAGTGATTTAAGCCTTTGATTCTGTAGGATGAAGATAGCTACTCGCTCTTATATGCTGGGGAGGGGATCCAGTTCCATACCACATGGCCCAGCTTAGCCTACTCTATGTGCTATGAGTCTCAAGGCAGGAATGCACCAGATAAAAGTACATTTTAATTCAAAGTTGTCTTGCATTTGGCTATAGTTGGAAGAAAAAATGGAGACTGCAAGGGCTTAGCAGTCTAAGCTTTATTAGCAACTCTCTGTCCAGGGACAGAGACTGTTGGGGAGTATGGCCCAATTTCTGGAAGACAGAGGGAGACTGCTACAGGGGCTGTTATCTACTAAGGAACTCCCAAGGGCTTGTCACAAATGTAAATTTTTGTGTTTCACTGAACACCTTCTGTATCAGAAATTCTAATGGTGGGGTTATGAAATATTTATAGTTCTTCACAGCTGATATTGGTGCATTCTCCAGCTAAAAAGTACTCCCTTAAGGAATAGGATTCTATTTAAATCATAGCTCAATAGTGTTATTTCTATTCATATTATCTATGAACAAATCCAATCATTGTAGGCTAGCCTGTGGGAGTGCAGCGTCCAGGACTGTCTTCAGGTATTATTATTCTGGGGCTGGATGGGATCCAGACGTCAAGAAACACTGAGGGTGGTCAACCTCAAGATTGAGTAGGAAAACTGACTGAGAAGTCTCTTTGCTCTATATTTCCTGCAGTATGTTCACCGCCATGGCTTTCTTAGCACTGCTAGAATTCATAATTTCTGCCAAGCCAATAGATGTGAAATTGCATATCATTCTGAGTTTAATTTCAATTTTCCTTAATCTTAATGTTTATTGTCTATTGAGTTGTTTTTGGACAGCTGCTTCCACTTCTATTAAATGCTGGCTTATGTTAGTTGCTCATTTTTCTATGGTTATGCATACTTTTCTCTTAATGGGTTATAGGAATTAATTATTTCAGCTTAACTAAGTGATTGATAACAGTTGTTCATTTCTTGACCTATAAGGATGCCAGTTTTATATGGTTCAAAATAATACATTCCAGCTAAATTTTTAAAAATAATTATTTTATTTTAGCCTTTTGGGCGTGGCTGTGTTCAGTGAGCTTTAATGACAATAATAGAGTGTAGGGCTCCCTCGGCCCCTCCTCTTTTTCTGTGGGTCTGGATTCATTTATTTTTTTTCTTTTTATGTCATTTTTATTTTAAAAACAGTCTTCTCATTTTACACACCAATTCCACTTCCCACTCCCTTCCCTCCTCCTGCTGTCCCCCTCTTCTCCCCACCTCAAACCTCATCCACTCCTCAGAAAGCGTAAGGCTTCCCATAGGGAGTCAATGAATTCTGGCTCCTTACTTTGAGGTCTGGGATTTAAAATAATGAGAGATACTTAATTTGATGTGAGATGAGTTGGGACAGGGACTCCACAGTAACTGAGGATCTTCCTCTTCTTTTTGTGTTTTTGCTAGAGTGGGTTGTCCACAGCTTCTTACTCCTTGAAGGTCATATGGACTATGAGGTCCACTGCCCTGGTGCTGTAGTTCATTTGTTGCAATAGCAGAAAATATGTTTGGCAAAGTGCTTGTTAAGGGCAAAAGAGGCCCCTGAAGGTGGAAAAGTGGGTGTTCTTAAGTTACAGGAGACAACCTGGTCCAGGTTGCCTTTTAGGGGCTCTGACACCTGGTTTATCACCTTCTTGATGCCATTATATTTGAACACCTTCTCCTGGCAGTATTTCAGATACACAGGCACACATTAAGGGTAGTAACATGGAAAGACATGCCAGTGCTAAGATTACTTTTTCACTAGCTTGGCAGTGCCAGTGAATGCAGAGATGTTATTAGGTATATCATGTGGCTATAGTGTCACAGTTTCCTAGATGGACCATGCACAGCCTTCTGAGTGGAAAGGGACATAGACTGTGATCACTATTTCTTCCACAATGTTAAAGTTATCATGGATAACCTTTGCAAGGTAGGTGAAGAAGTAAGTGGTACAAGAAGCATCATTGATGATATTGAATGGACTGACATTCTTCTCATGGTTTATACCCATCAAAACAGGGGGAGCATCAGCACAGGGGCAGAGATAATGCTCTTCAACTTTTACCCCTCAAGTGGCTGGTGAAATTATTAGTACATCAACCTGTGGTCCATGGCCCCTTCAGGGTTGAATATCAGATATTTTCATTATGATTCATAATAGTAGCAAAATTACAGTTATGAAGCAGCAATGAAATAATTTTGTGGTTGGGAGTAACCACAGCACGAGGAACTGTAAAATGGTCATAGAATTAGGAAGGTTGGGTACCACTGTACTAGTATAATTCATAACATGCTCAGCACCACCACCACCCTACTTGAACTTGGTGCTTTCCCATAAGATTCATAGCTTGTCTCTTTTTAAAGGAATTCTTTCTATGTTCTCCCCACTGATCTGTAACGTTGGCTCCAGCACATGTTTCAACATCATATTTCTGAATGATTATTCTCTGCCTTTCCTTTCCCAAATCTGTTTTAGAATTAGACTGTCAAATCACATGAACAATCCATTGATATTTGATTGAAATTTGACATTTTAATTTTGGAGAAAAATGATTTTATAACATTGGTTTTAATTAAGAGACTTTAATATAGTTTTATTTTTCTAGAATTGTAGAATATTTGACCTGGTAATCTGTCAGAAAATTCTTTTGGGTTTTTGAAGTAGATAATAATTTAGACCACAAAGTATAATAGTCCTTTTTATCCCCCCCCACACTTCCTCTTGGTTTGGTATGCTTAGTTTTATTTCTAGTGTAGTAAAAAAGAGATGCAACAATAATGGCCATTCCTATAGTGTCTTTGATTTTTAAAGGGGCTCTGTTTAACATTTTAACTTTGTCAAAAAGGAAACAGAGGCAAAATAAGATTTTGAGTGTTTCTTTCCGCAAATAGCCATTCATGAACTGGGAAGCTCTAAACTGGTTTGGAATTCGCTGAAGAGCTGTGAGGAAACAGCTCCTGTCTAGGAGAAGTAGAAAAGTATAGACATCCGTCCATCCAATCTATCCCAGGGGTAAGTGTCCCTTGACATGATTATAACTTTGTTGGGTACTTCTGAATGGAGGATCTTCAGTTCTGGTTTATTCTAATGGCCATTTATAAGGAATTATTTGTTTTAATTTAAATTGCTACATATATTAGCAAGTTAAGGAAAGTATAAGTTGTCTATGATGCCTGTTTAGGACTTCTAGTCACTGCCCCGCCCTTAATTTAATATTTTTTGTGAACTTCATATATCAGTTCCACACCTCCATCACTCATGTCCCTCCCTCCCTGCTCTAAGTCTTCCCATGTCCTCCTCTGAAGTTAATAATCCCTTCTTCTTTAATATTGTTACAGATATTTATGCACCCCCACATACATACAGATTACCAGTCTCCATTTTAATTTATATCACTTATTATACTTCTTGCAGGTTTTAAAAAATTGTTGTTCAGTTTAAGGAAATTTTCTTCAATTTAAATAAATATTCTTATTTATTCAGTGTTTTAATTAAGAAAGAATGCTGAATTTACTTAAAGTTGTTTTCTATATGCATTTAAATGATAGTTTTTTCCCAGAATCCCTTCCTCTCCATAATTGTATTAAGAAATTTTTATATAGCCAGGACAAAAGAGACTTATCAAGATATTTTCTCTATGCCTTTCAAGAATAACGATGCATTTTCTAGTGTTGTTTGAGTTTTGACTATCTACTCTATGATAATGAATGACTCCCTTTCTTAGTTTTATTTCAATATTTCATTCACGTATTAATGATTACAATATTTAACTGATTCAGAAACTTTTGATGGACTTGTCTTTCTGAAAGCCCAGAGTCTTCTAGGAATTGCCATGGTGGTAATGTCCATTTGGGGAAATCACTGCTGAAGCATCCTTTTCAGGCTTCTTTTAACTCATGTAATTGTTTTCTTTTTATTCCTTTCCTGATTTTCACTAATATTTCTATTTGGCTCTTAATTCATTGTTCCTTGTTCACATATGGTCTGTGAGGTTCTTAAGACCAAGGATAATATTTTACTTGATTTTTGTACTTCTAATATCAGTGGCTGTCATATGTGAGAGAAGTGGTTGATGGAAGAGAGAAACAACTATAACCAGCATGTGTGTAAAATTATCTATTAGTATATGACCATAGCCTATTACTAAATGTTCTTGAACTTAAGATTTACTATTTCTAATATAAATACTGTAATGGACCTACTTTCATGATTATAGAGACAGGACTAAATCAAACAGTATAAGGTGGCTGGTTCCTAGTTATTTATTATGCTTGATGAATTACACATGGATTGACATAGGACAGGAGTCTATTTTTTAATGGAAATCCTGTTATATTATTTTAAAAGTTATACTAACTTTTCCCTTAGAGCCACAAGTAATAGAAACTGGTCCCTACCTGCAGTTGTCAAAGAAACATCAGCTTCAGGCTATTTGGCAAGGATTCTCTGCACAGTGCTGTCTGATGTACAGCTGAAGTTAATAATCCTGCTGTTTCTCTCTGGCTAATGATCCTCTCATCATGTCAGATTTACAGGAGAGAGCTATAGGAGGCCTGACCAGTGATTCCATCTGGAGCTCCATTGTACGGTGACTTGGGAAACTTGTCATAGCATGCCAGCTGCCTCAAAGCATACCTCTTATTCTCAGAGAAAGTCAAGGACATAACACTGTCCCACTCAGGAACAGTATTTTCACCAAGAATGCTAACATAAGGTATGAATATTAGGTATATGTCCTAGTTAGTGTTCTTTTTAAAATAGATTTTATTTAAATTAGAAACAATCTTATTTTACATATCAATCCCAGTTCCTGCTCCCTCCCATCCTCCCATGCCCCACCCCGAGCCCCCATCCCATCCCCCATTCACTCCCCAGGGAGGGTGAGGCCTTCCATGAGGGATCATAAAAATCTGTCATCATTTGGGGCAGGGCCTAGGCCCTCCCCTGTGTATCTAGGCTAAGAGAGTATCCACCCATGGGAAATGGACTCCTGAAGTCCGTTTGTACACTAGGGATACATTCTGGTTCCACTGCCAGAGGCCCCATAGCTCCTAGCTGACACCCACGTTCAGGGGGCCTGGTTTGGTCCTGTGTTGGTTCGCTAGCTGTCAGACTGGGATCCATGAGTTCTCACTTGCTCAGGTCAGCTGCTTCAGTGGGTTTTCCCAGCATGACCCTGGCCCCTTTGTTCATCACTCCTCCCTCTCAGAAACTGGGTTCCAGGAGTTTGGGTCAGTGCTTGGCTATGGATCTCTGCCTTCAGCTACTGGATGAAGGCTCTAGAATGACATTTAAGGTAGTCATCATTCCCATTATAGCAGAAGGGCATTTAAGGTAGCTTCTCCATTATTGCTTAGGGTCCTAGTTGGGGTCACCCTTGTGGATCTCTGTGCAATTCCCTAGTTCCAGATTTCTCTTTAAACATATAGTGGACGTTGGTGGTGCACACCTTTAATCCCAGCACTAGGGAGGCAGAGGTAGGTGGATCTCTGTGAGTTCGAGGCCAGCCTGGTCTACAGATTGAGTTCCAGGACAGGCTCCAAAGCAATACAGAGAAACCCTGTCTAGGAAAAAAAAATCAAACCAAACCAAACCAAAACAAAAATCCAAAACATAGCTAGGTAGCTTTCTTTATCTGTCAACTCAACACAGTCTAGAATCACCTGAGAAGGGACTATCAACTAAAATATTGTCCAGATCATATTGACATATGTATATGTCTATGGGACATTGTTTTGATCATGACTTGATATAGAAAGACTCAGCCCATCCTGGGTAGCACCATTCTGCAAGCAGGTGGTCCTGAGTTACATAAAAAAGCTAGCTTGGATAATAAATCTGGCAGAAAACCAGAAAATAGCATTCCTTTTCAATTTCTGGTTCAAATTCCTGCTTGAATTCCAACCTCAATAATGAAATGTGAGAAGGAGTGAAATTCAAATAAATCCTGTCTCTAAGTTGATTTTGGTCAGAGTATTTTCTCAAAAAAAAAAAAAAAACCAGAAAGGAAGCTAGAAGAGTATGGATGTAGTATGTCCACATGTTTTTATAAAATTCAATTAAATATATACAAATTATTCTATAAACAATGATTTAAAATTTTGATGTGTCATTTAGAGGAAACATGATACCTATGCATGCTTTCTTAAAATCGTTCAGTAATTCCCAGGGTCCAATAGATGTAGTCAAATCCCCAAAGTTTATTTAAATCATTGTATTGCTATTTATATCCTGCTTTAACAATTCTTCTTCATTATTTCTCTTGAGACTGATGTTCCTATTTCATGAATTTCTGCCTCAGAAATGCTAATCATTTTACTGTCTCTGAATCTTTATTCAGAACTATCTGTTTAGAATGTTCCAGTCCAAGAGAAACATCTGCACATGACACGACTGCTCCATTCATGAACTCACAGCAGCTGCAGTTTCCTACATGAGACCTGTACAAGATCAAGCCAGTTAACATTCCAGCATGGATTGGGGAAGGGACAGCTGCAGTTTCCCTAACTAAGGAGCTAATGCTTCTTGAGGAGGGAGAGTCAGTTTTCTTTAATGGTGTGATCCCTGGTAGGATGACCATGCTCCAGTGATGGCTCAAATCCGTGAGCAACAAAATTGGAAACAGTGGTCTATGAGAGATTGGGGAGAGATAGGGAGGGAGAGAGGAAAAGAGGCGAGGCGGGACATACATTTTTGGAGGAGGTGGGGAAGTAGGGGATAGTTATGACAAGAGTTGGGGGAGAAGTTGGGTGTGAATATAATAAAAAATAAATTTTATGCATATAGAAAGTTCTTAAGGAATTAATAAAAACATCATATTAAAGAAAGCTCTAGTCCAGCCCCAATTTTCTAATACTTAATTCAATTGGTATGTTTTACAGGTAGCTTTTCTTAATCCAAGCACTAAGAATTAATGTTTTACATAGTTATTGAATAAATAAACACTTAAAACAACATGGCATTTTAGTTGAATCATTCATTAATTTGCTATTGTACAACAAGAATTCAGTTGGAGACTAAAGCTGTTTATTTTCAATCAGCTCCAAACTATCGGGAGATAGAAAAGAGGGAAGATTATCTTATGAACTGTTAGAGAAGAATCTTAAAGTATTATGATGGCTTGGAGCACAGAATGAGAAAATTTAGCCTGTTGACCAGAACACCTATCTGAGTCTTCTCGTGCTCCAGCCCTTGGACTAATTTGAGATGATTTATATTATAGTGGCTAGATTCAGACACCAACCATCTTAAGAAGCCAAGGAAAATGGTTAGGCTATTTTCTGAGTTAGAAGGTGCGTGACATCACTTCTGCCATTGTATATTGTCAGGTCTTGATACAGGTCCATTCAGGTTTGAAAGTAGAGACAGAGTCAACACAAACAGTGAGAGTATTAGAGTCAGCATTTGAGTCAATGGGTCTCAGAGCTGTGACCATCTTGGAGAATACAAAGGACTATTTACCCCTTGGTAATTTCTGTTTGCTTAGTCACTGTACTCCAGAAGGAAATCCTTAAAATGCAACACAATCAGGAATTTGTTTTCAAAATTCAAAAGAATTAGGGTTCCTGGAGAGTTGATATTCTATTCTGGAGCTATGCCTTGGAGAAAAGATTTCTGAGATAGGACTGGTTGGTAGTTGCTGGGAAGAAAGAGAGTCTAGAAACCAGGGACTGAGAGAAGAAAGAAAAAGCCAGGGCTTGTCAAGACCTGACTGGGGTTTTCTAATACCAGCTGATAAACCAAACCTTGTTTATCCTAATTTAGGTGTAAATAATTAATTACATGATAAAATAATGAAATTTGCTTTAGTTTTGTTAGGCTTAAATAATCAATCTGAATAAATAAATAATTAAGCTTTAAGCTTTATCGATTATGATTTATTTACACATGAATGTGAATGGACTTAAGTCTGATTGCTTGTGACAGAAATTTAATAGTTTCTAGAGAGGGCATAATGGCATGAATGGAGCATCCCAACTGTTTTATTACTTTCCCCCTGAGACTTAGGCTGGAGGACAAGATGATAGTTTGGCTCTCTAGGCTTCTAGTCACTCTCTGCTATTTCTATCATTTAGAGATTCAGTATGCAACACTACTAAAAGTCTCAAATGTGTTTATGGAAACCTGTGTTTTAATTTCCTCTTCAATACTTAATAGCAGAATTAATTAAGAAAAAATATTGGCTTTGAAATTTCAGATATCTCTAGCATGGGCACCATAAAGGTATTGTTTTAAAAATGTAATGAGGATTGAATGTGAGGATGCTGTGAAGCTCAAGCTTGGTGCAGTTTCCAGAGCTAATGAGGTACTCAGTGAATAAACAAGAGCTGCTATGATTACAATGATGTTTATGCATTTTCTTGAGCATTTGTTCTGCCAGTGCTTGTATAAGTTGCTTCTCCCATGATACTGCTCAGGAAGTTCCAGATACCCTATCAGCCTCCAGGTGGAACCCTTACCCTACAAAATCATTCCCATACAGACACAGGAGAAAAATGAGAGACAGAGCAAAAGCATCAGTGACAAGAACTGCATTGGTCAATGAGTGGTTAGAAGAAGCCCAGTCCAAATTACTGAAATGTGTGCAAGGGCCCTCTAGTGTGCTTGAGTGCTCCTCCATGCCTCGCTTAATTTGAAGTGCCCGATGGCTATCTTGCTTGCATTGTGATGAAAATAGTAATGGGGGTATAGTTAATAGTCTCCTTTAGGTTTCTGCTGTCCATTATGACTAGGGGAAACTCTAAACCTCTTGACCTTTCTGTGGATTCAGCAATATTGCAAATCAACTACAACTTCAGAAGTGTATGAGAGATAGAATTGAAGGGAAAGGTAGAGTAAGGAAGACATAAGCATCTCCTTCCTTTGACTATCTATGTGATCCAATTAAAATAACTTGTCTGCTATGAGTCCATTTTCTTATCTAGAAAATGAGACTAACAAACCTGCCTCACAGAGTTGTGAGAACTAAGTACAAAGCTAAGCAAAGAGCTGGTGGTGTCAGTCAGTGTGATTTTTCCTTATTTCTCAGCTGTATTGGGCAGTCTCATCAATTCTGCATAAAATAGAAATTTTTACCCTTAAACAAGTCTGGAGTAGGCAGTTGTCAAGTCTGAACTACTTTTCTTAGTTGTTTAGACTCTTCTCTTATATTCTGCTGGCTGTGGAGATAGGTGAAAAAATCCAGTTCTTCCTTACTAGTCAGAGAGCTAATTTGCAAAAGTTTGGAAGAGGAACATAAATATTAAATTCAGGGAAAGTAGCATGTTGAGTGACTATTATCAGTTATATAAGAGGTTGGAGTATATAATGAACCTACTGGTAGTAGGAAAAGAAGTTTAGGTTTCAGATTTAGGGGTGAGACTGGGTATAGTGGGTAGCCTCATGCTGCAATTTAAGATAGGGTTTCTTCCTGAATGCCTACCTTGACAGCCAAAGAACCGGCTTTTCCTTAAATTACTCAAGCCACTCCTTCAGTCATAACTTCATATGTAAGCCAATTCTTCCACCTCTCTCCTCCTACCCCTAGCTTGTGGATCACATATATAATCATCAATCTTTTAATGCTGAGCCAAGTTTTCTGTTAGATTATGGGCCCACAACCATTCTACTTGCACAAGTCCAGTTCAATGCCTTGTTAATGCCCACATTCAGTTTATTTACATCATAGCTAAAATTTAGATACTTCTGATACTTTGACTACTATTTGTCTAAGGAAATATTATTTATTTATTTTACACCCCAGCCACAGTTTCTCCTCTCTCCTCTCCTCCAAATCCCTCTTCCACCTGCCTCTGTTCCCACCCTCATCCACTCCTCCTTCATTTCTATTCAGAAAGGGCAGAACTCCAATGGATATCAACAAAATATGGCATATCAAGTTACAGCAAGACAAAGTACCTCCCCATGTATTAAGGCTAGGCAAGGAGATCCAGTGTGAGGAGTAGGTCCCAAAAGCCAGTAGAAGAGTCTGAGACAGCCCCTGCTCCCCCTGTTAGAAGTCCCCCAAGAGGATCAAGCTATACAAATGTAACATGTATGCAGAGTGCCTAGATCAGTCCCATGCAGGCTCCCTGGTTGTCAGTTCAGTCTCTGTGAGCCCCTATGAGCCCACGTTAGTTGATTCTGTGAGTTTTATTGTGGTGTCATTGACCCCTCTGACTTCTACAAACCATTCTTCTCTTTTTCAGGACTCCCTGAGTTCCCTATAATGTTTGGGCTGTGGGTCTGCCTCTGTTTCTATCACATGCTAGATAAAGCCTCTCTAATGACAACTATGAGTATAGCAGAATATCGTTAGGTATCATTATATTGATCCCCTCTCAGTCCTGTTTGGTTCTATCCTAGGTCACCTGTGGGTCCTGGTGCTCCAGGCATCATCAGAGATGGACTTAGAGTTGGTTGGGGACTCCCTCAATCTGTAGGGTGCCCTTAGCTAAGGGCATCCCATAGGCAAGATGGACTGGAGAGAGATATTATGTGGCATTTTAGTTTCCTACTCCCTCCACTTGAAGTCTTACCTGGTCACAGGAGATGGCCAGTTCAGGCTATGTATCTACTATTACTAGGAATCTTATCTGGTATTATCCTTGTAAATTCCTGGGGTGCTCCTATTCTCATGCACATTTTAAGACCCAGAAAAGCAATTAATTTTGAGATTCCTTGAAAACAAATATTTGGGTGTATGTCACAGAAGGCCCAGTTCTTTTGAGCCAATAACAAGAGCTCCCAAAGTGGAGAAATTATCAAAGCCACAGAACAGAAGAGTTTTTCTCCAGCTAGCATGTTAAGTCATAAAGAACCATTGTAATGATAGAACTGGGATAAGGAGAAGACAGTCTTTGTGTATGTGTTAAAATCTCTCTCTCTCCCACCCGGGGTGTGTGGTGTGTGTGTGTGTGTGTGTGTGTGTGTGTGAGAGAGAGAGAGAGAGAGAGAGAGAGAGAGAGAGAGAGAGAGAGAGAGAGAGAGAGAGAGGGAGAGAGATGCATGTGCATGTGGGGGCCAGAGATTGACTGCACATATTTTTTGAATGCTATATGCCTTATTTTTGGAGACAGCATCTGTCAGTGACCTGCAGCTATCTTCCTAGCCTACAATCTTTTGTGGTGATGCCATAGATGGAATTTTCTTTTGTGATGCTGGGATTTTAATTCAGATGAATTGATATTCTAGTACTTGCTACTCAAGAAGTAGAGTATCACTGAGGTACTTCTGTAGACACATAAATTTTAAGCTACCCTGGGGAGGAAATTTGGTATGAATTATTCTTCAGTAAGAGAAGAGTTGGCTGTGAATGAATATACAGATAGTTTGGGTGGTTCCCAAACAGAGTCAATCATACTGCTCATAGAAACATAATCTGTATATTTCCTGACATGTGTGTACATATTTATATGTCTCGAAGTGCCACTATACTGTATACTGTTGTGTCAGATGCTCTTAAGGATCTCCCAATCTTTTTTCATAATATCATCATCTACCCCCTAGTTGAGATGCCTGAGCTGGATGAACCCGACCCTGTTTGATTTCACGAGTGTCCATTCTCTCTGGGCCAATAGAAATAAACAGCTGTCTTCTCTTAATGGGAGAAATAGCACCTTATATAAAGCATTGTGCTATATTCTTGTATACAAAGTGATGTGTTCTTTTTTCCCTGATGGTTCATGCAGGTACCTACTAAGCCTCTTCATTAAGCTGCTTTTAAAAAAAAAAACAAAACACTACTTTCATGGAACAAATTGTACATTACAAAATCACCACAGTGGGGCTGCTCAGATAGAGTCAGCCCAGGCAGTATGAGGCATGAAATTGTTGGGCTGATTCCTTTACAGGAATGACATCTGGGTAACTGCCCTCAACAGCATTTCAGAGGTGAGATCATTACTGCTCTTATATCACCATTGAGTCCTCTGACCTCATGATCATTCATAAAGCAATGATACTATGCTTTTCATTACTTAGTAAGTCATGTAAATTGCCCCAAAATGCCATAAAGTGAGATTTGATGTTCCCAGACACTTGCAAAAAGCCTCTTGGTTTAGACAATGTTTCTATTCTGTCTTTTTCTTTTCTTTTCTTTAAACTCCACATTTCTTTTTTGACAGAATAAAATAGAAATTCATCTAGCTCATAAGCAAAGAGAGTTGACTTCATGAAATTGTTAGTCTTGAATGCTTCAAGGAAAAGGGTTAAGGTTATATTGACGAGAAATAAAACAGTGGAACATCATGATTAGAGGTGTGAAGTTCAGGCATGAAATGCAATTGTTTCACTGATTTTTTGCAGCACTCACCAAAGCTATTTTGAAACTCCCTGTTATCATTCATGGGTAATAAAGAAATCAGCAAGCAGTTTCTCCTCCTCCTCTTCCTCCTCCTTCTCTTCCTCTTTCTTCATATATGTTAGTATGTGATTCAATAGTACTTATTGGATTGAGAACCTACCACATACAAGCATCAAAAATTAAAGCCAAAGCAGATGACACAGACTGTATTCAGAATTTACCCCACCCACAGGAACTATCTTAAATTTCCCCAGTTATTCTGAGAACATGATGAGTGGTCTATCCAGAACCTCAGTAGGCATTTGATATTCACTTTGCTGCAGTTGTAAATATATGCAAAGTCTTCTATGATGCAAAATCTCCCTGTTTTAAAGAACACAGCTTTGGTATGGTGTTTGTTCTTCTGATTACTCTGAAATTTCTGAAATGAGCAATCATGTATAATACGTGACATTTCCGGTGCAGTAATCAATTTTCTGCTTTGTATAACAAGCATTTTCTGGAATGAAAATGCCTGAGGAAAGAGATGTTTTGGAGAAGAATATGTTGTGTTGACTGTCTGTCAAGCCTGCAGCTTGCTGTGGATGGAACCACCCCTAAGGTGTTCTTAAGCTCACATAGAATTTGGGGTTTGAGATCCTTGCTTTAATTGATTGGACATAGGGTAGCTATCTGCATTGAGGCTGGCCAGCAGTCTATATGGTGGCCTGGTATAAGTGATATTCCCAGTTTTGGTGATGGTGATTATCTTTGACAGTGATAAACTAAAGCAAGAAGTCTTTTTTTTTATTCCATTGGGAAGTTTGAATTTGAGATATGTCCAGCCCTTATTTGTCAGTGGAGACATAGAGTACAAGAAGACATCACTGGGCATGTAAATAGCCTTCTTAGAAGTGTAGAAGTCATGGGGCTGAAGGATAACCTAAATAAAATAAGAATATTTTTTTTCTATTGTATAGATACTACTCCTGCATTCTAACTTTTCTTACTCTGGAGAAGCCTTCTACATGCCCCCCCCCAATCAACTAAAATTGTTAATTACCACAACATATAGCATTTTGGTGGAGGAAGGGGAAAGTGTGTTGAGACAAATGACTTCTCTGGTGCTCTGACCAGAGGATGACCAATAGCAGAAGTAGAGTGGCGATCCTTGCCAAGATTGCCTGGCTACAAAGTTGGTGCTCTTCCTACTATATATCCCTTTCTGAAAGGACAGGTTCTCTGCAATGTTTGCACCTCTAAAACATTTATCCCACACAAGAGAGAGACATACAAGACAGAAAGAGGAGATGACTCCAAGGGTCTCTGAGACTAGAGCCGTGTTGGGAGCATGCAGGCAGGGAGGGCCTGCCAGTCTTTATAGATGACTGCCATTCCATCTTGTGTGATATGGTTTTGCTGCATTTATTAAGTTGCACAACTCAGTCAGGTGTTTTATTACCAGGATCAGTGTAATTTATATGTAAAAACACAATCAGTTTCCGTTGCCTTACAAGAGATCCGACAGAAAAAAAGTGACAGATGGCAGGTAGAATGTTTCCCAGTTGTGGCGTGGCTCATGGAAAATTGGACAGGTGGTCTATATTGGTATTTCTGGCAGAAATTATAGAAGGATGGAGCTATACTCTGATGCCCTATTAATCCTGTTCTCAGAAAAGACTGTCTAAGGTGGAGGGGTCTGTTAGAGATTGACTAATATGAAATACGCCATCGTGTTAATCAGGGGTTGACAGGACCCCCATGTACTATGCAGAGGCACTGAATTAGTTGAAGCTCCTGTGTTCTGTTCAGAGGTCATGGTCCTCTCCCACTCTTGAGCAGAGGCCTCTAAAATTTGGCAATTTAGGGTTGCAGTCATTCTGAGGAAAAAAATATTTTGATTCCATGTTCTGATGATTCTTGTATAAGAGGGAAGATGGTCTATGTTCTAGGCGACTGATAGAAGGACTCTTTGGATTGACGGATAAGAAGCTGCAAAGAGATAGAACACTTTTTATATGAGGTTTTCCAGATGGGATGAAGTTTGAGAGTAGTCAGTGGCTCAGATTTCAGTGAAAGATTTGCCTTCTCGGCTTCAGTCATGGCTGGAGGCTTTGCGCACACTATGAGCATCAGAAAGAAGTGACTGGGATCCTCACTTGGAAGGCTTCAACAGCAGAGGAAGAAAAAGCAAGCATGCCAGTGTAGGGGAGGATGGTGTGACAGTGATAACAAGGTTGCAAAGGAGAGCTCCCTTAGAGTCCGTGTCTCTCATGGATTCTAGTCATGGATGCCATTGCTGTCCTCATGTCAACTCTACTATATGTTAGAGAACTCATTTTCCAGACCTCCATAGGGAAGCCTCTCATTGCTGTCTTCCATTCCAGATAATTGCTATATTGGCTTCTAGTATTCACACAGCCCCTTCTGAGGGGCTAAGTTAAAAAATGAATCCACAGTGTTAAAGATTTTTGATATTGAAAAGATAGACTATTCTGTTCTTTGAAACATGGATCCAGGAGTAGAAACCCAGGCAAATTGTTATTGACATTTTCCTGAAAGCTCCTTTCTTTTAGCTAGGTTTGGACCATAAACTTGGCTAACTTCTATGGACTTACAATGAATGTGTTACAGTAAAATTATAGTTATCTAGATTCTGCTCACTTTGTAGCACATTTTACAAGACTCTTAAATGCAGGGCCAGGATACATTCTGTTAATATGGCAGGTTCTTAGCATTACAGACCTGCTAGGCGTCTACTGACAGGAATGCAGTGATTCTATTTGTCTTTAAAACAAATGCATCATATAGCCTCCACCCAGTAGCTGATGGAAGCAGAAGCAGAGATTCACAGCTAAGTACTGAGCCAAACTCCCGGAATCCATTTGTAGACAGGGCCTCTGAACATGAGTGTCAGTTAGGAGGCCTGGGTGGTCTATGGAGCCCCTGGCAGTGGAACCAGTATTTATCCATAGTGCATGAATGGGCTTTGTGAGCCCATTCCCTATGGAGGATTACTCTTTCAGCCTAGACATGGGGGAGGTCCTAGGTTCTATCCTAGATGATGTGACAGACTTTGATGGTCCCCTATGGGAGTCCTCACCCTCTAAGAGGAGTTGATGGGGGATGTGATGGGGAGTCGGTGGGGGGAGTGGGAGGATGGGAGGGAAAGGAAACTAGAATTGTTTGTAAAATAAAATTGTATTTATTTAAATAAAAATTGATTAAAAATATCACTAAGACACTAGTATGGGGGAGGACCAGGGGCAGAAAAGACAGACTCGAGAACCAGAGAATGGGGCCATCACAACAACATTTCCTACTTCAAAGTTTTCATGAATGTATCCATATAGCCACACATGAGAGAAGAGAGAAGAGAGTAGGCAAGTCTGAGTTCTTTAAAAGATGTGAATGGATGCATGCTAGTTCTTAAACACCATGGATTGAGCACTCTTGCTGAGATCAGAAAACATAGTTGGCAACCTATTTCCTAATGAAAAAATAGTGGAAAGAAGGAAAGCCTTTTATAAGTTTAGTCTGTAAAATGAACTAATTCCCAACAGTCTTTCTGCTGGTGCTAGCTAACAGACCACAGCTTTAGTACAAAGATGACAGGACGAGGGGAAGTATTAGACTTATCCCAAACAGCCTGTGTCTTTCCCTTCAGTTTTAAAAAATGAAAATGCCATATGGTTCCATAAGATAGGACATCTTTAGCAGTGTGTTATATATATATAGTCTCTTTTTTGATACAATTGATTTTTGAAATTTGTTTACACTTTCATCCCCAAATAACTGATGTTACACGAATATGAAGCTAGAGTGCTGGTGCCAGCAGACAGAGGATTTAACCAAAGGGAACTTAAAGTAAATTCGACTAATAGCTTGCTGGGATTTCTTTCTGAATTTTAAAATATAAATATTCCTTTAAGGACAGGGCCAGCTACATTATTTATTGAGCATTCATGTAAAATAAAAATATGAGGCTGTGACAGCGCAAAGAAGAATCTCTTCTCCTTTGGCACCAGAGCTCTAACCCTTGTGGAAGAACAACACTGGTGGGTTATTCTTTCACTAAGATTAGTGATGGGTGACAGTCTCTTCTCCAAATTGTCCACCAGACCTATGGTGGTACTGCAGTAGGGAAAATCAGAAGAATTTGATCCTGAGAGTTACCTGGTAGTGGACTTGGGTAGAGAACAGCAGCAGGTTAGGTGGGGAAGGAGAAAATAGAATAGGTCTGGGGAGATGGTTCAAGAATCACTGGGTAAAGTGGTAGGGAGGGGACAAGCACCTCTTTACCTTCATGCTCCGTTGTCCCATCACTTGGCACTTAGGTCAATTCAAACAATTTCAAGCTGGTAGCAAAAAAAACAAAAAACAATAAAACAACCCACTAAATTTGAAATGCATGGGTTCCATTGATCATGGAGCCTGGACTATTTCACAGAATCAGGCCCTATTTAAAGATCCTAGAATGCAAAAGTCTCTATGCATAGAAGTTTGAAGACACATAGCCAACAGCAGCAAAGGGGACCCACTTTTTAAAATTATTTTTTTTATTGAAAATGGATTCTTCTCAGTTACAATGCATTCTGACCATGGTTTTCCCTCCCTCTACCCCTCCCAGTCATCCCACCACCTCTTCCTTTCCCCAGATCCATTCCCCCTGTTTCCTCTTCAGAAAAAACAAGCCTCCAGGATTTGATAGCCAAATAGAACAAAATAAGATACAATAATACAGCAAGAACTCTGATATTAGGTTGGACAGAGCAACCCAACAGGAGGAAGTGTCCCTAGAGCAGGCAAGAGTAAGAAATATACCCGCTACTACCTCACTTCTAACCTGTAAGATGTCCTGATCTTGTTTTTTGCCCATGTGCTTTTTCTGTTTAAAGGACCAACCTCAGGGGTTCTCAGATGCCAAATGTGTTGGAATTTTCATGAATTAGTGGGTCAAAAATCTGACACAGAAGGAAGTGGACTTGCAAGCTATTTTTTTCATAGAATTCCAGCAAGCCCACAGAGCCCCAGAAATTCACTTCGGGACTAAGTTGAATGCCCTGAAGATGTGAAATTTCCACCTGTGCTATCAAAGATGACATATTTCAGTCAGGATTGACAGAGTTTTCGTGAGCTGCATAACACAACACGGCATTTTCTTCCTGTTAATTGTACACTGTAGTTGACAGAGCCTTTCTCTTGTGCGCTTGTTTTTTTTTTTTTTTCTTTCTTCCCATATTTGCATGGCAGAAACACATGGACATCTCCCTGCCTTGTGGATATTCTATTAAGAACAAATCATTCTTTTTGAAGAGAACCAAGAGCAGTCATTTGAAGTGAATCTCTTTAACAGATGTCTGGTGTGGCATTAAACAGAGTTCCTTTCTGGCCCAGAAAGATACAATCACAGAAGCCAGGAATGTGTGGGGACCCAAGCTTGACTCCAGCTCCAGTTTCAGGTGTAGGTTGTTTGAAGTCCGACAGATGGCAACAGTAGCCCAGTGATGAAGCCCAGGCACAAGCCTGTGTGTTTTAAGCTTTGTAATGTATTATTTATAAGTGGAAATTAACTTTGAAATCTTCCTAGTTTGCCCCCAGCAATATAGGCAGTAAACACGGATTCTTCAATACAATGTAACAAATAGTCTTTCTAACAAATTACATAAATTATGATGTCTGCTGCCTGGTACATTGGAGTTATATGTATTTGGTTTTATTATGATGATCATTAATATTAAAAATACTTCCCCTTTACAGAGGAAAAATGTCCATGTGCTTTTGAGAGACTTGAGAGAAAAACTAAAAGGTGAAATGCCCAATGCAGAGGTCTGTCAGCCTGCAGGCTCTGCTTTGTCAGTTAAAAGGTATGTTTTAGTTTTCCAAACAGTCCCTGCTATATGAACAGTCCCTGCTCTACCAGATTTGGATGCATGGGGAGAACAAAGACCATTGCATTTTGGAGCCAGGTATATCTGAATCTCATTTTCTTTTTGGCCCTTTGGAAATGATATGATTCTGGGAGGGTTATTTTACAATTCATGAATGTTAGATCTTCAATCTGTAAAATGGGTTTGTGTATCCATTTGAATTATAGAGGCAATTATTGATGTATCATAAACTTAATTGTAAACATTCAAGAAACAGTGGGTTCACTCATACTTTGAACATACTTCTGTGCTGAAGATAGTTCAGACATCCTTTGTTTATGGTGACCAGGAGAGAATTTCAAGTGAGAATTTGCCTGAAGTAAATAATTAGATATCAATTAGAAAATGATGAATAGAGAAAGAATTATATTTTATTATGCAAGGTGATTGCAGCCTTATAAATTGGAAAGTAAGCATTGGTTACAGGCAGTACAAGTTACTGTGGCTCTGAAAATATGAGTCTTGTTAACACAATATCACAAATAAAACCAACAGATGGGGTTCATGACTGTTAGAAAGCAGCTATGTTTTGGCCCCAGGTTAGAGTAGCTACCTAATAAGTCAGAAACTTTAGCTTCCTCAAATGTAGATGGTAAGTGGCTCCATTGTTTACCTATTCCATGGGAAAAAAGGAAATTTTGAGGGTTAAATGAATTGACACAAAAGTACCTCAGTCCGGTGTTAAGCTTTTTAAAAATTTTTTATAATTTTTATTTATTCTTGGACAATTTCATACATACATACAATATACATGGGTCATTTCCAACCCAAATCTCCCCTCCCACTCCCACCCAGATACTAGACCCTTTGCCCTCCCCACCTTCATGTCTGATCTCTTTTTTTTTTTTACATTTTTAAAATTTGAATTAGAAACAAGATTGTTTTACATGACAATCCCAGTTCCCTTCCCCCTCCCGTCCTCCCCTGCCACCCCCTCCCCAACTAAAACTCTACCTATCACATATCCTTTCTGCTCCCCCTGGATGGTGAGGCCTTCCATAGGGTGTCATCAGAGTCTATCGTATCCTTTGGAATACAGCCTAGGCCCACCCCCATGTGTCTTGGCTCAAGGAGTATTCCTCTATGTGGAATGGGCTCCCAAAGTCCACACCTATGCTAGGGATAAGTACTGAACTACTACAGCAGGTCCCGTAGATTTCTGAGGTTTTCTCACTGAAACACAAGTTCCTGGGGTCTGGATCAGTCCCATGCTGGTATCCCAGCTATCATTCTGGGGAGCAAGATTTCCCTGATGTTCAGGTCAGCTGTTTCTGTGGGTTTCACCAGCCTGGTCTGGACCCCTTTGCTCTTCACTCATCCTTCTCTGCATCTGGATTCCAGTTCAGTTAGGTGATTAGTTGTGGGTGTCTGCTTCTACTTCCACCAGTTGCTGGATGAGGGCTATCGGGTGGCATATAAGTCAGTCATCTATCTCATTATCAGGGGAGGTCGTTTAAGGTAGCCTCTCCCCTGTTGCTAAGCTTTTTGTGATGAAGTAATATATATTCCTGTTACTTTATCTAGGCCAAGAGATCTGAAGTTAGAAAATCTAGTGTGGATCTGTTATTGGATGGCTGTGTGCTTTTGATAAACTACTGAATTAACTTTCTCCTCAATTAAATGCTGATTATTGTGAGATGGATCACCATGCCAGCCATGTCAGAGGCTTCCCTTTAGCACTGGTGTACTCTGAGTAATTTAGAGTTGTGAATACAGAAGCTGAAAATGTTCTGTTAAGGATAGCCATGCCAAAGGAATCCTGAGATGATTGCTTAGAGAAGAGCAAAGGTGGGAGTACTCTGAGTAATTTAGAGTTGTGAATACAGAAGCTGAAAATGTTCTGTTAAGGATAGCCATGCCAAAGGAATCCTGAGATGATTGCTTAGAGAAGAGCAAAGGTGGGAGAAGAGAAGAAGGAGCTAAGAACATTTGCAGGGTCCCCAGAAGGGAAGATGCATCAGTTACCTCTTGTTTCTTCAACAAAGGAAATTGGAAGGGGAAAAAATAGTATGTTCTAAAGGAATCCTGAAAACAATGGAAAGAGCTAGGCCATTGTCAGAGACTGTGTGACCAGGAAGACCTTCTGGGGAGCAATATAGATGGTACCTAAAACTGAAGTTTGGCAAATGTGATCATCTAGGTGCCTCTTTCCCTAGCCTTCTGTTGGTACTGAAGAGCAAGAGCCCTTTGAACTTTTGACACCATGGGGTTTTGATTGTTGTTATTTATGAATTTTAAATTTAATTTCATTTATATTGAGGTAAGTTTTCAGTTAGATCTATGACATTTCAGGTGTTTCTACTAGAAGTGGAGGTGGCAACATTGATATTGATGGTCACATGCTATGCAATTCATGCTCACACTTCTATATACTTATAAAGTGCAAAGTGGCATTAATATGCTTGTTGTGAACACACAGATAACTGTTATCATGTCTTCGTTACATCTTATGTAACTATGCTTTTTAATTTTTATTTTGCTGTGATAAAATACCCTTAAAAAAGAAATCGGAGGGAGATAGGATTTACCCTGGTTTACAGTACCCTGGATGCAATTCATCATGTATAAAGGCATGGCTGCAGGAGTAGGAAGTTGGCTGGACATGTCACATCAGACCACAAAAAGCAGAGAATGAACAGGAAGTAGTGCTTGGCTTCTAGAACCTCAAGATCAGTCTCCAGTGAGGCCCACTTCCTCCAGTGAGTTTCCCTTCCAGAAAGTTCTACAATCATTCCAAATAGCACCACCAGGTGGGGACCAAGTGCTCAGACATGTGAACCTGAGGGGAATTATTGTACAGAAATTTCTTCCAAGTTAAAACATTACATCCTGGATAGAGGCTTGCTAAGCCTCAGAAAGTTTTAACATGAAAGATTCCATGGTGTAAGGAGGCTGCTTAAGACTCAGGAAGTCCCTGAAACTTAGCAGAGCCACAAAGCCCCCTCCTCTCCAAGGTTACATATGCAGTAAGGACTGCTGTTGATCTGCCTGCAAGCTGTGCAGAGAGCTGCAAGGTTGCACTTTTTAAAAAAATATTATCCATGCTGGGGTAGGCTCTTTGATGATGCAGCTGCCTTTGAGTTTTCCATGCTCCTGTCATGTCAGTAACCCTTCTTTCAAATACCCACAATTAACTCCAAAAAGCATGTGGGTCCTACAAGTTGGACTTTGGTTTGTGGCCTGTGCTATATCTGGGGTGAAAGATATTTGTCTAGGAAAAGTCAGTCACACAAAAGGGGCATTTCCCATTCAACCATAATGCTGGGAGCCTTGCTCTTGGCAGGTTCAGTGACCTGGGGTGGATGTGTGAAGTTGGCACCATGAAGAAATTGTGACCACCTGCTGTTGTTCAAACAAGTGGCCCCAGATAGCTTGTTTTTATTTATGCAGTTTCAACGGTTTTCATGAACAGTTTTACAATCAGTTTTTACTTCCTAAGTTTCTAAAAATGATTACAATAATTACCAGTTTGTTCCTTACTTTTTTCCCGTTCTGCCCCTCCAACTTTCCCACTAGTAGCCGTCGCCTTTTTGATCTATATTTCTACTGTTAAAAGCATAAGCAGTGTTATTAGCCACAAAGGGAGGTTTCTAACTAGGCACACCTACAGGTAGAACAGTGTACCCAGAGGGTGACATATGTGGTTACAATGTCATGCAGGGTGAGAGACAGTTTCATCTCCTGGTTAATATTTACATCTGGTAGAGTCTGAGTTCTCAGTATCAGCTCACTGGCCAAAGCTGGATCAATCCATTCTAGTCTGTACTACTCCATCTCCTCTGGGGACATACCAAGTATTTCCATTTATTCTATAGGCAACATTAACTTGGAAATTAACTATTAATAGATTACACGCTTATCCCTTGTCCTTATGTTCATTTCTCTTAACTTATGGTATTGGCACAGTTATTGGAAATGAGGGAACTTTAGTTTTCTATGATTCTACTTCATTCCCTGTCTCATGACTCTTCCCATTAACTCCTGATAGCATCTATTTAATAACTTTCTCAAAGACTGTTATGGTTAAAAATCATTCGTTCTGTAACATTTATGCAAATATGTAATATTAAACTTCATAAGCTACTGTGACTCATTCAGTCTAGCAGTATGGCTAGCATGGAGAAAACAAGGAGAGCAGGTAGCACATAATTCCTGGAGTCATACCCAGAATTATGCAATGGAACTGCCTACAGGTCTTTGCCCAGTGGGTCAGGGTCTCCAGGACTTTGCTGCAAGGTGAGCATTCATGTTATTCTCAGACCTTGTTCCCCAAAGAAGTCACATGTCTCCTGCCACCACAACAAATCATCGTGTCTTGAGTGCTGGTGCTAAAACTACACCACAAAGTGCTACTTTGAAATAAGATGTCTTTTGCTTTAGATCTTGCTTCAGCCATTCACTGGTAGTGAGAACAAGTAGAGAAAAGTAATTGAGGGAAGGGGACATCAACTCCAGGTTCAAGCAAATATCAATGGAGAGGCTTTTCTCCAAGTTGCTTTGAGTTATGACATTTTTACAGCAATAGAAAGCAAACTAAGGTAGACATGTAGATAGGTTCTCCACCTCACGTTGCTATCTACAGCAGTAAATATTCCAAAATACAATGTTATTAGCCAGTCAAACAAATGGTACTGTGCATGTTAGCATAGGCAAACAGAAAGTTGATGCGTCTTGTAATAGCTTCCCTCTGCTGCTTAGAGAAGGTCTGAACTCTCCATCATGTATGACCCAGGATCCACCTCCCTTCTAAATACTGCTTCTCTCACTGCATATCAGGCTGCTTCCACCTCACCAGGTTCCACTGTTCTTCTTGTCTTTTTTTTTTTAATTAAATGTTTATGTGTAGGATTGACTAGAGTAGAGTACAGTGGTAATCTGTGCCTGATCTTCATGAATGCTTTCCTGATATGTTTGTAACATCTTTCCCAGCCTTAAAATGCTTTCAGGATGTGGCTTATTATTTAAAATTGCTTTCTGCATGAGTCTGACAACCTATTTTTAAATTTAGAACCTACAGATAAAACTGGGTGTAGTGGCATTCCTATGGGGGAGATGGGAGTTTCAAATTGGAGAGTTGCTAGAAGCTCAGTGGTCGGTTAGCCTAAAGTATGCAGCATGGCAGAAAGAATAATAAAGACCCTTCTTTAAGAAGGTAGAAGGCAAAAACAACTCCAGAAAGTTGTCTTCTAATCTCTACATGTCCACAGTGACATTCCTGTGCTTGTATTACTAAATGAATAAATAACTAAATAATACGTGCATAAGTAAGTAAATAATAGCAGTCAGGGTTCTCCCTTCTTCATAAAAATACTTCCTGAGCTGGCCTGCTTGCCTCAGAAGCCTCACCCCCTGGGAGTGCACTTAGCATCCTGGATAAACAGAGCCACAATACAATCCTGAATGCAGACTTTACCTTCTACTCACATTTCCCAAGATCACATCTCAGCCAAGAGAATTCCTCCTCTTCTTTGCCGAGTCCTTTGTAGAGTCCCTTTCTCTCAGGGATCCTCAGCACATTGCTCTCACTTTCTATATCTCCATGCTTCACTATGCTTTTTGCTTTAACTTCTACTCCATTTCAATTTTGTGTTTTTCTTCCTCTGTCAATTTTGAGTTAATTGGGCATGACTGTTTAAAAAAGATCCTTGTTCACTTTCAGGACCCTGTTGTTATCTGATATATAAAGTGACATTAATCATTGCTTGTGTAAAGAAAGCAAGCATGACAGTGCTTGTATCTGTTGCAATTTTCTTAGTTTCCTATATCAAGATAAATTCTACCTTTCCATGCCACCTTCCCAGTGTCTGGAGATGTCCTCTCTCATCTCTGAATTTTATTTCTTTGTTTTCATCCTTGTGTTCTTGGGCCTTGACAGGGAGCCTTTACATTTTCCATACTTATCTGAGTGTAGTGTTATATGCCTATAATCCCAGCTACCCAGGAGGCTAAGGATGACTGCTTGCAAACAGGAATTTGAGATGAACTATGACAGTATATTAAGACCTCATTTCAACAGTGATAACAACATAAAATAAATAAAAAAGTCCCCAAATATCATATGTTTAATACAAGAATCCCAAAGGAGTACAATTAAAACTTTCAAAGTTGTAACAACTCAGTCAGTCCAGGTTCACTTACCTAATAATTTTAGAAAGTCAGTGAGGGACAAATACATCTTTACAATATGTTACTGTTGTGTCAATTTAAGTATATGCTTATTTATTGGATACATCCTATGTGCAGAGAAACAAGATAGGGAACATGATTGTACACACTGATTAACTGGAAGATTCTATCCTAAAAAGGACTCTATCCTTTTGACCAGATAACCAATGAAGGTGTTGCAAAGCAGGTGTCAGGTTTGGCTTTCAAGGGAAGAGAGAGTTAGGAAAAGATTTGGGATGAAAATGGTAATGATATTTAAAATCATTCAGATGGTACTTAAGGACATTTCCAGAAGTATATAATTTCCTCAAAAACTTTCTTGTCTGTAAATCAGGTCCACTTTGAGCAAACATTGCATTCACTTGACCAATGAGGCTATTGTGTGTAATGTTGTGTAACCTATAAAAGTGGCAGGTTTCCAAGAGAAATAGCAAATGTGTGAAAGGTAGAATGCCCATTGTCCATGTCTTCTGTAGGGAAGGAGAGAACCAGACTTTTCCTGGGTAACAGGGAAGCAGAAACCCACAAAAGATAAAAAGAGGCCAGTTATGCTGCTCTTGCTCTGAGCCCTGCTGTTCTGACTTAGCTTATAAGTAGACCCTACAACTAAGGTAGAGGCCCGATTTTCAGATGTTAGTTTTTTTTTCAGGTTTTCATTTAAAAATTTCTATCCATTTTACATACCAACCATAGTTCCCCCTCCCTCTCTTCCTTCTGCTCCCCTCTATTCTCCCCAATCCATTTCTCAGAAAGGGCAAGGCCTCCAATGGGAAGTCAACAAAGCCTAGCACATCAAGTTGAGTCAGGGCCAAGTCCCTCCCCTCTTCATCAAGGCTGAGAAAGGTATCTCACCATAGTGAATGGGCTCCAAAAAGCCAGCTCATACACCAGGGATAGATCCTGGTCCCACTGCCATAGACCCCACTAACAGCCCAAGCCATACATGGGGCTCCCCACCTAGTTGTCTAGAGTCCATTAGCTTCCAAGTTCTCGGTCAACTGTCTCAGTGGGTTTTACTGTCATGATCCTGACTCCCCCTTGCTTATAGAATCAATCCTCCCTCTCTTTGACTAGACTCCCAGAGCTCAACCTGGTGCTTGTCTGTGGATCTCTGCATCTGCTTCTATCATCACTGGATGAAGGTTCTATGATGACAATTAGAGTAGTTACCAATCTGATTACAGGAGAAGGGCAGTTCAGGCACCCTCTGCACTATAGCTAGGAGTCCTAGCTAGGGTCATTCTGTGGATTCCTGGCAATTTTTCTAGTGCCAGGTTTCTCTCCAACCCCATAATAGCTCCCTCCATCAAGATATCTCTTTCATGGCTCTCCCTCTCCATCCCTCCCCCAAGTTGACCATTCTATTCCCTCATGGTCTCATCACCTATCCCCTCCCCCACCCCCTTGCCCCAAATTTACCCAGGAGATGTCATCTATATCCTCTTCCTGGGAGATCCATGTATCCCTCTTGGGTTCCTCCTTGTTACCTAGCTTATCTGGGGCTGTGGATTGTAGTCTGGTTATCCTTTGCTTTATACTTAGTATCCACTTACGAGTGAGTACATATGTGTTTGTCTTTCGGGCTCTGGATTATCTCACTCAGGATGAATATTTTCTAGTTCCACCCATTTGCTTATAAATTTCACAATGTAATTGTTTTATACACCTGGGTAAGACTCCATGGTGTAATTGTACCACATTTCCTTTATTTGTTCTTCTGTTGAGTGGCATATAAATTGTTTCCAGGTTCTGTCTATTACAAATAATGTTGCTATGAATATAGTTGAGCAAGTGTTCTTGTGTAATGATTGAACATCCTTTGGGTATATTCCCAAGAGTGGTATTGCTGAGTCTTGAGGTAGATGGATTCCCAATTTTCTGAGAAACTCCCATACTAATTTCCAAAGTGACTATACAAGTTTGCACTCCCACTAGCAATGGAGGAGTGTTCCCCTTCCTTCATATCCTATCCAAGGTAGAGACAGATTTTTTCAGCTAACTGTAGTTTTTAATGTTTAGTTCATTAAAATGTGCTTTATTTAAATCAGAGAGCAACTCAGCATTTTAGGGAAGAGTGATGTCTATGGGCACTAAAAGCAAACATGATGGGTACAATAGGCTTTCTGAGGACAGTGGAGTTGCTGTCACTGAGAATGACCTGTAGCTACCATCTTGTCATGCCGACCTTAGATGGATTCTTGTATGAGTGGGGCTCTTGAATATATAGACAAGACTTTTGTGTTTGAATGACAATAATTACAGATGGTAATTATTGGTACTTTGTAATTTTTTCAGAATCTCAGATTCCTCATTCCTGTGAGAAGAGAATTATAATGTTTATCTGTCAATATTGTAATACAGCTAGGATTTAGATACACGAAAGAATTGCTCTGGTAGTTGGTAAGTCAGTGTTATGAAATGTCACATGAAAAACAAGGTCACATGGATGCTTAGTGATGCTGATATTTGTAGACATCAACTAGAGTTTTGTTCCAGCTTCCAGGACATTCCTTTTGGTTGATGCAGATCCAAGTTCTATTCCCAGAGCTAGAGTGGCTATCCAGTTCCCATTCCTACTAATTCATGAATTGACCCTCTTGACTCTAGATTTTATATGAGTTTAGGAACACTAAGGGGGAATGAGAGCCTCCTCAACATCTGCAGCAAATCTGCTACACTAACAATTAAATACTTTTAAGGATTTAAGCACAATTGAGTATGAGTGTGTTGCCTGAATGCATGTATGTGTACCATATATGTATGTACATGCTACCCTTGGAGATGAGAAGAAGGTGTTGGATCCCTTGGAACCAAGTTTATGGATGGTTATGAGTGGCCATGTAGATTTTGGGAATCAAACATGGGTCCTTCACAGAAGCAGTAGTGCTCTTAACACTGGAGCCACCTCTCTATCCCCACAAGGTAGTATTTTTGAGGGCCCATTCTGTTTCAAGTTCTATGTGAAACATAATCCTATTTAATCTTCTCAATAAAATAATCCTATGTAGTAGTTCATATTAAGAATGTTCTGTAATTGAGTATCATAGTTCCTTAACTATATACCCTCAGTGGTACAGTCATAGGTCATTAAGAGGAACCTTTTAACAGAATCCCTAAAATTTGGACAATAGGAGTACAAGTAGCAGGTGATAGTTAATATTGTTAGTTTGTTAATTTGTGGGAACTTGGCAGTACCTAGATTCACTGAAAAAACAAATAACTTTGTAAAGAATAATCTAAATTAGAAGAGTGAAGACCCAACCTAAATCTGAGTAGCAACATTCCATGGTTAGTAGGAGAAATTGAACTGGGCACCAACACTAATCTTTCTCTGATTCCTTTTTCTGCTTCTGGATGCATTTGGAACAACTTCTTCAAGCCCCTGCCATTGTGAATGCCTACCATGAAGGACTGTCCCTTCAATCTGTGAGAAAGTATAAAACTTTTCTCCCTTGAGTTGCTTTTGCCAGGGGTTTTGCCACATGACAAAGTCACACACAGTCTGTCTGCTTTCTGAGAGTGTACAGAGGTGTACCCTATGTCATCAGCTTCAGGTTTCATAGGATTTGCTAGAAGAAAAAAAAAGCCAGTCCCTTTAAGATAAAACAAATATGATACAGACACATACAGCAGCATCATTCAGCTCTTGTAAATTGTATAAAATGGTATTATATCAAGGAAAGGAATATTTTTATCCAATAGACTGATACACTGCCATGAGATCATTGGAATAGAGGGAGAACTAAAGTCTGTTTTCACTACTGTGATGACAAGTATTGCATTCCAGGTGTGTGAGCAATGTTACCATGTGTATATGACTTGACTGCTTCCAATGGCGTTATCATAGCACCGATTATCACTACCAAAGATGGCATTCAGTAGTGGTTTGAAAAACCAACCTGTCACTTTGGTTATAATGTAGTGCTGGTGTTGATTGTATCCTAAATCTTGCTCTGCCAATTGCTTTTCCTCCTGGGAGGCTCCTAAGGGGCACATGCGCTCAAGAGGTAAGAGCAAGTTGGAAAGCAAAATTGCACTGTTTGGCATTGGCACCTGATTTACTGGTGTGAACTTTTGGTACAAGTGAAATAAATGTACAAAAATCAAGTACAGCCTTGAACCAGGATTTCACAAATCACTCCCTGCATATGAGAAGCACAGCTGAGGTGCTCGCTGGTGAGGTGAGTGGAGCAGTGTCTAGTTGAGGCATCCACTCTGTGGAATGAATGGAAAAGCTAAGAGAGAAGCAGAATCTCTTGAAAGGATAAGCTCTACCTTCATTCGTTTCTTTTTATTTTTGATGTTTTCTTTTTTTATTTTAGAAACAATCTTATTTTACATATCAATCCCCATTCCCTTGCCCTCCCATCCTCCCATTCTCCTCATGACTCCCCCAACCCACCCCCCTACTCCCCAAGCATAATGAGGCCCTCCATGGGGGACCATCAAAGTCCATCACATCATTTGGGGGAGGGCCTAGGCCCTCTTCTGTGTATCTGGGCTGCAAACTATTGTGTCCCTATATAGGGAATGAGCTCCCAAAGTCAATTTGTGTACCAGGGATAAACACTGTCTCCTCTGTTAGAGGTCTCATAGACAGCCCTGGCCTCCTAGCTGGCACCCACATTCCCAAGGGCTTGGTTCAGTCCAATGCTGGTTCTGAAGCTTTATGACTAGGGTCTCTGTGCTCTCACTAGGTCAGGTCAACTGTTTCTGTGGGGTTCTCCAGCATGGTCTTGACTCCTTTGCTCCTCCTGCTCCACAGCTGGATTGCAGGAGTATGGCTCAGTGCTTAACTGTGGGTGTCTGCTTCTGCTTCGATCAGCTACTGTATGAAGGCTCTAGGAATGGCAACTAAGGTAGTCATTATAGGGGAAGGGCATCAAAGGCAGCCTCTCAACCACTGCCTAGATTCTTAGTTGGGGTCATCCCTGTGGATCTCTGAACATTTCCCCAGTGCCAGACCTGTCTCCAAACCTATACTGGCTCCCTCTATCAAGGCATCTCCTGTCTTGCCTTCCTCTATTGCTTCTCTGTCTCAGTCCTCCTGATCTCTCCAGTTCTCCTCCCCCTTGCCCTTCTCCCCCTCTACTTTTCCCATCTCCCTCCTCTCCCCCCACCATGTTCCCAATTTGCTCAGGGGTTCTTGTATCACTCCCCTTCTTTGGGGGACAATGAACTCTTCTCTTGGGGTCCTCCTGCTCCATAATAAGGAGTTATTTCCTAGTTTCTCTGGTGGAGTGGATTGTAGGCTGGTAGCCCTTTGCTCTATGTCTAATGTCAGTATATGAGTGAGTACATATCCCATTTGTTTTTCTGTGATTGGGTTACCTCACTCAGGACTTTTTCTTCCAGTTCCATCCATTTGCCTTTGAATTTCAAGATTTTATTTTTTCCCCCACTGAGTAATATCCCATTGTGTGATTTTCTCCACCCATTCTTCAGTTGAGAGTCATCTAGGTTGCTTCCAGGTTCTAGTCTTTCTTTTTTAAAAGAAGTTTGTGTGTGTGTGTGTGTGTGTGTGTGTGTGTGTGTGTGTGTGTGTGTGTGTGTGTAGTCGATATTGGCTTTCTCCTCTGTTATTCTTCACCTTACTTTTTGAGACATGTTCTATTAATGAACCTCGAGTCTGCCATCTCAGCTAAACTGGATGCCCAGCAGATGCCAGGAGCTTTCTGTTTCTGTTCCTCATATAACCAACACTGGGGTTTCAGATGCAGACATCAGTATCTGTCTCTTAAATGCGTGCTTAAGATCTAGATGTAGGCCTCCATTGTGTGCTGAGAGCTCTTTACCCACCAAACTATCTCCTCAGCTTGCCTATACTTGGCTATCGTATAGACATGGAAAGCCTTTCATTTTTAGACACCCAGGGGCAATTAGTGGTTTCTAGAAGGTGAACTATCATATTGTAATCACACATAGAGAGGAAGCCACATAGAATAAGGCATGCAGAGTTTATGCTGTAGACAAGATGTTCCAGTTTTAAGCAGGCAGGTGGCTATTTCTATCATGACCATAATCACAATGACCACACCAATCAACAACACCATAATCACCATCACCACGAGCACTATCAGACTTCAGTTATAACTTTGTATGAATCCTTCTATCTCTTAATTACAGAGGATGAGATGAAATTGTCCCTGCTATAGATGTATGTTATCAGTGTTGTTCTTCATGTTTCAAGTTTCATAATTTCCGTTTTCTTTAGCTTATTATTTTTTCTTTATTTTATAAGTGACATAGGGAACTGTCTTCTTTGAAAATCATTTCCTTTCTCTTATAATGAAGCAAAGGTTCTGTGACTTCATATAATATGCTCATTAGGCACAAGGAGGCAGATGGTCATGCTGTCCCTGAGATAAACTCAGTCATGAGTGAGACACCAGTGTTTCACCTAGTAGGCCCCTGACACAGGCGATTAAATTCATGCTTTCACAACAATAAAAGTACTTAAGTCACGAAGGCTGCCTCTGGAACGTTGAAACTTAATTTTCAATTTGCAAACTTAACATAGACATTTGCATAGAAGTAAGTGAGTAGCAGACAAGTGCTCAAGTTTCTGAGTCTGTAAGACCTGAATTTGTAACCCTGGTCCTACTAGGCAGGTAAAGTTTCTTAACATTTCCTAATTTTAGATTATTTATTTTACTTAATTAATTAATTCATCAAATTTTTTTGTGGGATTTTTTTTTGAGATAGGGTTTCTCTGTGGCTTTAGAGGTTGTCCTGGAACTAGCTCTTGTAGACCAGGACCAGGCTGGTCTTGAACTCACAGAGATTCACCTGCCTCTGCTTCCCTCCTGAGTGCTGGGATTAAAGGTGTGTGTCACCATTGCCTGGCTGGGGTTCTTCTTCTTTCTTCTTCTTCTTTCTTCTTCTTCTTCTTCCTTCTTCTTCTTCTTCTTCTTCTTCTTCTTCTTCTTCTTCTTCTTCTTCTTCTTCTTCTTCTTCTTCTTTTCTTCCATGGTTTTATTATGTAACTTAGACTTGCCTGATAGCTGCTCTGGAGTTCAGCTTAGTTTTAAACTTGAGATAACTCTTCTGCCTCAGCTCCCAAGTACTGGGGTTAGATGCGTGTGCAACCGAATACAGTTTTGATCTCTTATTTGTAAATATTAGTTAGCTAACTAGACAGTGTACACAAAATAGAAAAACACCAAGAACTTCTGGCACCTAGTCAACATTTAATGAGGTTAGCTGATATTACACACTATCCCACTCAACTCACCTTTTGAATGTTGAAATTTTCTACAATGGATGATGGATGATAACTGATTTGTTGATAAAGGTGTACTCTGTAAGAATATGCAGATACTTATGAAACACTAAAAGCTGTCTGCTTGTTCCTGTCTTTCTATTTTCATAGCCAACAACATCTTTCTTTGTAAATATTTTAACCTCCTAACTGGTTTCCTTTCTCCTTAGTCCATTTTCTACCTGTACCCAGAATCTAAACATATATGGTTTGCTATACTATTCTGATCAACCTCTTTCTAGTGAGTTTTCATTTCATCTAGAATAACATGCACACTCTTCACAGGTATTCACAAACCCTGCATGTTGTGGCTTTTGCTCTGTATCAACACCTCTTTGCTTATTTTGCTTCAGCCACTCGAGATCTTCCCAGTACACCAAGCTTTTTCTGCCTCAAGGCATTTGGAGTTGGCTTGGTATAGTGCTCAGGATGGATTTTATTACCCACCCTATGTAAGATGGAAACCTATCTATTAAAAACCCCATTCTTCTTCACTTACATCCTCTAAGTTTTCCTCAGTGTCTTCTGTAGCTTTATGGGCAGTTTCTTGTTTATGAAGACACCATACACATCTGTGACTCTCCTTCAAGACACAGGTTCTGCTTGGCTGGTGACTACAGTAGAATGAAATCTCAAGAGTGACTGACTGCCCTGAGTTCCCAGTACATTTTGGATATTAACCATTTGTTAAATGTGTAGTTTATAAATATGTCTTCTATTGTGTAGGTTATTTTTCATTCTGTGGAGCCATCTCTTCAGACACAAAAATTTATTTTTATAGTACATTGAGCTCCAACTTTGTGATAGGCATTGGGTTAGGCAATTACATGCAACACTTGAATCTTGGAAAAACCTCTCAACATGACATTTATTCTCATCTTAAAAAGAAAGATGGGTTTTTACAAAACCTTTACTTTCTAGGTAATAGTGACATATGAGTAGATTGATTTAAAATCTGATGAGCAAAGCAAATTTAAAACAAGCAACAAAATGAGCTTTCGGTAATAGACAGAAAATTAATCCTCTCTTATGATGTGCACACATAGTTTAATATACACATATGAGTTGTGTTATATACACTAGCATTTATATGCTAATTTTTGAAATGAATAATGAAATTCTTAGTACTAAAGTTTCAGAATTAATACATAGAGCTATAAGGATTCATTAAAATTGGTTAAAAGACAACTGGCAGAGGAATGCTTATTTGAACTCCACAAAATTATTCATGTCAGTGGATTTCTGTGAGGTGAATATGTCTAGAATTGTGCTGAGTTATATACACAGCATCTCACATAATCCTCAAAACAAGTCAACAAAACATCTTATAATTTCCACTTACCAATATGGAGAGTGAGTCTCTGAATGTACTGCAACAGATTCTCTCTCCACTAACTTGAAAGCAACCCCAATTAGTGATATTGCTCTATCCTCAAGAGGAATAGACATCCTTGAACTTGAGGCATCAAGGGCTTTTGCACATGGTCATCATTTTCTCATAAGTCCTAATTTCTGCTGCCTTTCTGGATAACTTCATACTCAGGATGCTGAGTGTCTTTTGATATGCTACTGTGTTCTATACTCATGACATTGCCACTTGATGCTACATCCTCTCTGCTTCCTGCCTTATTGTAGCAGTCACACAACTGTCTTTAAAGAGAGAATTTTAGAAGCTGCACTAAAGAATATTTCCCAGTACTTAGGAAGAACAGGAGATCAGGAGAGGACTTATCTGCTGGTCTGATTATCTACCTATCTAAATTGTTCGCATCTTTTTGCTATGTATGTAACAGATACTTACTTCTATGATGATTTATTCTCTCCCATTATGTGGATTCTTCAATGACAGGGAATAGAGAATGTCTGCACAGGGTACCTTGAAGAGCACCGAAAACCCCAGCAATTAATAAATGTAAGCCTCAGACTCAATCTTATCAGGCCTCTGATGTGTTCACTCTGAAACTTGACACCAATCATGTCTAAAATTACTTTAATCCTATTACCACAGACTTCAGAGTGCAAGATTAGGGCCTCCATCTTCCACTTGCAATAAAGATGTTCATTCGGTGTCATACTTAGTCCCTAACTCTATTGCCCTATCTTTTCCATGGCACCTTTATGCTTGAACTCTGACTCATCGCTCACTGGCTCTTCTGCATGGACAGCCTCTTAAACAGGCAGAGAGCATTTGCTCTATTATGTTTTGTGTCTGAAAGCCCTGGGGAGTTTGCCAGCAATATTCTCTTTTTCCATTGTCACTTATAATCTATCTTACATCCCATCTCTATAAAAAACCTGCATGTATGAGACACATGGCATTTGTTATGTCAGTATCTCTTGCAGTTGTGACCAATGTCCTGTATTTATCAAGACATTTTCTTCTTGACTTTTATTTTCACTTCTCTTCCTCTTGTTATCTTAGGTAACTCTCATACCCAAGTGAACAATCCATCTTACCCTCTGTCTTCCTAACCTCCTGGCCCCCAATTGCTGCTTTAGGATGGTTGATTCATGTCTGTACTTATGTTGTTGCTACTACAGATATGTCTTCCACTCTTAAAACAGTAAACTGCAACAATTCTGTTTTACATCTTTTTACATTTCCTTTTTGGGACTGCATGACCTTTTCTCTTTATCTTTTTCCATAGTTTCTTTTCACCTTCCTAGTCCTTGTGCCATTTATTTTTTTTTGGTTTTTCGAGACAGGGTTTGTCTGTGTAGCTTTGGAGCCTAACCTGGCACTCACTCTGGAGACCAGGCTGGCTTCGAACTCACAGAGATCCACCTGCCTCTGCCTCCTGAGTGCTGGGATTAAAGGCCTGTGCCACCAACTCCTGGCTCCTTCGGTCATTCTTAAATAATTATGCTTAACACTCTGTTCCCAAACCAACACTTTCCCTCCTTTCACTCTACTGTCTCTGAGCAAAGACAACCACTCATTCGATTTAATTAGCCATCCAAATATTTCTTACTGTGTATGTCTACTCTAAGCTTTTCTTTCTGAGATCCTGTCTCATTTATCTGGCTGCCTATTTACTTTTCTTTTCTACATGGATGTCACATAGATTCCCTAGCCCATCATTAGGGGGGAAACTTGAAGCCCTTTTCCATGTTTTTCTTCATTCTCCACCTTGGTTATTAATACCCTCAAGTCATCAAAGAAAATTATATCATTTTTAGTAGCACATTCACATGCTCATCTTTATAGATATTGCTGTAGTTCTTGACACAACATCACATCTAGTCTTGCTATATCTGCTTATCTTTGTTCCCTATAATTCTAGAGACACTGAGGTTCCCAGGAGATAGAATATGATAACACTTCACAATCCATGAAGAGCTTCCCATTATCTTTGTGTATCTTGTAATATCTCTTCATCTCTCATGATTTACCTTAAATGTTACTTATTCTCTGAGTTATATTTGTTATCTTTACATAAAGCTGTCCATTCCACACATTGTATACCCTTTTAAACATGGCAATAGGGGCAGGTGAAAATCATAATTTACTATGTTTTCTTATTTATTAACTACTCAATTTTATTGGACCAGAAAATCCCTAGAAACATAATCATACTTACTCGTCTCTGTAGCTCATTGCCTAGGACAAAAGGCAGCTCAAGAAATGTCTAATAAACTTTTCAAACTAATAGAATAAATGCTTCTTTTGAATATTAGGTAAAAAAAATCCTCAGTATAGTGCAGCCCATGCACTAAAACTGCATTTAGCGTATATTTCATGTTTTTACATATATTGTTTCTTCTGATGCTGCCATCTTCCAAGTAAATAAAAAGACACTTTAAATATATTGTGGGTTTTTAATCAGTAGGTAGATCTATTCAATCCTGGTGCACTACTCTATGGACAATAGATGGTTTTACCTGAAGCTCTTAAGTTCTCTTAATACTAAAAAAAGAGTTTGGTAACAAATTCGCATACAATGTATAATCACACTTTTCCTTGGGGCTAGCTTCTATAACTACTCTACTAAAGGGATTTTTTTTTTGTATAAATTTCTAACACTAAGCTTAAGGAGGAGTAGTTTTCTCTTTAATTTGTGATTCTGGGAATTGAACCTATAGCTTTGTGCATAGGCAGGCACTCTATTGCCAGGCTACATTCCCAGTCTGCTTTTCATTATTTATGATCAGCAGGTGGCCACTCCACTGTGGGAAAGGAGGTTGGTGTGATTTACTGGTTTTGTGACCTTAGACTATTTAGTTAAATATCTTTGACTGTCCTTTGGTGTTTTATTAGGAATTGCTATAGTCAGTGGGCATCATATGTACAAAACAAAGAGTTTTACATCCTATAGAATGTGGGACAAGCTCAGTGTGAAAATACCATGAACTGAAAGAGCCTGCGACTTGGGAACAAGAAATCAGTTTGCTGGATATAATTCTTAGCTTCTGTGGGTGTGTTTTCTTCATCTGGAAATGGGACAGCTACAAAGTATTTGCTGCACTTAGGGAAAAGATGAAACATGGCAGCACACTGCAGAGAGCTGATGTGTAACCAGCACTTTATAGTTGGTGCTAAACACACTGAGAGTGGCTTTCAACTTTTGAAATTTTCTATTCTCAATGTGTGTCTTATATCTTGCTACTGAACACCAACAATCTACGACAATTGTCTCATGTGTGCGATCCTTAGCTCATGCTTTCTGCAGAACCAGGCTCATCTAGAAGGTAATGCTTTTATAGATGTTCATGTCCCTTACAGATGAACACATGAAAAGTATTGACTGGGCTTAAAGCATTCATATGATAGTTCTGATTATTTGAGTTGGCATTCTTCACTTGAGGCCAACACCATAATAGGAACTGTATGTTTGAGTAGCTTATCTTGCTTAAGCTTCATGCCAGTTATATAAGTTGGAGATTATTGTACTCTCCATTTAAAGTTGTCAAACTTAAGAAGTTACAGAAAACAATAGGAATGACCTTGGTGTTTCTGATAATATGCCCAATGTCCTTTCCTTATCACAAAAGTGAGAACCAGGCCAGGCTCAAACCAGCATTTTGGTTTCTTCAAAGTCAATCACACTCCCAAGTTCAGAAATGTAGCTTGACAGATTCTAGCTCTGGTTTGTTTCTAAAGTTCCCAATCTTAGTAGAAGTTCTTACCCTTGATTTAGGTCCACCTCTGCCTGAGGCTTCACAGGGACTTAGTTCAGTATCTCACAAACAGATCTTTGTACATTTGGCTTTCCCCCACTTTTCCATTTGTTAATTTCCATGTTACAAAATTGCTGACTAACTAACTCAGTTACCATTTACATGTGTCATCTCTAGGCCATCAGGATGTAATAGGGCTTGGGTTAATAGGGCAAATCTCCTCAGTTTTTGGCTTTGAGGGATTCTGAGTTAAATGGAGCATAGTAGAGATAATGACAATATATTTTGTTCTGTGGAGTCAGCAGACATCATAATGGTGTTGGGAGACTATAAGAGCAATCCTTGGAAAGCTTCCAAGCAAGACCAAAGTTTTCTAATCCTTGAAGAACAAGGTTCTTCCTTCCTTCCTTCCTTCCTTCCTTCCTTCCTTCCTTCCTTCCTTCCTTCCTTCCTTCTCTCTCTCTCTCTCTCTCTCTCTCTCTCTCTCTCTCTCTCTGTCTCTCTCTCTCTCTCACTCTCCCCCTCCTTCCTTCATTTTTTCTTTTGTGAGTCTGAATGTGTTCCCATCTACTAGAGGAGATAGCTTCTCTGCTATTGGCTGAGCAAGGCACTGATGTAGTGAGAAAACAGATGGAGTGGAGGAACCAGGTCCATAATCTTATTCAGAACTGTGAAGTGTTGAGGAAAGGCAGGAGTACAACAAACAACAAGTGAGTTGTCTGGTGGATGGGCAAAGAGTCAGATCATGCTGGACATGATAAATCATATTAAACTATAATTCATGTTATGGAAAGGAAGTGGTCATTGATGGGCTTAGAAATGAGAGTCAGAATTTAGCTGAGTCTGTCTTGTGAGGAGTTGAAGAAGGGATAGAAGGTATATCCTGGGTAGGAGCAATCTATGTTATTGACACTGAAGGCCTTGTCCCAAGTAAGAGTGTCTAACTGGAGAGAAACATGATAAGAAATCAAGGTGACCATTTGTCAGGCATTGATGGAGTGTGATGTTTTTCTGTCCCCTGTACAAGAAGTCTTCAGCAGAAGCAGGCTTTTTAGTACAAGTACCTTACTTGAGTCTCTGACAAAATACTCTATACAAACAGCTGAAGGATGAGAGGTTTACTTTTGACTCATGGTTTGAAGGAATATAGTTCATAATGGCCTGAAAAGCACAATGGAAGGAGAGTCAAGCAACTTTCCCCATTGCATCCATATCAAGACATAGACAGAGATGAATCCTGTGTATAGCTTGTTTTTTACTTTTCTTTTTTAAGTAGTCTTGGATCCTAGTTCATGGAATTAAGCCATCTGTATCAGGGTATGTTTACTTTCTCCAGTTAAACCTCTTTGGAAACATCCTCACAGAAACATTCATAGCCATGTCTCCTAAGTGATTTTAATGAGAGTCACCATCATGGGTGGGGAGATGAGGACTATCACAAGACTTAAGCCTAGATTTTTAACTTGGTCCCTTTCTTCATCTGCTGCTAGGTTTCTTGTGGTTCTCTTTATCTACTCAAATGTAGACTATTGAAATTTTAAAAAATTTCTGATATGCCAGCTTTCTGCTAAATATTTCAAAGATGCCTTTGAATCCCTGAGATTCAAGGTCTTTTACAAACTCATCTAAACTGACCTCTTCAGGCTGATTTTCTTTGGCACCTTCCAAGGTAAAAACCTGATCTTCTCTAGTTCGAGGACCATACTCAAATAGCAACCATTTTCAGGAAAAAAACAAGTGTTCAGACATGATATTTTTGTTGAAAAAAATTAGAGGAAGAACAGAATTACTATTTGAGCAGCTTACATGGGCAGTAAAGATAAAGCATGAACTACTTGAAGTTTGAGCTTATTTATAAGGTAAAGACAAGTGACAGGAAGGAGTGGAAATCTACTGGGGGCAGATTGATGGGAAGAAATAGAATGAGATAAGGCATGGAATGAAAAGGGACAGGATGATAGAATACAATATTCTGGGATCTCAGTCTTCACTTTGTGAACAGTAATATAATTTTAAATGTGCATATTGAGTGATGAGTAAGATATTCTCTATTTTATTTGTACAGGTGCTTTCAGTGCACATGACTATATATACCTTATTTGCACCTGATGCCTGCACAGACAGTAACAGTCTGTAGTATTTCTTTGGATTGGAATTAGAGATGGTTGTGAGCTGCTTTATGGTTGCTGTGAATTGAACTATGTCCCGTGGAAGAGCAGCCAGTAATTTTAATCATTGAGCCATCTTTCCAGCTCTTGCTGGCAATTTTATGCATATACCACCATGTATGGAAAAATAAGAATGAAGCAATGTCAAACACATTGAATTATTGAATTATTAAGCTATCTTCAGGATTAAACCTTATGTTAGTACAGTGCTTTGCAGATTATTGAACATTTTCAGTGAAGCTCGGAGAAAATCTATCCTTTCTCAACAAAAGGTTCAGTCCTTGGCCTTTTGACCCCAAGTCTGGTTGTTAACCCTCTTTAGTGCATCTTTTGATTTCTTTTTCTTTTTTTTTCCAACTTCTTTTTTTCCTTTTATATATGAATATATTTTTTTCAACTTTTTATTTGAATTAGAAACAGGATTCTTTTACATGACAATCCCAGTTCCCTTCTCCATCCCGTCCTCCCCTACCATCCCCCCAAATAAAACCCTACATATCACATATCCTTTCTGCTCCCCCTGGATGGTGAGGCTTTCCATAGGGTATCATCAGAGTCTATTGTATCCTTTGGGATAAGGCCTAGGCCCACCCCTGTGTGTCTTGGCTCAGGGAGTATCCCTCTATGTGGAATGGGCTCCCAAAGTCCACACCTATGCTAGGGATAAGTACTGAACTTCTACAAGAGGTCCCGTAGATTTCCGAGGTTTCCTCACAGAAACCCATGTTCCTGGGGTCTGGATCAGTCCCATGCTGGTATCCCAGCTATCATTCTGGGGAGCAAGAGTTCCCTGATGTTCAGGTCAGCTGTTTCTGTGGGTTTCACCAGCCTGGTCTGGACTCCTTTGCTTTTCACTCGTCCTTCTCTGTATCTGGATTCCAGTTCAGTTTTGTGATTAGTTGTGGGTGTCTGCTTGTACTTCCACCAGCTGCTGGATGAAGGCTATAGGATGGCATATAAGTCAGTCATCAATCTCATTATCAGGGGAGGGCATTTAAGGTAGCCTCTCCTTTGTTGCTTAGATTGTTAGCTGGTGTCATCTCTGTAGATCTCCAGACATTTCCCTAGTGCCTGGTTTCTCTGTAAACCAAAAATGTCTCCCACTATTATGGTTTCTCCATTCTTGTTATCTTCTATTCTTCCCCTGACTCAACCTTTCTGCTCCCTCATGTCCTCTGCATCCCTCCTCTTCTCCCCTATAGATATTCTATCAATTCTGAGAGAACATGGATGTCAGCCCAGACTACTATACCTTGCAAAGCTTTCTTTCTTTTTTTTCAAGAAAACATTTATTGAATCAAAATCAATACTTTCTTTTTAATATCTACAAGCCAACAGTGAGCTCACTTTATTCAAGAATGAATACAATTTATTAAAAAGTATGCTTATATTATAAAAATATGTCCATCTTCTCTTGTGTGCCGAGCAGAAGTCACTGAACTTCTGTGATCAAGGCAAGTTGCTCTACACTGACAGCTCTATTTAACCACAGGGAAGCTAATGGACAAACCTCCCAGGCCCACTGGAGAAGTTGTGCCCAGAGCGTTCTTGCTACCAGAATCCACATGGTGCAACCTGCTGTGTGTCTCTTGCTTACTAGTTGTTACCGTGTATTTTCAGAAAAGTATTAACAATATAATAAAATCTGGGTACAAAATCCTATTAGCTCCAATTTAAAAATGAGATGTGTTACTATGAGCGAACAAATGAATTCCCAATGTTTACAATCCCACGTAGGGAGGTGGGAAGTTTGCCTCCCTGCATCCTTGCCAGCATCCTTAAGCCTCCAAAAAAGCCATCATATACAAGGTTAGTTACTGTGTACATTTTGTTGACTTTACTGGAACCTTCCAGGGCACCAGGTGGGTGTACTGTATACAGTGTCTCACTGTGCTGAGAAGAGGTCCGACTGAGGCAGCTGCAGGACCATCACAGGCTCCAGGAGCCTTTGGCTTATTAATGACTGGCCAGAGTATTGGAGCAGCAGAGTGATGGGGGAGGGGACAATGGCTCTGTGCTGTGTCCCATCCATCAGCGCTGAAGATGCCAAGAAATCCCTGTCTGCCATACAGAAAGAGTTTGCACACAGCTGGGCCCTGGTAGGAACCTCACCCCAGCTAAGCAGAATGACAAACTCATGAGTGCAGTGTTCACATGGTGAATTAAATGTTTCTCAACAGATTCTCTCGGTGCTCGGGACTGACACCTATGAACTGGTAAATTAAGACCAGAGGAAATGTAGAAAAATCTTTCAGCTTTGCCTGCGCTGGCCTACTGGCTCTTCAGTCAGCATTCTCAGGACAGCAGCAGTGTTGGACAGGCACAGACAAAGGCAGAAGGTAGAATGATCACAGTTTCTCTAGATGAGGACCTAACTGCCTTCAACACTCACTTCAGTTAAGCTCACCTTCTGGTCGAATGCTAAGCTTCAAAGGCAGTTAGAGAAGTGCGTGGACCACAGGGCCCAGCCACCTACACTCAGAGGGGAAGAGGAACAGAAGGGACCTGAGCAAAGGCCTCTTGCTAACCACAGAAAGTCACTGCCAGGGCTGCTCCCTGTCAGTGCATCAGCCAGGCAGCAGGTTGCTGTTGGAAGCTGCCATGGCCTCCATAGTAAGTGGAACACTAGAAGGCCAAGGGCTCTGCAACTCAAATCTGGTACAGAGGCCAGAATTTAAACAGAAAACAGAGAAATAGTACACAAAGAGTGAAGAGCTAACAGGACGACGACGCTGAGAGACAGGATGTGCTTTACCACAACACTCAAGATACATAACCATCTGTTCACAATCACAGGTCCTTACTCACAAAATAAATACATTGAACATTTACAGCCACACGACTGCCTCTGGAACGCAGGCTTTCTGTCACTGCTCTGATCAAACCAAGCCCCAACTTTGGTTATCTGCAAAGAGCTTCCTCCAGGACAGCAGCATCCTCAGGCCAGTGTCTGGACTCCTGTGGGGGCCTCTGGGCATCACCATGGAGCTTACAGATCTGCGCTTAAGTTTCCAACAGATGAAAAGGACTATTGTGCTTGTGGGTCTTACACACACCTTCAGAATAGACATAATCGGTGGCAGTAACTACAGATCTCTGCTCACCTGTAAAATCATAAAGCAGAGGGGCTGGAGGCGCAATGAAAAGTTTAAAAATGGAAAATTACAAAACAGCACTAGCAGTCACAAAAAGACCTTGCTAAGGTCTGATCTATGTGGGTTAGACATTGAAAATTCAGCTACTTCCAAAGAACTCTGTCAGAGTCCCAGGCATGCACGCCGCTGACAGCTAGGCGGGTTGGATTGATGCTGCCTTCCTAGGAGCAGGAATGTCTTGCTGGAGATAACAGGGTGAACAGGTTGCCGCCACACTTCTTTTTTTTATAATTAAAAGAAATCCAATCACAAGACATTTTTTTTTTTTATAGAACTGTGGACAGAGAAAATACAGAAATTTTGACAGGTGATCGGACCAGGGCTACCCTGCTTTCGTGATCACGAGCTGCATCTGCACGCTGGCGGCCATGCCGCCTCTATAGCCTCCCTTGGATTGCATTTGGTTCTGAATGGAGCTGACTGAGTTCATCCCACTAAACAGATCTCCGGATCCTACATGAGCTGTGTGCACAAAGTTTGTCGGCTCTCCAATCATACTTCGGCCAGTCCGTCGCCGCCTTTTAGGCTGAGGCTGCTTTGCAATACAGCAGTTGTAACACAACCAGAATTCACTCATGCTTTCACTTCAAGGCTTGAGCTAGCACCACCAAGGCTCCAAGGCTCCAGGCAGGAAGCTCCACAGCGTGAGGAATGGCCGTCAAAATAATTTTATTTCTTTGGGTCTCCGTCCTTGGAGTCTCAGGTCGATTAAAAGGAAAGTATGATTGCTTCTTTTCTGTTTCCAGTTCCAAGTCAGTGGGGAGGAAAAGAACCACTTTGATCCAGAGCCTGGAGCAGGTCACTCATCAATGGGGCACTTACTCAGCTATCTCTGAGTGCAGACTCAGTAGCAGTAGAAGTTGTCCCTGAAGATTTCTTTTTAGTCTCCTGGTTTCACTCAAAACTGGCCATATCGTCGCCTTTGTCTATGGGCGCCGGCTCCGCCGCTCCCAGGGTCTCCACACACACGCAGCTGCCCCCAGCAAAGCTTTCAATCACTATAAATGGAGAAAACAAGATATTCCACAACAAAACCAGACTTAAACAATATGTAACCACTAATACAGCCCTACAGAAAGTACTGGAAGGAAAACTCCAACCTAAGGAAATTAACTACACTCACATAAACATAGGCAATAGATAATCCCACTCTACAAAAACACAAAGTAAAAGGCAGGGTAAATCCACATACAATACCAGTACCAACAACAAATAAAAAACAAACAAGAATAAACACTCAATGGACCTTAATTTCCCTCAATATTAATGGTCTTTTTTTTTTTGTTTGTTTGTTTTTATTTCAAGACAGGGTTTCTCTGTGGCTTTGGAGGCTGCCCTGGAACTAGCTCTTGTAGACCAGGCTGGTCTCAAACTCACAGAGATCCGCCTGCCTCTGCATCCTAAGTGCTGGGATTAAAGGCGTGGGCCACCAATGCCCGGCTTTACTATTAATGGTCTTAACTCACCTATAAAAAGACACAGTCTAACAAATTGGATACAAAGACAGAATCTATCCTTCTGCTGCATACAAGAAACACACCTGGAATTCAAAGACAGACATTATCTCAGAAAAGGGTTGGGATAAGATATTTCAATCAAATGGACCCAAGAAACAAGCTAGGTTAGCTATCCTAGTATCTAACTAGTTAGACTTCAAACTAAAAGCAATCAAAAGAGATGAAGAAGGTCATTTCATATTCATCACAGGAAAAATCCATCAGGAAGAAGTCTCAGTTCTAAACATCTATGCCCCAAATACAAAGGCACCAACACTCGTAAAAGAAACATTATTAAAACTCAAATCACAAATAAGACCTCACACAGTTATAGTGGGAGACTTCAACACCCCACTCTCACCACTGGACAGGACCATCATACAGAAACTTAACAAAGAGACAAAGGAACTAACTGAAGTTATGACCCAATTGGGATTAACAGATATCTATAGAACTTTCTATCCAAACACAAACGAATATGCCTTCTTTTCAGCATCACGTAGAACCTTTTCAAAAATCGACCACATACTCGGCAACATAGCAAACCTCAACAGGTACAAAAGAAATTGGAATAATCCCATGTGTCTTATCAGACCACCATGCTTTAAAGTTAGAAATCAAAAACATAACAAAGTGCAGAAAACCTACCAACTCCTGGAAATTAATTGGTACAGGAGACTGCTTCTTGATTTCTTTTAATTTCATTTATTCTTATTGGACAAGTCAGACCACATAGATGACTTTGATTTAATTTCTTAAAGATCTTGTTAAGCATGTCTGTATTGACTCTTCTCTTCAGTGAGGAAACATCAAAACTAACAACAAACCAAAACCAAAATAAAACCCCAAAAGCTTTCCAAACTATAATTCTAATAGTTCACAGACAAAGCCTCCCAGCTGAACATAGCTAGAGAGGCAACTTGAGATTTTATTGTTGCTGAGCTCATGCATGTACTGGACTGAGATGGCATGAAATAATGTCAGCATGCCATGATGCCAGTGTTTGAAAGCCACCTTAAAATTTGTAAGCATAGCATTTGTTTTGGAAGATCTGGAATCACTGTCTCAGTTCTCTTTGAAGTAAAAGCTCCAGTTTCATGGTGATTGGGTTGTGAACATGTATTTTCAGCACTTTAACAAGGAATTCAGTACTATGTTTTGAAGCTGAGTGCCAAGAGGAAATAGTGCATGCCAAATCATATGGGATTCAGTGGTATACAACAAAGTGGAATCTATTGAGCTTGAGTTTTTTTAATTGAAAGGGAATTATCTTCTGAAAAACATGCCCTTCTTAGACAATGGGGATTTGCAAGGAAAAATTCAAGACTTTGTGGATGCCAGAAAAGATTTATCTGGCCTGAGAGACTGCCTAGAAGTCATTTCTGAACACACATTAGCTCCTTCATATAGCAAACATTTGTGGAGTGTGTGTGTGTGTGTGTGTGTGTGTGTGTGTGTGTGTGTGTGTGTGGTGTGTGTGAAGATCACTGAAACTCAGAGGAGTGTCTTAGTCACTGTTCCATTGCTGTGAAGACACCATGACCATGGTAACTTTTATAAAGGAAAACATTTAATGGGCACTTGCTTACAGTTTAAGAGGTTTAGTCTACTCTCATCATGTCAGGGGGCATGGCAGCATGCAGTTGGACCTGGTGCTAGAGTAGTAGCTGAGAGTTCTTTATTTGGATCCTTAGGCAGCAGCAAGAGAGAGACCCTGGGACCAGTTTGGATTTTTGAAACCCCAAATCCCACCTAAAATGGCACACTTCTTCAACAAGGCCAGACATACTCCAACAAGGCCACGTCTCCTCCAACAAGGTCATATCTCCTAATTCCTCTCAATGAGTGACACTCTGTGGTGATCAAGTATTCAAATACGTGAGCATATGGCAGACATTCTTATTCAAACCTCCACAGAAGGAAGGAAAAATAAAAACTAAAATAAAAATCATCCAGGTCCCATAGATTGCCCAGGCCTCCTAACTGACACCCACGTCCAGGGGGTCTGGATCCATCCTATGCTGGTTTCCCAGCTATCAGTCTGGGGTCCATGAGTTCCCCCTTGTTCAGGTCAGCTGTTTCTGTGGGTTTCTCCAACCTTGTCTTGACTCATTTGCTCCCTGGGGAGCAGAAAGAGGATGGGATAAAGGGTTGGTTGGGGAGGGTAGGGAGGGGAGGAGGGGAAGGAGAGGGAACTGGAATTGACATGCAAAACAAGTTTGTTTCTAATTTAAATAACACAAAGAAAAAAAGAACAAAAAAATTTACATAAATTAAGCAATGGTGAAAGCTGCAAAAAAAAAAAAAAAAAAATCATCCAGGTCCTGGTATGTGACAATGTTTTTTGAGTTTGCCAATACTATTGTTTAAACTAAGCACCGTGTTTGCTGCCCAACAACAACTTTATTATCACTCATTCAATTGTTTTTATGAGACTGTAAACTCCAGAAGTGTGGAGGCCATGAATTATTTGTCTTTCTATCTGCAATGTTTCTCATGGCTTTTGATAAATAGAAGTCACTCAAAAGTATCACTAAACAAAAGAAGTCCTTAGGATCTAAAAATCAAATCAGCAGTAGGTGAGTATTTAGTTAGCAAAGAATTATTTTTTAAAAAATATAATTAACATTCTGTAAAATTTACTCCTTTAAGAATGCAGGTTATTTCCTGGTGGTGGTGGCACAGGCCTTTAATCCCACCTGCAGCAGGTTAGAGAGGTGGCCCTGGGGTTCCAATAGTAGGAGAGCTATCCCTGACCCTCACTGGCTGCAATGCACAAGAAAGAAGCCTGTTTCCCTTCTGGGCAGGGCACTAGATCTGACCCTGTTGTCATGGACAGAAGTGAGCCAGTCCTGAGGGTGACAGCAGGAAAGCTGAGCCCACTCCCTCCTCATATTCTCCCTACAGCAATCAGGAGAGAGGGCTTTGCACCTTGTCTGTGCAAAACAGTAGAGTTGGCCCTGGTGAGGGAATCCATATCTGAGGGCTTAGAGCAGAGCAGGAGAACTGACATGCTCCTTGCTGTAGGCTGCATTGGGTGAGCTAGCTGAGGCAGTGCTGGAGAGCTCATTTGGGTACAGATGACAGAAAACTAGTGAGCTGACCAACCCAGGTACCACCCAGGCCCAGACCAGGGCTATGAGTTGGCCCACCCCAATATCCTCTGAATCTTGAACTGTTGGAACATGTGAAAGGGGAAACTACAAATCCAAAACAGCAGGATCTCCATGACACAGTTCAACAATAGGATATCCAAGAGGAGCAGCACCAGTGAGAGCCTATTATATGGCTGATGTAGCAGAAACCAGAGGCCTCGAGCCAGACCTATGACTTAAAGCAATGAACACTTACAAGTAAGGATGTAGACTAAAGGGTAAACTGTGTGACTCACTGGGCCACACTACACCTTCCTGGACAGGATTCTTCTTTTCATTTTTGTTTTTGCTTTGGTTCTTTGTTTTGTTTGGTTTTTGGCTTTTCTTTTAAATTTGGTTTTTGGGGGAGGTTGGAAAGACAGAGGGTGGATGTCAGGGGACAGGGAAATGAGTGGGATCAGAATGCATGATGTAAAATCCACAAAGAATCAATAAAAGTAAAAAAAAGAATAAAGTTCATCACAATGATTTACTCATGCTATTTTTCCAGTTTAAGTATAACACATTAATTTTGCACTACACTTTATACATGAAGAACTCATATTGTAATTCCTATAAAACTAAAACAATAGAGATGCAAATATATTAATGGAAAATTAAATGGTTAAATTAGTAATCCAACTGAAATAAGTGAATGAGAGCACAGAGTCTGTAAGAAAAACAGATCACTTAGCAACATAAATTTGCACTCATATATAAATATCAGCAATTACTTTCCAGCACAAATGGCCCACTGTTTCAACTAAATGACAGATAATTTTAAACTGGATTAAGAAACACAACACATTCAACTTTAAGAATTTTATAAGAAAGTTTCTCTTAATAAAAGTTTATTTATTTTTTGGCCAAAGATCCAAGAGTTTAGCAATAAAAGTCTAGAGTATATTATACAAACACTGTGTCCAAGTGCTTTTGTAAAAATGTGTATTATGATTCTATTTGCATCTACTACACATATATGAGAGTAGTCTGACTCAGGGTCCTCCAGGGGAGAGTGGCAATATTATATAACTTGGTGGATACATAGAATTGAGCACATGTGCACTGTCCCTATCTTGGTCACAACTGGATACATGTTTAGAAAGTAAGCATGGGATACAAATAATGCTATGCTTAGATAAACTTAGAACTTAAGCTATCTGCTGTACAATGCAAAAGGCTGAATATAAAAATAGAGGTATTCATTCCAAAAAGTAGAAAATGGTAATAAACTAAGTACTAAGATAAGTGCAGTAAATTAAGAGGTGATGAGAAAAAAATGAAAGAAAAAACATGTAGGAGACAGGATCAATAAATCTAAAGCAAGTTCTTTACAAAGGCAAATAAAATTGACAAACTGCTGGTATATTGCTAAGAATCAAATTTGGACACATAAATAATATTATATGAATGGACATAATTTTCATTTCTTCAGAATGCCAAGAAGTTTGAAATCTTTACAGCAGTAGATTTACACCAAATAAAGTAATTCCTTGGAAAAAATCACAATTTACTTAATTTAAAAAAGATAAAGTACAAAATATGAATTGTACCAGAATTGTTAAAAAACATAGAATGCTTACTTGAAAATCTCAAAAAGAGAGGCTGAAGTAGCCAGGCGACTTCATTAAATGAATAAATAAAAATTAGAGTTTGGAGAGGTTCAAGGATATAAGGGACATACCTAAACATAATAACAGCAATATACAGCCACTAGATTGTGAATATGAACATCAAATTAATGGAGAGAAACTTAAAGCAATTCCACTAAAGTCAGGAACAAGACAAAGTTGTCCACTCCATATCTATTCAATATAGTACTTGAAGTTCTAGCTAAAGCAATAAGACAACCAAAGGAAATCAAGGGGATACAAATTGGATAGGAAGAAGTCAAAGTATCATTATTTGCAGATGATATGTATACGTAAGTGACTCCAAAAGGAGTACCAGGAAACTTCTATAAGTGATAAACACCTTGAGTCAAATGACTAGACACAAGATGAACTAAAAATAATCAGTAACCCTTCTATATATAAACAATAAATGGCTAAGAAAGAAATAAGAGAATAAACGCCCATTAATATAGCTTCAAATAATATAAAATATCTTGGTGTAACTAACCGAGCAAGTGAAAGATCTGTATAATGAGAACTTCAAGTCCTTGAAGAAAGTTGTTGAAGAAGATATCAGAAAATGAAAGATGCCCCTTGCTCATGAATCTGTAGGATTGACATAGTAAAAATGGCCATCTTACCAAAAGCAATCTACAGATTCAATGTAATCTCCATTAAAATTCCAAGCATAAGTCTTTACAGATCTTAGAAATACAATACTCAGCTTCATATGAAAAAAACAAAAAGCTTAGGAGAACTAAAATAATCCTGTTCAAATCTCTCAGAAGTATCAGCATCCTTGATTTTAAGCTCTACTTCAGAGCTATAGTAATAAAAACTGCATGGTATTGGTATAACAGATATATGGATCAATGGAATTGAATCAAAGACCCAGATGTAAACCCCACACACCTATGGACACCAGATTTTCGACAAAAAAAAAAAAACCCAAAATTATACAACGGAAAGAGAAAGCGTCTTTGAGAAATGGTGCTTGTCTAAATGGATGTTCACAAGTAGAAGAATGCAAATAGATCCATGTCTGTCTCCCTGCACAGAACTCAAGTCCAAGTGGATTGGATCAAAGACCTCAACATGAATCCAGATACACTGAACCTGATAGAAGAAAAAGTGTGAAATAATCTTGAATACATTGGCACAGGAGACAACTTCCTGAATAGAACACTAGTAACACAGTCACTAAGATCAACAATTAATAAATAGTACCTCATGAAACTGAAAAGTTTCTGTAAGGCAAAAGACACTGTCAATAGGATTAGCTTTAATACATGGGGAGATGCTTAGTCTTATTGCAACTTGATATGCCATATTTTATTGATATTCATGGGAGACCTGCCCTTTCCTGGATGGAGACAGAAGATTGGGTGGTGGCAAGGGGGGAAGTGGGGAGGACTGGTGGGGGTGGGGTGGGGTTGGAGGCTGTGGCAGGAAAATAAAATAAATAGCTGAATAAAAATATTTAGGTGAAACATATATAAGCATGATATATTATTTATAAATATGTATAATGTTTAGGTGATAAGCAATTATTTTGAAAATTCAAAATGAAACTTAATATATAAAACAATGCAAATATGATGTGGTATTTATAGTAGTAACACTGAGTGTCCCCCTTGAGAAAGAACAAGACGAAGGAATCCTGGCTCTCGAACAACTTCAGTGATTAAAAAGTACAGGTTTAATGTTTGCCTTGGGGGGATAGTGTCTAAGACATTTGTGGGGAGGGACTGGAAGCTGAAGACAATATTTTAAATAGTTTCTTAAATGCTTACAAAGACCCATAGTTTATGAAGTTCCATCATGTGTGGTATTCAGATCAAGCAGTCTTCAAGACCTTTCTAACAGAGCATGAAAGTGGAATTATTAAATATGTCTGAGCACATACAACATCAGCAGAGCTTGATTCCCAGGTTTATCATTTCATAATCACAGTCTGTCCAGCATACCACCTTTGTCCTATTGGTCCAATCCCAAAGTCATATTGAATTTGCCCTGGTCATCCACTCAAGGGAACTGGTCCTTTGCCTATCCTTTTGGGGCATTGTGTTGTGATGGTCATTTAAGTGAGTATGTCATGGGTCTGAACTAGAATCAATATAGGGGTAAGGTTATTTGGAAAAGTTTCTCTGTTTGCCTTGTGTCAACATTGCTCCAATAAAGCAGAAGTAATGGGATGACCATGACATCAAGAAAGACATTGAAGCTTGTTTGTCAACATTTAATGTGGTGAGTAGATACAACTGCTCATTTAAATATGTGGCTCCTAAATGTATTGAGATTGAATGATCATCATAATGATTTTAATCAGAAGCCTGCATTTATATTCACAGTATGTGTGCTTATTTATCAGCATTTCCTGAAAGTGTTTCTTCATGTAAAATGGAGAAAATAATAACAATATATTATGGGAGTGAGGACTAAATAAGTTACTAACTAACGAACTTCAGTGTGGGGCTGTAATAGAGGAGCAAAAGAATGCTTGCTATTCTCATTATTTCCATCAATATATCCGAATATATATCTGAAGCAAACACAATGTCTACTGTATAAAATTGGTTTCAAGATCTGAATGAGGGGACTGGAGAGATGGCTAAGAGGTTAAGAGAGGTCCCAAAAACTGCATGGTGGCTTACAAACATCCGTAATGAGATCTGGTGCCCTCTTCTGGACTACAGACATACATGCAGGCAGAACACTGTATACATAGATAAATAAATACATAGATAAATGAATAAATCTTAAAACAAACAAAAAACAGACTTTGTTGACTCCCCATGGGAGGACTCACCTTCTCTGAGGAGTAGATAGATGGGGATGAGGTGGGAGTAAGGTATGGGGAGTGGGAGGTGGGGAGGAAGGGAGAACTGGGATTCATATCTAAAAAATGATTGTTTTAAAAATAACATTACAAAAGAGAAAAGTGGGAGACAGAAAACAAAGAATATTAGACTGTAGATTTCCACATGGCCAGCACCATCTTGGATATCAGCTTTTGAGTTTCCTCCTTAAATAAAAGGATGTTTTTGTTGTTTGGCAATAAAAAGAAGATCTGAATTGAACAATTTAGATGAGGCCAACAGCAAGATGTTTTGGGATAAGGGAAAGACATATCAGGAGGAAATATCAAGCTAGGATTCTACAGAATGAAATAGTTTCAGTGACTTTTGACTTACAAAGTAAGGATCCTTTCACTCACTCACTCAGTTTACAACTATGTTTGAGGATTAAATATGTTTCAGAATAATATAGTAGCTAAATTAATGGAATCTGAAGTTAGGATTTCTGCTTTTGAATTTTGATTCTGTGTTCCTACCTTATCTGACTCTTGTGAAATTTCAAAGGCTGCTGGAGTACTTGTGGGCTCATTTATAATTTTAAATGGAGAGATGGTTCAGAGGTTAAGAGCACTGGCTGCACTTTCTGAGGACCTGAGGTCAATTCCCAGCACTCACATGGCAGCTCATAACTGCTATAACTCCAGTTCCAGGGTATCTGACACGCTTGCACAGACATACATGCAGACAAAACAACAATGCACATAAAGTAAAAAGTAATTAGATTATTAAAAATAAATTAATGAAATAAATTAACAAATAAAATTAATTTCTGAGAATGTTTGTTGTCATGTCTATGCTAGTCACCAAATTAATTGAAACTGCATAGCAGTAGTTTTCTCATTTGTTAAGAGACAAAATAATTAAAGTAATTAATTTATATCATATGGTTGCTGTGAAGATTAAATCAGTTCACACTGAAACAGTTCAGATAATTGTCATATTGTGAGTGTTTAATAACATTAGTTGATTTATACTTGGCTTATCATCTCAGGTTTGGAGATAAAATAACACAACACATGTGTAAGGGTGTGGAGGTATAAACTGTGCTATAAAATATAGTAATGTGTCCTTAAGCTGATGTAAGGACTTCAGTAGAGGCAAGAGCATGGGACAGAAAGGAGCAAACATCTATAAGTGTTGGCGATGTCAGAGAGCTGTACTGCCACAGCATTGGAAGGGGAGATCAGGGTAGGTAGGTTCTTGGTGGTACTCAGGCTGAGAAATTGAGAGTGGGTGCTGTTTTTGGTGTGAATTCACACGAGTGATGGTGGGAAAGAGGGTCAAGAGTCAAAGGAGTAAGTGAACTTTTCAGAAAATGTTGGGGAGCCGAGTCCAAGGAACTGGATGGATTATACACTTGGAAGTCAAAGACACATATAATAGGAATTAATTTATTGACCATATTAAATAAATTCCACAAAAATTAAAATCAGTGTGGTGCTTAATTTAAGGAGCCATGAGCAAGTTCATTTATTTCTTTAGGGTTGTGTGTCTGGCCATGGTCTCTTTAGTCTGTAAGCTCCATGATAGCAAGTGCATTTGTCAGAGTTGGTTATGTATTTCAGATGCCCTTCCTAGTGCGTGGCATGTAGTAGGTATTAACTACACACCCACTGGCTGAATGAACAGGTATCATGAATTTCCTTGAACTTAAGAGTAGGAACTGCTTTGTGCAAGCGGTGTTTGGTCTGGTGGAGTGTCTGAGCAAATGCTTGAAAAATGCTAATGGTGCTTCAGGAGGATTGATCCTGCAGGAAAGATGAAAGGTACAAGCAAAGGAGAGGAAGGTAAGGGATTACAATAGACCAGAGATGGGAAGCAGTGGAGGTGAGGGAAATATCAGAGGCAGACAGGTGAAAAGCAAGTATGGGAGCATTAAATTTGGCCATTATGCATAGCAAAATTGAAGAGATTACCTAAATGCAAACATTTCTTTTAACATTTGACATTCACAAGTCTTTTTCTCCCAGCCTGTTTCTTCCATCAATACCTTCTACAGCTGATTAAATACAGGACAGAAAATGGAATACATCAGCCTGGCATTTTTCTGAATTGAAGCTCTTGTCACAGGATGAGAATTGCCATTTGTTATTGAAACACTCTTGCCCACGTTTCCTAGCAGTAAAATAACTTGCACTTCAGTCTTTGGGGATTTACTTTGTCCTTCATAAAACAGCCTGAAAATTAGCAGTGATCCCATCATTTATCTCTGTGATAACGTGCTCATGTTAAGCAATTAAAATCCCCTATACAACACTATCCTGATGACAGATGTGTGGCTGACACTCTGACATGTGATGGGTGACATAAATCATCTGACGATCAAAATGTCTTCTGACTTCAATGTCTTTAGCTTCAACAGATGCTACCCTAGGCAGAGTAACAGGGCCATTCTTAACAAAATCCCCATTTTAGTTAAGAGCCTTACTCTACTACAGCCCTGAAATCTTGATAGCTTGGCTAGTTAGTGCAGCTTGGATATTCTTCATGTGGCCTTTGGAAACCACTGAGGGTCCTCCCATCCCTTTGTACCACATAGGTTTTGGAGGCTTTTCAACAGGTGTACAAGAGCCTTGCATGCAAACTCCATTAGTCCCTTTGGACTTGCCAGTAGCCATGCATCATGCATCTTTTCTTCCTCAACTATACCCACACCCTTCCAAACTACTAAGCCTGATTACTTTTGTGCATAATATGTGATTTGAAGTCCCATAAATATGATGACCTCTTCTTGTGGCCATGTCCTAAAATCCGGTTTTCATCCTGTGTTCTCTATGTAGTAGAAATTGTAGCTTTATTTTGTTTGCAGATCACTCAAAATTTCACAAATTATAGCATGCTGAAAAATTCCTTTACCACTGGTAACTTTTAATATCTGTATTGTTATGTTTTAATTTCATTGGCTCTAACATTGAGAAAAAACATGGTTTTCACAATTTCATATACTTACAGCCAGAATGAGAAGTCATGTTTCCAGCGCTCTATATCCATATGAATTTGTGGTTAAATGGGAAAGGCTCACCTGGAGATAGAATATTATAAGAATGATGATGTACAAGTAAAGGTTTGGGTATCACTGTGCTTCTAGGAGACGTGCTTGCACAGAGACGGTAGCATGTACATAGAAGTCACCATAATATGGGAAGAAGAAAGAGCACCTGGATCTCCTGGCTCAGAGCAATTAACTACTACTCCTTTCAACAGACAGAAGACATGACAAGTTTTTAGGACTTTCTGGTAGAGTTTTTATCCTGACACTTATTTCTCTCCTGAAAGTTACTGTTTCAGGAACAGCTCTTTCAATGCAGTCTAAAGAGATCAGACATTCAGTGTCACAAAATCTGATAAAATAATTCAATACTTTGAAGAATATTTAACTCAAGAACAAAATAAGTAACTCTTCAGATGTAATTCTGGTCATATTGGAGGGAAAATTCATGTCATAATAAACATGTATGACTTCACCCTGTGGGGAGTTGGCAGCACTAAATATTTTGAGGATTCTGTGTTTGAAGATGGTAATGATAATGATAATGTGGGGGTTGGGTTGAATGATCAGAGGTGTAATGATAGACCATCACCAAATTTAAAAATTAATTCACAGAATGATCTACAGTCTCCCACTGAGGCCATATATTCTTCTTGACCTTCCTTGTTTTCTTCCTTGATGATAATGTTTAAAGTCCATTTTCCCAAAAAATACCTGCTTTTCAGTTTCTAAAAATTATAGTAGGCAACCCTGTGGTCAAGTATCTGATGAATCATTTGACACATTTCCTATCCATCTCAAGCACTGTCCCTGGAATAGATCTCTCTTTGACTCACTTCAGGGAAATTCTCTCAGAGTTTCTACCAGAAAGTCATATCTCACTGGCAGTATCATTTAGTGCTCAGTCACAGTGCTCTATGAAGAGATTCTCAATTAATTTTTCTGAAGGTAAAAGTCACTTATAATTACTGCCATGTTATTGAAATATGCCTTACTATCCTGTGCTTCATTGTTGGCTCTGCTATCATGGGTATCATTATTTTATTGGTAAGTCTTAGCTCTGTACCTCCTAGCTCAAAATTATTAATGACCAATCCTCTTCAATAAACAAAGGACACGGCCAGATTTTAGATTTCTTCAGCAGAGTTTGTCTACTGGCATTTATTTCCTTTAGTGTCTCAGGAACTTCAGCGTCAGACTACAGTCTGAAGTGATCAGACTTCTCAGTTTCATGAAAGCTGATAAATGATGGTTCTTATTTTGAGCCAATTACCTGGTCTAGGCAACCTCACAATTCTGGGAACAGTTTTATTAGTTACAATTGGTTATTTTTAGGCCAAAGTGATAATAAGAAGAAATATGTAGCAATTACATTTCTATAATTCAGTTGTTTTATTAACGAGCACAGGTTAGGACCTTAGCTCCTCCAGAAATGATGGAATGAGCAAGCTTTGTGTGGTGGTGAGTCCTTTCTGTTTAAAAATGATAACATGAGACCCATTTCATCAGGCTGTTTTATGAATAGGTAATAGATATAAAGCATCTTGCAGATTTTCTGATTCATGATAAGTAATCAATAATGATGATGTCCATTCAGTTCAACTAACACATCTTTCAGACTTTCTTTACATGGCATTTTATATATCAATCATCATGTGATATAAAGATAAGTAATTCTATTTAGAAGAGATAAGAGTTTAGGGAAAGACAAAAACATATGTTTATAAGGACTATTCTCTGTGACCTGTATAAAAACAGATACAACAATAGTGGCTTAGCAAATTTGGTCATTAATCCTGTCTAGAGTACTTTCTGTTGAGTGAATGGTAGGTGACCTGAGCTCTAACTGACTTGTAGGAAGTCACCAGACTGACCAGGCAAGGAAAGAGGAAATTTATTTGGTGAGTTGGAGAGGTGATTGAAGAGAGCAGAAATCTGGGGGAAAAGAATTTCTTTTCTGTTTCCTTCCATGTTTTATTTTATGCAGTAAAAGATTTTCTTTTTCTAAAACCCAAATTTCCATTATGCTCCCTTTTAGATATTAAAAACGAAGAATCAATTTAAGATTAAATGTTTTGATCAGTTTTAACCAAGAATGCAGTTTTCTCTTTCAGATTAACTCAAAGCTCTTGTTAGAGTTACTGACAGTTGCAAAGAATCATCCAAGAATTTTTTTAGTTACATTACTTCAATGGGTTGTTCCAAAAATTCCTATGTGGCAAGGATTATTAATTTTGTTTTCATAAAAATGAGGAAAATAAAGTTAGAAAACCTCAAATCATCCAAAAGGTTAGATACAAGATTGGGAGTATACAGATCCTTTGGAATTTTGTGAACCTGATGCTCTGTCCTCTGTTACAAAGTTTTACCTGTATAAACAAAGTGATTAGAAACTAGCTTATATTTGATAAAGAAATGATTTGTAGTATAATCCTAGTGAAAGTTCTTCACCTCCCTGAAAAACCATTTAAAAATAAACCGCTTCTCTTAAAATTGGAGAAATTGGCTTAGAAATAAGGAATAAGAACAATAAGGGTGCCATGTAAACAAGGGGACTTTCTAAAATAAGATACCTGTGGTCCAGAGAATATTGTAGAAGAGGAGGAAGAAGAGCTGAAAGACAGAATTCAGGGAGTCCATTGTGAGATTTTATCTCCCAGTAATGTCAGAAGCCACACCCATGAAGTCTACTGGTATGACTGCCCTGAAGTGAGCTGAACTTAAAGCCTTAATACGTGTTCTGAGGGCACAGAGCATTGGGAAGTACTATTCCTTGGGGAGGTGTTTTCAGGCTAGTAATGACCATTCTTGGTTAGTCATCAACTTGACAATATCTGTAATTAGCTAAAATCCAAGTGGCTAGCTACAAGGGAGGAATTTTTTTAAGTAAATTTTTAAATTTAAATTAGAAACAAGCTTGTTTTACATGTAAATTCCAGTTCCCTCTCCCTCCCCTCCTCCCCTGCCCCTCACCAGCCTCCTATCCCATCCCCTTTCTGCTCCTCAGGAAGGATGAGGCCTTCCATAGGGGAATCTTCAAAGTCTGTCATATCATTTGGATCAGGGCCTAGACCCTCCCCTGTGTGTCTAGGCTGAGAGAGTATCCCTCTATGTGGAGTGGGCTCCCAAAGTCCATTCTTGTACTAGGGATAAATACTGATCCACTACCAGAGGCCCCAGAGATTAACCAGACCTCCAAAAACTGACATCCTTGTTCAGGGGTTCTGGAACAGTACTATGCTGGTTTCTCAGCAACCAGTCTGGGGTCCATGAGCTCCCCTTTATTTAGGTCAGCTGTTTCTGTAGATTTCTCCAGCCTAGTTTTGACGGTTTTGCTTATCTTTCCTCCCTGTCTGCAACTGGATTCTAGAGTTCAGCTCAGTGTTTAGCTGTGGGTATCTGCTTCTACTTCCATCAGCTATTGGATGAAGGCTGTAGGATGGCATATATGGTAGTCATCAATCTCATTATCAGAGAAGGGCATTTATGGTGCATCTCGACTATTGCTTAGATTTTAGTTGGGGTCAACCTTGTAGATTTCTGGACATTTCCCTAGTGCCAGATTTCTCTTTAAACTAATAATGCCTCCCTCTATTATGGTGCCTCATTTCTTGCTCTCCTCTATTCTTCCCCTGGCTCAATCTTCTTGCTCTCTCATGTCCTCCTCTCCCTTCTCTTCTCCTCCTCTCATTCTTGGAGAGGTCAGGAATAACAGGAACATACCTAAACATAATAAAAGCAATATACAGCAAGCCAACAGTGAACAACAAAGTAAATGGAGAGAAACTCAATGAGATTCCTCTAACATCATGAACAAGACAAGGATGTCCACTTTCTCCATACCTCTTCAATATTGTACTTGAAGTTCTAGCTAGAGCAATAAGACAACAAAAGGAGATCATGGGGATACAAATTGGAAAAGAAGTCAAACTTTCACTCTTTGCAGATGATATGATATGATACATAAGTGACCCAGGGAAAACTCTACCAGGGATCTCCTACAGCTGATAAACACCTTCAGCAAAGTGGCAGGATACAAAATTAACTAAAAAAATAAGTTTTCCTATTATATGCAGACAACAAATGGGCTGATAAAGAAATCAGAGAAACATCACACTTTACAATAGCCACAAAAAACATAAAGTATCTTAGGATAAAGCTAACCAATCAAGTGAAAGACTTGTATAGCAAGAACTTTGAGTCTTTTAAGAAACATTAAAGAAGATACCAGAAAATGAAAAGATCTCCTATACTTTTGAATAGGTAGGATCAACATAGTAAAAATGACAATCTTGTCAATAGCAATCTACAGATTCAATGAGATCCCCATCAAAATCCCAGCACAATTCTTCACAGACCTTGAAAGAACAATAATCAACTTTATATGGAAAACCAAAAGACCCAGGATAGCCAAAACAACACTGTACAATAAAGGAACTTCTAGGGGTATCACCATCCCTGACTTCATGCTCTTTTATAGAGTTATAGTCCTGCAAACTGCTTGGTATTGGCACAAAAATAGACAGGTAGACCAATGGAATCAAATTGAAAACCCTGATATTAACCTGCACACCTATGAATACCTGCTTTTGACAAAGAAGCTAAAATTATACAATTGGAAAAAGAAAGCATATTCAACAAATGGTGCTGGCATAACTGGATACTGGCTTGTAGAAGACTGCAGATTTATCCATATCTATCACCATGCACAAAATTTAAGTCCAAATGGATCAAAGACATCAACATACATCCAGCCTCACTGAACCTGTGAGGAAGTTTTTTATATTAACTTTGAAGTGGGAAGACTCTCCCAAGATCAGGATCTTTTATGATGGGAAGACCCACCAAAATATGGGCCACACCTTCTGATGGTGTGTTATATAAAGGACATGGAAGAAGGACTTCACTGCTATTTGCCTGCTTGCCTTTACTCTCACTGGCAAGTTCATTCCTTCATGGGTATTAGAGCCTACTTCTTCAAGATTCTAGCATATAGTGAAGACCAGGTAAGATACCTGACCTCATGGACTGAATAACTACTGGATTCTTGAACTTTCCATTGGTAGACAGTCATGGTTTGACTAGCTGGATATATTCTTTCTATCACTTCTGTCCCTCTAGAAAACCTTTACTAACACAGGACTGTTTAGGGAGGGTAGATAACCATGGCCCTTCAAGCAAGCCAGCAAACAACATTCATGGCTTCTGTTTTGGATTCCTTCCCTGAATTTTAACGTTGTATTTTAATATGTAAAGTGAAATAAACCCTTTTCTTTATTAAGTTTCTTTCTGTTGTTAAAGTGCATAATCACAGAAATATAAAAGAAACTAGAACAGTAGGGCTCTGAATTAAATGGACTATGAAAGGTTCCAAATCTTTGGAATCTAGAGATTAGTTGAAAAGTACCAAGACCTATTTTTCTTCAAGAATGAAACTGTTCAGCAAATGCCACTTTGCCTCCACATTCTATTCACACTTTCCCCGTCTTGCTTTCTTCTTTTGCTTCTTTGAGATACTTGTTCTATAAAGATCTTTCACAGCTTAAAGACAACTTCCAATTCACTGCAGGATTGATCTTTTCAATTTCCAGGCTAGTAAGGTTTAAAATAGAAACTGAAGCGACTCATTTCTTTTTATGGATAATTAATTCACTCTTTCAAAATAGGATAAATGCAAAGTAAGGGATCCAATTCAGGGTGTAGTCTCATTTTCTTCAATGGACCAAGATAAAATTTTCTCTCTTCCAACTTAAGGGTTTGAATGTAGCTCAATAAAGAATTAAACCCCCTAGTATGTCAGGACGAAGGATAACCAGGGAATTCAGTGACACACAAGTTTCTATAACATTTATTCCCTTTCTGAGGCTGTTCCACTGAGACTTTGTCAACTGTATTATTAAGGGCCCAGGAATTATGTGGGTCTACATTTTCTTTAGGACAATAGAGAAAGCCAAGATTCTTTATAACAAAAGATTTGCTGGGATATTAAAATTATGTTGCTTAAAATTTAGAAGGGACTTCATATTCCTGTTTTGTGGGCTTTTTGTAAATGTTACTCACAGTGGGACCAGAGTATAGTCATCCATTAATAAAGCATGAACTAAATAGGCTGACCATAAACCAGTCAATTTCTGGATGTCTTCTAGGTTACACCCTGGCCAGGACCTATCACTTCAGAAATTTACAATATTTGTGACCCTGGCAAGTTACTCAACTTTCCTTATTTTCATTTAAAATAGGCTAATCATAATATTCAAAATATAATTTCCATGGAGTGCATGCTCATGAAGACCTAAAAAACTTTTAAGCTGTATTTCCATATTCCAATATTAAACCAGTTGTTTAGTCTATCCTTCAAATTATAGTTCCATTATGCAGATATTTGTTTCTCACCTCATACATACGAGACACAGGCCTGTCTTGAAGCTAAATAGTTGTTACACATTAATCACTGAAAGACCAGCCAATATCTTCAAGGTTTTAATGTACCTTCAAGTGGCCAATCCACTGCTTCTTTTGTGGCTTACTAGTGTCATTCATTTCCATGGCGACAACAAGATCACAATTAGGGCTTTCCTACCACTATAATTGTTTAACCATAAAATTCAAATTTCCTATTTTATCTACAATGCTTTAGCTTCCCATTACCACCATTATTTTGTTTTAATATGTTATGGTCATGTGTGTGTGTGTGTGTGTGTGTGTGTGTGTGTGTGTGTGTGTGTATGTGTGTGTACACGTGTTTGCGTGCATGCATGCATACATAGGCCAGCCTATAAACTTGGGTCTCATGCTCAAAAACAACATCTATTTGCCTCATTTGTGATAAGATCTTTCCTGGGCCTGCAGCTCACTAATTGGATGAAGCTGGTTTGTCCAGGCATCCTCGTGTAGCCACCTCCATGGCACTATGGATCATCACATCTGGATTCTGAGGGTCAAATTAAGCCATCATGCTTGTGAGGCAGCATTTTACTGACTAAGTGATCTTTCCTATGTCCTGATGACTCTTCTTCAACATAAGAGATATCTCAAATTCATTGACCCTTCTCCCTTAATAAGACCATAACATTTTTTATTAATTTTTCTTATTATGGTAATTATATGATGGTATTATTTCCATAGCACTTTTGCAAATGATCTCAATTTCCTTTCTTTGCTCTATTTTGTGACAACCCTGTGACAAATTCAGGGAAATCTGAGTAAAAACAGCCAATTGTTTCCCCCATACCTACCTTTGAGAAGCCAATGCTTCTCCACAAAGTATTTCTCCACAAAGTTTGCTTCAGTAGTCTCACTAAAGAAATTCTTGACATTTGGGGGTAATCATATAATTCTTTCTTGATCTACTCACTTTTCTGTTGTCTTTAACATAAATACTGGTTTCTTGACTCAATTATATGAGTGCAATTTTTATGAGTACATTTCATTGGATCTTATTTTCCTTCTATAATAGAAATAAGTAGCAAGAAGCTGTCTTATCTGCCAATATCAAGTACATAGGTATTTGAATACCTACATCTACATGTTGCATCCTTTTTGCTTAAGTTATCAACTGAAAGACTAAAGATATTTAGTGTTTTTATCTCTATCCAAGCTTTGTGGTTTTTTTTTTCCCAAAAAGCCTTACTACTTTTCCCATTAGTAGTAGTGTAGTCCATTTCCCATTACAAACCACAATGATGAATACTTTTCACTGACTTTACTTCATATCAGAATGTTTTCTTAAGTAATTTTCATATGTGAATCCACAGTATATTCTTTAGACAAGTGCTGCTATGTCTAACTTATAGATAAAGGTTGAAGTTCATAGTAGTTGATTGCTTTATCTAAGTTCACACAGCTGCTAGTTGTGGATCAAGGATTTGATACCTGGCATTTTGTCTCCAGACCTTACTCTTTGTTACCAATATATGTTTGGTTTTGGTATTCAAAAACATCCCTATTCTATCATTGATATTTTCCCCCAACAGAATGTTTTTACTAATTATTTGGGAATTTCATATAATGCACCCAGATCACCCTCACTTCCTATTTATCACTGATATTGTAGTATTTATCCATTTCATTGGAAAACTTCCTCTTCCTTACTTCTCTTTTGCTTCCTTTTTTATTTCCCTTATGGTCTTCCTTCCATTTCTAATTATTACTCCTCCTACTTTGTATTTGCAGTCTATTTTCTTTCCCCTTGCCATCTTACTGAACCCACCTCAGTTTAGTTCTAGCTTTATTGCTTAAACCAAACAGTCCTTATTCAGCACACATTCTGCTTTTAGGTTAGCCTGCCAAGGGCATATTGCCCAATTTTCATCTCAATCTTCCACAGCAAAGTGTTGCATGGTTATCTACTTTATGTAATTGAACCCTCAGGTTGAGTTATCTGGCACACCTATTAGTCACTTAGGTTTGTTTTTGATCTACCCTGGTTCTTTTGACTCTCCTGGATTCCTATTAAAGACATGCTATCTACTTACATCTTCCTGTTTATGGCCTGACCTACTATTAAAAACATAAATGTGGGGAATACAATTCATCTCTACTACCATAGATATACTTAGTATCTATGGTATGAAGTTTGAAGTTTATGGTCCTTGATTGCTTTTTCCAAGCTCACACAGTTGCTAGTGGTGGATCAAGAATTTGATATCTAGCATTTATAGTATGAATATACTCTGTAGTCTATACAAATTAAGCAAATGTGGTTGTGGCTGGACAGATAGACAAGGTTCTCAAGCACTCTGGGTATTCTGGGCATTTGGCAGGAACACTAGTAAGGGAATTGAAGAGTGGCAAAGTTATTCATTGGAAGCTCTTGATATTAGAAAGGCAAGAAATATGGCCTTAGTTTCTTGACCAGTTGATGGTTTATAATATATGGACATACATATGCATATACATGTAATAGGATTGCATATATACACATGTATTTTAATTTTGATAGAACTTCTATGTATGTCTAAAGATGGAGTGTCAGGTGCCTTCAATTGGATGTTTATTGGCTGTATTTAAAATATTATGCCATGCCTTGATAAGAATTCTGATTTTAGATTGGGTAACTTTCTTGACTGATTGATTAATTCATGTTTCAATAAAATTGAAATACCTCAAAGCTTTCTATTGGAGTATGTATATACATGTACAAATATATCATTGCAACTTGCTCAGTATTTTTCTATGTGTGTTTGTGGTTTCAGGACTTATAACTAGAATGGACATACTTTTCACATATGCATAAAATAAAATATGATTATATCTACTGCCCCTTTTCCTCCTACAACTCCCTTCATGTGTTCCCCGACTTCATGTCCTTTTTTAAACCCACGGACTTTACCCACTTAGTATGTGTGTGTAAATCTAAGACAATCCACTGGAGGACTGCGATTGAAAAATTCATGAAAGTACAAGGGATCATGAAATGATCTCAGTTAAAGGATGTTAGACATGGCTGGTTTAAGACTGTACCTCCTATTAATATATTAACCATCAGGCAAAATGAGATGAGCTGTTTATGCTTTTCATGTGTTTCTCTACATGCTTTTAGGGAGCATTTTACATAGCCAGTTTCTATTTTGAAAAGTAGCGTGAAATAGGAAAGAAAACCACATGCATTAAACCTGAAGAGTGCCTCAGAATACACTGAGTATTAATTTTTTTTGCCAGAGGCAGTTTTGTATTCAGTAATTCATCATAGATTTATTTGGATGTACTTTTTCTTTTTCCTTCCATAGGACTCACACTCTCTGAGACATAATGCCTTGCACACAGTAAAATGAAAGTTTTAAATTGCACTAAAAATGAAAACATATCCTCAGCATGATACTCTATAGAGCCTGATTATTGAAGCAAATGTTTACTGAATTAATTTTGGAAATAAAATATCAACATTATCTTTTTCATAATTTAGGAAGATATTTTCTTCTCAAGTCATGGTCCTTCAACAACAATAAACTAGTTATCGCCCTAGAAAAAAAAATCACCCAAGTTTGTTGAATATGCTTTAAAGGTAATTTGCTTCACCAGTTGTGTTTATTGCATAGTAACTCCAGTTCCTCCATTTTTGCTATCTATTTAATAAGGCATGCTTCAAAATTACCAAAATCACTTTCTAGACAGACTCAACTTTTGGCCAGTATAATAGACTCAGTATTACTGTGAAGAGTTGATATTTCTGGATTAAATTGCTCATCGCTTCTGTTATCATGGGGATTACAGACATTGAGGAATCTATGAGGCTAGACTGGAGAGTTTACCTAGACCTGAAACTGGAGAAGAGCAGAAATAAACACCACAACATATTCTGCAAGGATCCTTGAGGGAAGGACTACAAAAAGAAGATGTATAAAAGTGTCTCCTGTCAAGAAGGTACAGAGTTTAGGAGGCCTTAAAATTTAACATGGTCTTTCTTAAAGGCTCTTTGATATTCTTAAAAGCTAACGTGGTCTCATTTCCTTTTGTATCTTAAAAGGCAGAATGGAAGAACCATTCAATGATGAGTCTTGTATAGTGTACAAAAGTCTAGCAAACAGTCATGGATGCAGGGAGGTAGAAACCACAGCCAGAATGGCAAATTCACATTCCAGAGACAGACTACAGGAAATGCGGGAGAAGCTGAAGGGTCATTTCTTAGTATCTCATGAGATTCTATCCATCTTCTTGGGAGAGGTAATGAGCAACATGGTCCCAAAGAATGTTGTTTATTGGTGGGATGCACATTTCAGGTTTAGTAGCTAGGCAGACTTCTTTCCTTCTGCAGGCTTGAAGACTAGAGAGCAGCCTTGCAAGTGGAACATAAGTGAGCATAAAGTAATATAGCAGTTTCAGGGGCTGGCTTACAGCTTCCTTGGTCAAGGAAGGATTTGTTTAACTACAGGAAGTTGGTAGGTTAGATGATGGACATCTGAACAGCGGGGCCACATGTTGTGTAGAAGATTACAAGTGCTCTGGAAATACATCATGTTTTGTATTAACTGGATGACATATTGATCTTTTCTCTGCCACTGAGGCACAAGAGAAGTGAAAGTTAACACAGCCTTCTCTAGGCGCCTATTTGCAGTTCACACTTCTTCAACATATGTGGGCTTGGTTTCCAGAAACTGTCTCCTCATAAACTGCCACAGTTTTGTAAAAATATAAAATAACATTTCTTTTGTAGTGTATTTAGTTACAGGAACATAAAGAGATTGAATATTCAAAATTCTTGAGGTAAATGAATGCTTCTGCTTTCAAGTTTTAATACATTGCTTCTTATAAAGTTTATCATGGGTATGACACCTTTCTAAGCACTTTCAGGGAAATAGCTATCAAACAAACAAACAAACTAATTGATGTATCTCCTTTAAGGGTAGGAAATTAAGACTGACATAGATTCCAGCTGTGGGAAAAGCAGGAGGTTACAAAGAATCTCTGAGCTTCAATTCAATCATCTGTTAAATAAATACTGATTCTGTTTTTCAGAGATTTTATGAGAGGAACTTATGTGTATACACACATACATACATACATACGCATACATACATACATATAAAATACTTACCAATGCGCAGTTTATAGGATGTAGTTTAACAAGTATATTCTGGGCAAAGTTAGACTTTACAAATTAGGTGAATTTTTGGAAGACTTAAGGGTCTTCCAAATTTATGAGCCTGGAGATTCGCTATCAACACAGCATGTGGTCTTGCCTGGAGAGATTTGAATCTGAATGAGTTGATCCTAAAATATTAGTTTAGGGATTTGTGTTGTAGATCATGGCTTGGCTTGTAAGTTATGGTAGAGTTTGTCTTGCCAATTATAGTGGTTTCCATTTTATTCCCTTCCTCAATTCAAAGTTGTGTTCCAGTGTTTCAGTGGATATTCTATACCATAGTTAGTAGCAGGTAGATTATAGTCATAATTAGTTAAGAAAATAGAAGTGTAGTTTTCAACATACATTTCCCGGTACCTTGTAAGTGATGATCAAATAATGGTTACTTTATAATAGTGGAAATAATAGTTTTTCTGCTGTTGCAGCACAGATGAAAAGCAAGAATCATAGAAACAATGATTGTTAAGGCAGTAGCCACTATTTTTTCTGAATTCTTTACTTCCAGCAAACCCATTACTACCTTGCTGGTGTGAGAAGTCATCATTTCTTATTCAGACTTTTGTTCTCTCATCCTCCACTTTATCCTAGAGTCCTACCAACAAAACACTGTCCCAAAGCCAAAGTCCTAGCCCCTATCACTCTGCTGAACATACCTCCTGGGTACTCTCTTTTCCTCAGACAAATCTAGGTCCTTAGAATTCTGCACTAAGCCTTCCTTCATAAAATCTCTGTCTGACTTGGGAGGAAGCTTTCTGAATTTTTTTCATTCTCATAAAATTCTATGTAAGGACACATACATATTTGCATATAAGTATTTACATATATGACGAGCTCTCTAGCAAATATCAAGTAGCCTCTTAAACATCTCAGACCCTATATTTTTGGGGAGGCATAAGACAGAAACGTAGTTAGTTCTTCAAGCTACCTCCTGTTCCTGACTCAATTAGGCTCAGAGGACTCCTTGTCTCTGAGAGCTTGATGTTTTTAATTTGAAAGCCCTATTGTCATTTCTGTCACCTTAGAAGGAAGTGTTAAGAAGAGGTCATTGGGAAATTACTGAGTCTAGATGAACAATTTGCTTTTAATTAAAAAGCCTGATGAGACTCTCTCTGGGAAATGAACTCATTCAAATGGGACATAATTTAACCTCCTCCATTCAGAGCATTTTCTCTCTATTTTTTCTTCACCTAGTACATGAAATTTTTATATAGTCTCATGATATAAATTGATTTTGACAGGAGCAAATTTTTTTTTCATTCAAACCATAAAATTATTATGTTGTCTGAGTTAACATTGTGTTTTCCCTGCAGAAAAATAATGAGTACCACTCTCCCTAGAGTGATTGTCTGGTAGCAAAGGAGAGTGTAGCAAAATTATTCTTGCTGTGGTTTCAGAATGGCAAGGAACCATTCTGTTTCTGAATTTATAAGACTCTAACTCAGAAGGCCACAGAGCCCGAGCCTGGTTCTGTCATTTAACAGCTGAATAACCTTGGGCAAATACCTGAACATAGTTTTCTCATCTGTTAAACATATCCCTGTCTTATATTGATAGCTCTCCTAAGAATCAAATGTCATGGTGGTTTGCAATAGGTAGAATGTAAACATAGTACATTATAAGCATAGGCAATACTTGTCAATCTTAACATGGTCTGTAGTTGACATAATGTAAGAAATGACTTCTTACCTGAGACTGCCAGACAATAGATCTACTAATCAATAGAGATCAATAGGTAGACTGTCATTAGAATGGAAAGTTAATACCAAGTTTTCTCTTTGTAGTCCTCAGGATAAAATGAGCACATAGTCCAGGAAGGTGGAGTGAATTGAACAGAATCATAGTGAGGGGAGAGGTAGAATAGGATCCTTCATTTTCTACTGAGTATTCTTTCTATAACTATTCCCTTCTAACCCTATTGGATAATTGTTATCTTAGTTTGATGCAAACATTTATAAAAAGAGAAGCAGAAAGACATCAAAATGTCTGTCTACCTGTCCCTGGAAGTTCACTTTCCTTGTTAGAGGTGATGCAAAAGAGACTCTTCACTGAACTGAAATGGAATATCAATTTCTGAGACATGGGCTGTTTTCATACTCTAGAATTTCTTTCAGACTGTGTTGCTGATTAAATGAACAGCCCAATAGATAAATGTCACTTTGGAACACTGTCTCCCAAATAGTATTCCAGGGGACACTTGTTCCAGGAAATCTGTTCAAATGATCCAGATGCTTGCTGGACTGCTGCCACTTTTGAAGAATCACAATGCATGTCGGCATCCCAGGAGCTCCAAAGCAATAGTTCAGCACAGAAACTAACCTGGTTGTGGTGACAGGGGTACTCTTTTATACCATTAATGGAAGTATAAACAAGTATAGTGACTTTGGAAATCAGTCTGGAGGGTCCTAAATAAATTAAAAATAAAATTACCCTATGACTAAGCTACACAACTCTTGGGACTAGACCCAAATGAATCTACTTCCTATTACAGAGAAACCTGCAAATTCATGTTTACTGCAGCCTTACAGCAGCCTGGATGTTTATCAACATGGAAGCAAAATGTTGTGCATACACACAGTGAAATTTTATTCAGAAGTAAAGGAAAATGGAATTATAAAATTTGCAGATAAATAGATAAAACCAGGAAAAATATACTAAGTGAGATAAATCAGACCTATAAAGACAGACTTTACATGTTTTCTCTCATACACAGATCCTAGTTTTGACTCCTTGGATATTTGTGTTTGATTTGAAGTCTTTGTAGAATTAATGTAATTAGAAGGATTCTATCAGGGTAAAGAGGAATCTAAGTGGAGAGGGGGTAGTAGACCATAGATAAAATGAAAGTATTAAGGGCACAGGTAGGAGACAAACAGGGCAAAAGGAGAGAACTGACTCCTTCAAGATTCCCTCTGGCTACCACATACATGTTGCGGAATGCACCAAACCCATCCTATCCAACAAGAAATAAAAATAGTCTGAGGGGAAATACTCCAGTACAGATAGATAATTCTGTTTCTAGAAGCAGCAAGATACTGAATAAAAATTCCAGTACCAGGTGTGGGATACTTTCATAGGAGTTATTAGTTAGGGAGAAAATAAAAGAATCTCTGATTATGATTGAGAGTAACCTCTGTCTAAGTATAAACATGGACACAAAGTCAATTTGACTTCTAAATCTCTATGTTTGTACTGAGACACAGGTGGAACTCATGGAACTTAATGATTTTTTTCTTTTGAGACAGAGTTTCTCTGTAGCTTTTGAGCCTGTCTTGGAACTTGCTCTGCAAACCAGTCTGTCCTCAAACTCACAGAGATCCACTTTCTTCTGCCTCTGGAGTGCTTGGATTAAAGGTGTGTGACACCACCACTTGGCCAGAACTTATGAATTCTAGAAGCATGTGTTTTGAGCCAGTCTTATAATAGCAGGCTTGGGATATGTTCTTTGGTAGTGTTTCAAATCCAATCAGAAAATAATTGCTTAGCCAAAATAAAGGTCATGCTACTATTGCATGTGTGAGCATAGCTTGCTTGGCATCTTGGAGCTATGGTTCATAGAGTTCATTGCTTGGTAAGAAGTTTGATTCCTTTTCTTCCCCAGTAGTCTGTATACACAGAAATTTCTAGCATTTTGAAAGTTAGCCAGGATGAGGAGCATTTCAGCTCAGTTTTAACTTGAGTCCTCTATATCTTGCAGTTATGGTGTGTGGTATCTTCAGCAGTGGGATCTTATAATCTAGTTGTGGTAGGCAAGCATGGAGAAAGAGAAGAACCTTTATAGTTGGGTGGGCTGTAAGGTCTCCCTGAACTACATTATCTTTTAGACATTGTTTCACTTTACACAATATATCATAGGGCAGTAAAAACATGTTTTCTTTTTAAAAATCATTAATTAATTTCTTTGTTGGAGACAGGGTCTCACTATGTCATCCTTACTGTCCTAGAACTTGGTTTGTAGACCAGGATGGCCTTGACAATCTCATACGGACCCACCTGCCTCTACCTCTTGAGTGCAGGGATTAAAGACACATACTGTCATGTCTGGCATGTTTTTCCTTCAAAAATTGACTTTAATACCCGTATATGATGTCTTCTGAATATTCTTACATTCACCCCCTACTATCATTCCCTTTCTTCCCTGTCTACCTCAACCTATTAATCTTTTTCTCACATCCATGCCCTTTTGTTTTATGTCCCTCTGGGCTTGACCAGGGTAATCTGTATGGCTTTGAGATTGGACGTAGTCACTGGAATCTGGCTGATAACGCACTGACTACTTGACTGAAGACAGCAGATCCTTCTCTTGCAGAGTCAATCAATGGCCTGTCAGTTAGGAAGTAAGTCCCTCTCCAACCCAGGATTCAACATTCAATGGCCTGTCTTGTTTAGACCCAGTTCAAGTGATCAGTGTCTGTGAGTTTGTGATTACACTGTGTGATAGCTAGAAGAAGGAATTTTACTTTCACCTCCCTGTCTTACAGTTTTTATATTCTTTCTATCCTCTTTTCCTTAATATTTCCTGAGCCTTAGAGACAGCTCTATAAAAGGCATTGTGCTTGCATCTATCACTTATTCTCAGCATATCGAGCAATTATGTCTATATTTGTATTTACTGGGAAAGCCTTTTTGGAAATTCTAACAGGGGAATACAGCTACTTATATGTCCTTGACCAAAGAAAAGTCTTCAACTACCAGGGCAGTCTGTTGTCTGAGTACAAGCCTTTGAGAGGGATGAATATAGAATAGTGAGAACATATTAGCTATTTTTCTGTTGCTGCATTAAAATAATAATTTGAAAAGCCATTTGTGGAAGAGAAGGATGAATCTATTACCAATATGGTGAGGAGGCATGATGACAAGTGGCAGTTATGGCAGCAGGAGAAGGAAGCTGAGAGCTCAAATCTTAACTGCAAACACAAAGCAGAGTGAAATGGAAGGGGGTGAAGGTATGGACTCTCAGTGCCTGCCCTCAGTTATATATTCCCTGCACTAAGGCTGCACCTCATATAACCTCACCAAAGAGTGCCACCAACTAGAGGCCACATGTTTAAACATCTGAGCTTCTGGAGGACATTTTTCTTTTTAATTTCTGCAATTTTATTGACATTTAGAAGTTATTTCCAATCACAATTCTCTTAACAATCTGTTAAAATTTTAAAATAGCACAAAGTGGCAACTTGCTGATCATCATGCTAGAAGTAAAAACATATACATAGTGGCCCTTATTCATGATGCTTTTTTTGCAGGTTTTTTCTTTATTTAGAGAATACTTTATTAGTTTTTGTAATCAAACCCACGTAGATAAGACCTCACATATTTAATACAGTGTGTTACCTCTGTAGAAATGGAAAAAAAAATTAAGTTCAACCTTTCTAGACCAATATGGCTGTTAATTTCTGTACAATGCCAACTCAAGTGGAGGACATTTTTTTCATTTAAACCCACCACACAAGGAAGATACCCTTCTCAATCAATCAGATTAGTGGGGTCCACCCTAATGATCGTTGAGGTGGCAGGTAACACAGCTAGAGACCCTTCATCTGACAAGGTGCATGCCTTAATTAAAAAGACTTTATTGCTAAAAAAACTGTAACCACAATCTGAGTCTTTACAATGTAGCCCCTGCTGATGGAAGGTCTTGCCACATTGTTGTTGGCTACTGATTTATTAGAGTGAGGATGCTAATAGATGGGGTAGCTATATCACTTTCTTAGGTAAAATGGTACCAGAATTTGCTACATTGATAGACAGAGTCTCACAAAAGTGTTCTCTGTAGCATGAAATGATGATAGCATTTACCATAGTGGAACTCTTCTGTAAAATTGTAGCCAATTCTCTCAAACTCTCTTGCTGTTTTATAGAAAGTCTGTGTGATAGTCTGTCCTTTGTTGTTATTTCAACAGTTTCACTCCGTGTTCACCAGGAGTGGCTTCTATCTAAAATGCCACTTTCTTTGCCCATTTATAAGAAGCAGCTCCTCAAATGTTAAAATTTTACAAGATTGTAGCAGTTCAGGAACATCTTTAGGTTCCACTTTCAATTCTAGAGTTTTCGTTTGTTTGTTTTGCTATTTTCAAACCACATTCACAGTTACCTTCTTTACCCTCATCAACAATATCCATGAAGGCTGGCATCAACTTATTTCAACTTTTTTTCTATCAAAAAAACTATTAATTTTTAAAATTGTTTGTATGTATATATGTTTTTGTGTGGGATGAACACACAAGTACAGCGCCTACAGAGACCAGAAGAGGGCTTCGAATTCTAGGAACTGAAGTTATGGGAGTTTATGATTATTCTGGCATGGTACATGGGAATTTCAAACCAAACTCAGGACCTCTGAATAAACAGCATATTCTCATAACCAATAAACTGTTCCAGTCTTCCAATTATTATTATTTTGTTTGTTTGTTTTTCGAGACAGGGTTTCTCTGTGTAGAGCCTATCCTGGCACTCGCTCTGGAGACCAGGCTGGCCTTGAACTCACAGAGATCCACCTGCCTCTGCCTCTCAAAAGCTGGGATTAAAGGCGTGCACTACCAAAGCCCGGCTCAATTATTTCTTAATATTTGTTTGTTGTGGCCTCCTTCAACAAATCACAAATATTACTAATGGTGTCTCTAAATGCAAAACAATCTCAACTGATTTTTCCTTGTTTTTAAGGGGAGTCATTAGCCATAGCAATTATAACGTTATGGAATTTGGAGATCAAAATTTCTTCTTGATCATCTGAAGAGTGGATGTTGTCATGAAAGTATTAATGTCATTACAAATCTTTGTTAGATCTTTTGAGTGACCAGAAAAATCATTAGAAAGCAGTGATATTTTGAAAAGAATTTTTGGTAGTAGTTCCCAACAGCAAATTTCAAATATTCAGTAAACTCTCAATAAGACTTTCTAAAATTAAAATAAATAATTAAAAAGGGCTGCTTTGTTTGTTTATCATGGCTTATTAACTAAAGGTAGCACTTTTAATTTCCTTTTGAGAACTTTTCCCTCTACATTCACAAGTTGGCTCCCATTTGGTACAAGAAGCTTAACTTTTGGCCTTATCTTGGGGTTACTATTCCTGTGATTGTAAGTACGTGTGATTACTCACCAGGCCAAGTTCACCCAATATGGCTGAGAAGAATGAAACCTGGCTGGTTGGAGAGTCCATAGCAAAACTGAGGCTGTGGCAATTTTATTAAGAGCAAACAGAGTTCTTATACCTCTATCAGAAACAGAACATAATACAGGTTTTTTTTTGTTTTTTTGTTTTTGTTTTTGTTTTTGTTTTTGTTTTTTTGGTCAGGATACAATGAAATTTGCAAGCTAAAAGGTAAGCAAGATTAATGCCTAAGACCAATTGTCCTTTCAAGTTTCCATGCATCCGTGACTACTAAGGGATCATACTACATACATACACAGAGAAACATGAAGCAGCCCAAATGCTTCACTGCCTGAAGAAGTGCTTTGGTCTCTCAGGAAGTGGGAGGCACATTGTGTCCCTAGAGCCATGGACATGGCTCTTAAAGTAGTTAGGCCAGATCAACAACATGGCTCCCTGGATGTAATAAAACACCATGACCACAGTAACTTGGGGAGGAAAGGTTTTATCCGACTAACATTTCTATAGCACTGTTATCACTGAAGGAAAGTCAGGACAGGAACTCAAACAATGTAGGAACCTGGAGGCAGGAGCTAATGCAGAGGTCATGGAGGGGTGCTGCTTACTGACTTAGGCAAGCTCAGCCTGTTTTGTTATAGAACTGAAGACCACTAGCCAGAGGATGGTACCACCACAATGGGCTGAGTTCCCCTCCATCAATCACTAATTAAGAAAATGTCCTACAAGCTTGATTATAGTCCCATTTTGGAGAAACATTTTTTGTTTACTACACTAATCATAGCTTTTGATTTAAAGTGAGAGACATGTCTCTTCCTTTCAGCAGACCATACCACAATTATTAAATATCATAATTATATCATAATTCCAATATTGTTTTGGCTCAGGGAAGGGGAATGCCCAAGGAAATAGGGAGATGGGAACAACTTATCAATAAAATAGTCAGAACACACACAGACACACACACACACACACACACACACACACACACACACACACACACTAAATTTAAGAACTTTTATTGTTTTTTTCATGGTGACTAAAATCACTACAAGAGCAATGTCAAGGACAGATAGATTAATAATAGGAAACTGTGAAATACTCTGAGAATCATCAAATGTAACAGAGAAACAGAAATGAGGAAATGCCATGGGAAGAATTTCAGCAACAGACTTGCTCAATGAATGGTTGCTACAGACTTTCAATTTGTAAAAAGTACAACTGGGAAGGACAATGAAGAAAAACAAAAGACAGTAAGGTGTGACTCTGAACAAGAGAGGGCTTACTTGGCTAGAGATTGCTGCCCTTTAGAGAGAGACTAGGGAAGATTTAAGAAAAACTTAAACTACAAAGTAAATAAGGAAAATTTTGAAATATGTAGGTTTTTTGCTTCATTATTCTGCTTCTATGAATAGCAGTTCCACTGATTAATTTATATGAAGTGTCAATATTGCAGATAAAATATATATTTATGTGTTCTTGCTCATCACGGCGTTGGGACTCTGCAATGAATGAACTATGGAATACAAATGATGAAGCTTATTCAGACATGGAGGTACAAGTCTTCATGTCTAGCACTTAGGAGGTAGAGGCAGGTGTATATATGTGAGCTCTGTGTCAGCCTGTTCTACATCGTGAGCTCCTGGTCAGTCAAGGCTGCATAGTGGGACCCTATCTCAAACAAACAGAAAGAAAAATGTTGAAGACTTCAACTGGAATGGTGACACATGGACATAACCCTAGCACTTGAGATCCTGACACAAGAGAATACTGAGTTTGGGGTCCGAGTGAGCTATGTAGCATGTTTGGGGTTAGCCTAGCTATGTAATATGATTCTTTATCAGTATAAGTAAAAATTTAAAAATACCAAACACCCTCTTCCAAATAAATGTTAGGTTTGTTGACATATATACTGATTTTGGAAATCAGTGATTTCAGAACTGGTTGTTTATACTGTGCAGTTTAAAAGGCTGGAGTCATTTAGAGAGGGGTATCTGATTAGAACCAGAAATAAAGAGTTTAGTGTTTAAACAAGATGTAGGCTAGTCTTTGCCATGGATCTGTTCTTACAGATCAACTAACCTGACCTTGAGCAGATGCCATGGAACTGACCACAGACATTGCAAGCTTGGACCCATTCAGAAGTCTCGCAAAAAATATCCTCCTTCAGCCATAAGTTTGCTTTAACACATACTTTATTTAGAAATTGGGATAGTTTCAAATATCTATTATAAAAACTGAAAGGATTTAGTTCAATGATTCAATTTGGAATTATCTTTGTTCAGTGGACCAAGTCTTCTATACACAAATGAGTGGTGGTAGGTAAGTAGAATGGCTTAAAAATTACTGTAAGATGATGAAGACAGGGCTGTCAACACCTTATAGCTTAATCAATTTCAAGAAATTCTTTTTACAGAATCCAAGACAAATATGGGGGAATTAACTAAGACAAGAACAGCATGTCTTGGAAAGAATGAGTTGGTTTCATGGAGGCTGATGGACAAAACAGATATATTCTCCTACGAGTTAGGCTTCTTCCTCTCCAGTGTGTAGTTATCAGCCCAGGGTACAAGAACAGTGAGGGAAATGTCCAGAAAAAACAACAAATCAATTTACAAGACTTAAGACTTGCTTCCCAGACTCAGGACCAATGATCATCACAGATGAGGGTCAGATGAAGAACACTAATGGTGGCTAGTCATTGTCTCACTTCTAAACTATAGAGTGACTCAAAAGACTTTGGCACATAAAGGCTCCATTTGGAAAAAGAACTTTGCCAGTTACTTTTATGAGTATATATTTTTTTTCTATTAGGCTAAGAGCCTGTGTCTAGATAAGACATAGGCTTTAGGGGAAGACCTACTATTATAATTCTGCTAAATGGACACAATATTAAACTAACTCTTAATTTACTGTTGCTATTATTAACAATGAATTTATCAAGCCTGAACTGAGAAAATTCTTCTTCTTGCAGTTGGTGATTGACACAGAGAACCACAACTTGTTAAAGGCTGAGGAAGAGAGGCTGGACAATATTCAGCTCTAAATGGGACTTCTGTATTATATCTCATCCTTCAAGGGCTCAGGGACCATTGTATAAGAGGGGACAAAAAGAATGTTGAAATAGTGGTGGTAGATGATTACAAAGAAAGTGTCTTCCTGACAGGACAGGGCTGCTGTGCATATGAACTCACTTAGGTTTTAGCAGCATGCCAAAGCCCTATGTAGGATCAAGTCAGATCAGTCCCAGTATAGGGTGGTAGCCTTGAACTCCCATCCCTAGCTGAGGAGCTATTGGCAATAAATAACTGCAGGGAAATGGAGAGTCTGTTGTCTTTAAGAGGATAGCAAGTTTCCCACACACCATTGGGAAATCATACACTTTATTTTAATTTCTTTTGGCTACAATTCAACAAAGTTGTCATTATCAACAAAAATGTGTCAGAAATACATTTTTTGGTAATTTTAATGAAGCTCCATAATGTTATTAGGATGTATTATTATAATTTCACATAGGATGTTGGAAATCTATGAGCTTTCTTGAAAATGACAAATTCCTTGAGGTTTTAGATTTTCTCACCTGCATTTTCTTCCCCTCTTATGTTAGTCTATTATGTTACCACAGATATTTTCATTTACATTTCCATGCCATGTATGCAGACATGATTTCATGTGTTTATATAAAACTTAGGACCCACAAATGAGAGCAATCCAATTATGTTTGTCTTTCTGAGATTAGCTTAATTCACTTAACATGAACATTTTCTGTTTGCAATTAACATTTTAAAAACCATTAGTGTGTGTGTGTGTGTGTGTGTGTGTGTGTAGAAAACAATCAATAAGTTAGAGCCTTCTTGAATCTATCACCGTCTCCAAACTGTTAACATTTGTTTATAATCCCAATCTTGCTGTCAATTCACTTTCTATTAAACAAGCTGAAGATTTTTAGTACTGTGAATATCGCTGTGGTTTAACTCTTATCAAATTCTAGGGATCAATGTTAGACATCTCCATAATAAACAACTATAGAGAATGTTAGAATATATATATATATATATATATATATTCTAAAAGAGATCTAGTAGGCTAATCTATATTTTCAAAATCTAAAGGAGTAATTTAGGTTAAGTATCTACATGAAATATTTAATCCTCATCATTATTTAGTGTACACAGCAGCATTATTTGTGTTGCTAAGTAATGCATGTGAGCATATAGAGCCTTTTTTTCTGGGGAGAGGGGACTAGAGTGGCATTCTCTGTTTTCAGACAATTGGTGCTGGGCTCAGGTGCTGCTGGATTTGTCATGTAGTTTGGAAATCAACAAAGAAATGTAAAAGGATAGGATATATTCTCAATCCCATAAATTTATCTTGTGATTTGCTATAAGTATACTGTTCAGTGCAGAAACCACAAAGTGTAGATGACTAGAAGTTATTTAGACAAATTAAAATTAAATACATATTAAATGTTGCTTTTTATTTTATATTATTTTCTTGGGTGAATTTTTCTTCACTACAGAAAGTTTCATTGGGTATCAGTGCCCATGGGACAGGACATATGCTGGAGGTTAAATCAAGAATTTTCTCAATGGGCACACTGGTTTTTTAACTCTCATTTTGAAGTAATACAAAAAGAAATTGCACAATCTGAAATAGCATAACTATAGGTACTTCTTTCTTTTAATGAATCTGCCTTTGTCAGAAAGGAACTTTAGCTGTCAATGAGTATGTGGAACAATATGACATGTACCTTTGGCCTGATTTTAGCCAGTAAATACCATTTTCTACTGAAAATAACCATAGCTCTTCGGAGGGGAATTAATTTCACACCCTGAAACACAATACACCAGGGTGAATGTGTTTCATATTGTTTTCAGAAAAATTAGACAAAACAACACCAAAACAATCTGCCTGAAGAGATGGCTCCTGTTGGCCAAGTATTTGTACTTTCAGAATTACAGACAAAGACTATGCAATTAAAATTAACGGGGGGGGGGGAGGAAAGCTTTTCAATTATCTCTATATTAATGGCTAGACAAAAGCAGGGTTACCCATATTGGATGAGATGAGAAATTTGAAGAGTGTAAGCATGTGAAAAATTCGTAAGGTAGACAGTCACTTAAATAAAGCTGATCATTTTAGAACGATGCCTACCAAATACAATAAAATGCTGAATGTAAGCTAATGATTAGAGAATAATCTAGAGGAGCATGCTAAGTTGTAAGAAGGAGGGCAGTTGTTAATATTACTTAGTATAAATATAAATGCTTGTTAGTTAATGTAAATGTTATAAAAATATAAATTTGAGTTAAACCTTGTGGAGAAAGAGACTAAACATGGATACTTGTTAGCAAACAGCAGATTCTGAGAACAAGGGGACTAAGAGCATATCCAGATGGATGGAGCAGTTTCATCCTTTCTTAATTGTATTTTCTATGAAACCGGAGATGCCCATGTACCATTCTAGAATACAACAATCAGAACTGAGTCAGTCCACTGATTGAAGAAGACAACTGAAAGTCAACTAGGTATGCAGACTACAAAGGGATTTTGTAGGAAGAACTGTTGCAGTTCAAAGAAACCTCAAGCAGTTGGTGTGATATTTTATATTTGGGATCTAACAAATGACAGAACATTTTCTAGACTATTGTTGGAGTTTTGAAGGAAGGACAAGAGAACTTTCCAAACAAAGAACTTGATATTTGCAAAGACAAAGGAATCAAGAAATTCAGGTTGTGTATATGAAATGGAAACAATTTAGAAATCAGGTTATAGGATGCCAAGCATAGAGATGACCATTTCAGATCATGGAACTGTTGGAACACTTGAGTCAAGTAGCTGACATTTGGAAAACATGAAGTCCATCAAAGAGAAGATGACTTACTGAGCTGTATATATTTGTACATGCTGCCTATATTTTAACCTAAAGCCATAAACCTCAAATTCATCTTCTGGATCTTTCATTACAAATAGATGAAAGAACAATATTTATCCCTGGTTTTAAAAATCTGGAGGGTATACAGAGAGATGCATTCAGATTTTAAGAAACCAATTTAAGCCTCTCTATTGATATTGACAATTCATACTAAGATCTGGCCAAAATAAATGTGATCAATTATGTATCACAGGCTAACTCTATAGAGCATCTCTTCCATCTTTTGATAATATAACCCCATGTTCATCCACAGCACTTGACAGACTGAAGAAATAATTCTATTTTTTAAGGTCCCAGGATATTCTTGCATTTATTGAACTCAAATTCTGAAATTTTTTCTACTGGACTAGTTTCTGCAAGCTGTGAAAGGAGAGTGGTGTTCATGCCTTCTGCATCATCTAGTAACAACCTCTGTTCTTTGGCTCATGGTCCTTCCTACATTTTTCAGGTGTATAATTTCAGCATCTATTTTTCCAACATGTATCTCTTTCATTTTTTCTAGAGTCATATCTCTTTCTCTCCTCCTCTCCTCCTTTCCTCATCCCTCTTCTAAAGATGTTCATGGTTATTAAAGCCTCCTCTGATTATCTTTCCATTGTGAAATCCTTAATGGTTTCACACATTAAAAAGTGCTATCTGGCAGCAAAATATGAACTCATTCCAGAGATTATGATCTAGATCTACATGGGGGGCAATATTTTGTCTACACTGATTTACCAAGTTTTGTATTGGAAGTTGGTTAATAGTTAATTGCTACTGTCATATTTGAAGCGATATTACACTGTACTCCAACTCAATCAAAATCTCTTTCTCCCCTGTTTTTGTGATCTTGTGACCCCAGAAACTCAGCCTAATCACCTGTTTAGTTTTGAAACTTCTCTTAATTGTAGTCTAGAATATGACTTTTCTTGAAAATATGTTCCCCGGTAACTGAAAATACACTCCCCAATATAAGGGATGCTGCATTATTCCTCAATATTCATGGAAATGCAATGGGATATCATTATCTATTTTGAAAACAAGTTAGTCAATATTCATTCATAATGGATGCACAACTTACACAGGAATTGACTCTGGGTCCGGAAAACTAGAAACTAAATTGTCTTTCCACTTTACTATTGAGCACTTCAGGGAGGCAGACATTTCTCATGTTACATACAGGGAAAACTGTTTTGGAGATGTTGTTATCTGTTGTGCTTCTCATGTCTGGCTAAAAGTTCTTAGTGTCTGTTCCAGAGCCCACATAGGCAGGCCGCGCCTCACTGTTCACTTGTTTCCTATTCTCAGAACTGTAAGTAGGAGGAAAAGGATGTTTAGTTTCATTTGCCCAGGCTCATGGAGAGACTGCTAAAAATTGTATCCAGTTCTTTAATACTAAGCACTGTATTTCTTATCTTTATAAAACGGATTTTATTTTTATTTTTAAATTATGTTATGCTTATGTCTGTGCGGGGGTCTGTGCATTTCAGTGAATTGCCTGTGGAAGCTAGAAGAGGGCATTGGAGTCCCAGGAACTGGAGCTACAAACAATCTGGGTGTAGGAAGTGAACTCAGGACTTCTGGAAGAGCAGTTTACAGCCTCAACTTCTTAGCTATGTTTCCATTAAACTAAACCTTGTATTTAATTTTAAAATAAAAGCAAAATTCCTGGGCAAGAATTATAGAGGAGATTTTTATTTCGATATCATTCTGTGGTGGTTTGAATAAGAATGTCCCCGCCCCCCAGAGGCTCATGTACTTGAATGATAATCATCAGGCAGTGGCTCTATTTGAAAGGATTAAGAGGATTAACTGGTGTGTTCTTGTTTGAGGAAGTGTGTTACTCAGGGGTGGGCTTTGAGGTTTCAAAAGCCCATTAGGAACCCAGAGTCTTTCTCTTGACCTGTAGATAAGGATGTAGCACTTAGCTACTGCTCCAGAGTCATGTCTGCCTGTCTATGTACTGTCAAACTCCCCGCATGATGAAAATGAACTAAACTTCTGAAACTTTAAGTAAGCCAATAAGCAGCACCCTATGCATCATGCCCTGCTTCCAGGTTCCTGCCCTGTTTGAGCTGCTGCCAAGTCTGTTAGTAAAGGACTGTTACCTGAAAGAGTAAGTGAAATAAACCCTTTCTTTCCCCCAAACAAAACAAAACAAAAACAATAAAAAACCCTAACCAACCAACCAACCAACCAAACAAACAAACAAACAAAAGAATTGTAGATGAGAACAAACTTCCATTGGTGTTGAGCCTCTATGGGTAGTGGAGAGTTTCTGGGAAGGAAGAATGATTCTGATTTGAAGATATGGCCAATATTAGGTTCCCATATCCTTTACACATGCACCTACGTGCAACACTAACTGGACATAGAGGTTTGCTAACACAAAGTATGTGAAGTTAGGAAAGAAGGGTAATACAGAGAATGTTTGAGGTGATAGAAAGTAGATATATGATCATATTTTATTATACATTTATGCAATTCTCAAAAAATAAAGAATCCCTATGTTCTAGTGTCTTTGGTGCAGGAAGGTATACTGCAGGCTACCAAAAGGAAACCACCAACCCTGCTACAAAACATTTGACTTACACTATTGTTGGGGCCCAAACAATATTGATTATAATATTTTTGGGTGCAGGCCTCAAGTTCTATCCTAGGGGCTCGAATCTCACATTGTCTTTTAGATGGTGGCTGATTACCACCAGATGGCTTGGCCTCAGTGGAGAATGTCTCCTAGTTTGCATAACAATAGACCTAGGCCCTGGGTGGGCCCTCCCCTATTCTGAGGGCTTATATATTTGCTAGGGACTGGGGAGAGGCTGGTGAGGATGTGCAGTTTTAGGGGTGCCTCTAGGATTAAAGGAAATATTTGATATCAGCTTTATAGTTGTCACCCCCACAGTTGAAAAACTATTTAAGAGGATGCTTGAATAAACTGTGGACTCCAGTCTTCAGCATGGACTGCAAGCCCTCCTGAGATGACAAGATGCCTCTGTTTCACCTTTATCCCTGTTGGGTAGCTAGGAGTTTCCTGGTCCACTCTCCCACTCAGTGATGGACCTGGGGCTGTTCAGCTAGCTCCGATTGCAGTCCCAAAGATATCAGTCTGGAATAGATGGCTTCAGTAACATGGGACCAATACAGGCTGAAGCCCAGCACACTATTTCCTTCTGCAAGACATGCTAGGGCAATGCTGGCACGAACTTGTGAAAGTAAGCAACCAATGTCTGATTTGACTTAAGGTCTACTCTATGAGATAGAACCTATACCCAACACTGCTTGTGGGACCAAGAACCAGAGTCTATATAGTCCAGAGGCCTAAAGTAAAATAAAGTAACAATAAAATGATTCTTATTGATATTCTGCTATATTCGTGAATCAGTGCCTTGTCCAGTCATCATCAGGAAGCTTCATCCTGCAGCAGATGGGAACAGATGCAGATACCCACAGATAGACATTATGTACAGAGATTTCATGGAACACACACCTCTAAATTGGATTTCTCCATCAAATTCCTCCCCTCAGAGCTTAGAGAACCTCACTGAAGGGAAGGAGAAAAGAGCTTTAAGAACCAGAGAGGATGGGGAACAGCAGGAGAACAAGTCCCTCTGAATCAACTAAGCAAGGTGTCTATGAGACTGAAGCATTAAGCACAGGGCCTACATGGGTCTGCACTAGGTCCTCCATGCATATATTATAGCTATAAACTTTTATGGGATTCCTGAGTGTGTAAATAAGTGGGTTTCTGATTCTTTTGCCTGCTTGTGTTTTGGTTTTAGACTGAGACTCGATTTTTTACCCAGGATGACTTGAACTTGTAATTCATTATGACTAGCTGGCTTTTTAAACAACAGCCAAATCCTAATTTTTAAAACAGGAGTTATTTTTACATAAACTAAGTACCTGTCACACAGTAACCCCCTTTTATTTCTCATGTGGGAAGGATATCCTTCAACTTGGGTGGAGCTGTAAGGGGAAGTACCATTAAGGATATTTATAACCAATTTTAAGGATGGGGAATGATGAGTAAAAATATCACCAGATATGTTTACAACAATGGTTCTTAACCTGTGGGTCATGACCTTCTGGGATCAAGGGATCCTTTTGCAAGGGTCACATATCAGATATTTCTATTACAATTTATAACAGTAGCAAAATTACAGTTATGATATAACAATGAAATGATTCTATGGTTGGGGCTTACCACAACCTGAGGAACTTTTAAAGTGTCACAGCAGCTGAAGGAATATTGAGAGTCACTGGCTTACAAGGAAACTAAACTTCTTCCTTGACTCTGTACACTGACTGACTAAAAGTTTTCTTGAGGAAATCTCATATCTGTTGTGCTGTGAGTCCAAGATGGTCTCCATGGGCCTGAGTAACAACGTTGATGGAAGTATATCAATGTCTAACAGTTGAGGATAATCTTGCAAAGTACACAGTCTAGAAAATGCAAAAAATCCTTTATCTCTTAACAAAACATGTCCTGCAGAGCTGGACTCTTAGAACAGGCTGGGAAACACAGAAGCAAAGTTGTGCTAAAGACAAGTTCTGTCTCCTTACATGAGCCATCTGAAAGAAATCTGGCTTTTTCCACATGTACCCAAAGCTAGACATTCACTGCCTCTTCAGTGAGTCACTGAAATGTGTTCTGTTCTCTTGTGATTGCTGAGCTCTGCTCTCTGCTCTTGGCTAAACTGACCCATGTTAATGTTTTAATATTGGAGTGGACATGAGAGACATCTGACGCCAGGGATCTGTTCAGCGGATCTGAACTCCGCAGCAGGATCCTGCACACCTGGACACTCCTGAGGCCCTGATGGCAGTTCTGCCTCCATCCACTGGCCTGAGGAGGCTGGGGGCTGTTTCTGGTTCAGGTTCAGCAGCCCTGTTCAGAGACATCTGACGCAAGGGGTCTGCTCACCAGGTCCGAACTTGGCAGCGGGATCCAACACACATGGACACTGCCAAGGCCCGGGTAACAGTGCCACCTCCAACCACGACAAGAGGACAGACATCAGAGTATTGGATCTGTTTGCATCTACCAGAAGAGAACCTTGGTCCCATACCCACCAGGAGAGGAAGAGACTCCTGTTACACCCACCAGAAGAAAGGATGGGAAGAGGACAATGTAAAAGCACATTCAACAACAAAAAACCAATGTGACACCACCAGAGACTAGGAACCATATACCAGCAAGACCTGAACATCACAATGGAGATGAACCAGAAGAGAATGACCTTAAAAACATCTTCATGAAAATGATAGAGGACCTCAGAGAGGACATGAGAAAATCCCTTAAAGAAATGGCAGAAAAAAACAAACCAAAAAATACAAGATATCTACAAATCTCTCAAGGTTTAAATCTCTCAAGTTCAAGATTTAAAAACTGAAATAGAGAAAATAAAGAAAGCACAATCTAAGGAAATGCTGGAAATAGAAAAGCTGGGTAAACGATCGATCCGGAACTACAGACACAAGCATAACCAACAGAATACAAGAGATGGAAGAGAGAATCTCAGGAGTTGAAGACACACTAGCAGAAATAGACTCATCAACCAAAGAAAATCTTAAGTCCAACAAATCCCTAACACAAAATATCCAGGAAATATGGCATACCATGAAAAGACCAAACCTAAGAATAATAGGTATAGAAGAAAATGAAGAATTCCAACTCAAAGGCACAGAAAACATATTCAACAAAATCATAGAAGGAAACTTTCCCAACCTAAAGAAAGTCATGCCAGTGGAAATATATGAAGTCTACAGAACACCAAATAGACTGAACCAAAAAAAGGTCACCTCGCCACATGACATAATCAACGCATGTCATAATCAAACTGAGGCCTGAAATCAATAAAATGGAAACTAGGAAAAAATACAAAGAATCAATATGACAAAGAGTTTGTTCCTTGAGAAAATCAGCAAGGTAGACAAACCTTTATCCAAACTTACCAAACAACAGAGAGTGAACATTCAAACTAATAAAATCAGGGATTGAAAAGGGGGACATAACAACAGACACACAGGAAATCCAGAGAATCATCATGTCATACTTTGAAAACCTATATTCCTCAAAATTTGAAAATCTAATGGAAATGGAAAATTTTCTGGACAGATTTCACTTACCAAAATTAAATCAATAAAAGATAAGCAACTTCAATAGACCTATAATCCTTAGTGAAATAGAAGCAGTCATCAGAAGTCTCCCAACCAAAAAAAGCTCAGGGCCAGATGGCTTCAGTGCAGAATTCTACCAGAAATTCAAGGAACAGCTAATACCAATTCTCCTCAAAGTATTCCACACAATAGAAACAGAAGAGTCATTGCCAAACTCTTTTTATAAGGCTTCAATAACCTTGATACCCATGCCACACAAAGATACAACTAAGAAAGAGAACCACAGACCAATATCCCTCATGAACATTGATGCAAAAATTTCTCAATAAAATACAGCAAGCCGACAGCCAACATCAAATTAAAAGGAGAGAAACTCAATGTAATTCCTCTAAAATCAGGGACAAGACAAGGCTGTCCACTCTCTCCATACCTCTTCAATATTGTCCTTGAAGTTCTAGCTAGAGCAATAAGAAAACAAAAGGAGATCAAGGGAATACAAATTGGAAAGGAAGAAGTCAAACTCTCACTATTTGCAGATGATATGATAGTCTACATAAGTGACCCAAAAACTCTACCAGGGAACTCCTACAGCTGGTAAACACCTTCAGCAAAGTGGCAGGATACAAGATTAATTCAAAACATCTGTAGCCCTACTATATACGGATGACACATTGGTGGAGAAAGAAATCAGAGAAACATCACCCTTTACAATTGCCACAACAACATAAAATACCTTGGGTAACACTAACCAAAAAAGTAAAAGACCTGTACCATAAGAATTTTGACTCTCTAAAGAAAGAAATTAAAGAAAATACCAGAAAACGGAAAGATCTCCCATGGTCTTGGATAGGTAGGATCAACATAGTAAAGATGGCAATCTTGCCAAAAGCAATCTACAGATGCAATGCAATCCCCATCAAAATCCCAACAAAATTGTTCACAGACCTTGAAAGAACAATTCTCAACTTTATATGGAGAAACAAAAGACCCAGGATATCCAAAACAACCCTGTACAATAAAGGAACTTCTGGAGGCATCACCATCCCTGACTTCAAGTTCTATTACAGAGCTATATTCCTGCAAACTGCTTGGTATTGGCACAAAAATAGGCGGTAGACCAATGAAATGAGTTGAAAACCCTGATATTAACCCACATACCTACGAACACCTGATTTTTGACAAACAATCAATATTTATCCTATGGAACAATGAGAACATCTTCAACAAATGGTGCTGGCATAGCTGAATGCGGACATACAGAAGACTACAGATAGACCCAAGCCTTTCACCGTGCACAAATCTTAAGTCAAAATGGATCAAAGACCTCAACATAGACCCAGCCACACTAACCCTGTTAGAAGACAAAGTAGGAAATACCCTTGTATTAATTTGTACAGGAGGCTGTTTCCTGAACATTACACCAGTAGCACAGACACTGAGATCGAAATTGAAAAATGGGACCTCCTGAAACTGAGAAGCTTCTGTAAGGCAAAGGACACAGTCAGCATGACAAAATGGCAACCAACAGACTAGGAAAAGATATTTACCAACCCCACATCTGACAGAGGGCTGATTTCCAAAATATACAAAGACCTCAAGAAGTTAGTCTCCAAAACACCAAACAATTCAATTAAAAAGTGGGGTACAGAACTAAATAGACAATTCTCAATAGAAGAATCTAAAATGGTTGAAAGACACATAAGAAAGTGTTCAATATCCTTAGCCATCAGGGAAATGCAAATCAAAACAACTCTGAGATATCATCTTACTCCTGTTAGAATGGCCAAAATCAAAACACCAATGACAGTTTGTGCTGTAGAGGATGTGAAGAAAGGGTAACACTGGCAGGAGTGCCAACTTGTACAGCCACTTTGGAAATCAGTATGGCAACTCCTCAAGAAAATGGGAATCAGTCTACCACAGGATCCAGCAATTCCACTTTTAAGCATATACCCAAAAGAAGCACATTCATACAACAAGGACATCTGTTCAATGATGTTCACAGCAGCACTATTTGTAATAGCCAGAAACTGAAAGCAGCCTAGAATCCCCTCAGCCGAAGAATGGATAGATAAAATGTGGTCCATTTACACAATGGAGTACTACTCAGCGGAAAAAAGCAATGGAACCTTGAAATTTGCAGGAAAATGATGGAACTAAAAGAAACCATTCTGAGTGAGGTAACCCAGTCACAAAAAGACAAACATGGTATGTACTGACTCATATGTGGATTTTAGACATAGAGTAAAGGATTACCAGCCTACAATCCACACTGCCAGAGAAGCTAGTAAATAAGGAGGACCCTAAGAGAGACATACATGGTCCCCTGGAGAAGGGGAAAGGGTCAAGATCCCCTGAGCAAATTGAGAGCATGGGAAGAGGGGGGGAGGTAGGAGAATGAGAAGGGAAGAAGAGGAGGCATGCAGAGGACACGAGGGAGCAGAAAGGTTGAGTCAGGGGAAGAATAGAAGATAACAAGAATGGAGATACTATAATAGAGGGAGACATTTTTGGTTTACAGAGAAATTGCACACTAGGGAAAGGTCTGGAGATCTACAAAGATGACACCAGCTAACAATCTAAGCAACAGAGGAGAGGCTACCTTAAATTCTCTCTCCTGATAATGAGTTTGATGACTGACTTATATGCCACCCGTTAGACTTCATCCAGCAGCTAGTAGAGGTAGAAGCTGACACCCACTGCTTATCATTGAACTGAACTGGAATCCAGATGCAGAGAAAGACAAATGAAGAGCAAAAGGATCCAGACCAGGCTGATGAAACCCACAGAAACAACTGACCTGAACATCGGGGAACTCTGCTCTCCAGACTGAAAGCTGGGATTCCAGTATGGGACTGATCCAGATCCCAGGAACATGGATTTCATTGAGGAAACCTCGGAAATCTACAGGACCTCCTGTAATAGTTCAGTACTTATCCTAGTATAGGTGTGGACTTTGGGAACACATCCTACATACAGGAATACCTCCTGAGCCAAGACACATGGGGGTGGGCCTAGGCCATATCCCAAAGGATATGATAGACTCTGATGACACCCTATGGAAGGCCTCACCATCCAGGGGGAGCAGAAAGGATATGTAATAGGTAGGGTTTTAGTTGGGGTGGGTGGTAGGGGAGGATGTGATGTAGAAGGGAACTGGGATTGTCATGTAAAACAATCTTGTTTTTAATTCAAATAAAAAAATCTAAAAAAAATATTGGAGTAGACACAGCATTCTTCTTTAGTCATTTTAATTATTTGTCTTTTGCTCTTGGTTCCCAATATTTCAATGTGCACTACTTCATATTTTGTGCATAAATGAAATCATGATTCATGTGTCATCAGGATGAAGCACAGTGGGACTGCTTTCACTGTTTTTTTTTGGATGCTATGCTTGGAATCCTGTGGTCTGAAATTAAGTTTGCACTTTTAATGTCTCAATATCGATTCCTATTGAGCGTGCTGTCAGCTTTTGTCTAGGCCTTTTACACATAAATGGCAATTAGTTAATATCTTAATCGTTGTGTACTTGTGCATTTGATTTTTCGGGAACTAGTGGATTGTTTACATTTATCTTCATTAAATTTCATTGTGGTAATCTGGTTTGTTTTACAGGATTGTAGAGAAACTTGATTCTATTGTCCTCAATGGCAATCCCTAATGTGATTTGATAATCTTGCCTTCTTGTTTAGCAGATAAACACTCCCCCTACCTCACCAACACATATACCCATACCACTTGTATTTTTTCCTGTTTTTTTTTATTTAAATTAGAAACAAGCTTCTTTTGCATGTCAATCTCAGTTCTCTCTCCCTCCCCTCCTCCCCTGTAAATCACTTGAATATATATGGTACAAAGAAACAATGTGAGGAGAACATATTAAATACAACACTAAGTGTGGTCATTCATTTATAGATTACCCCACATTATCACATAATACTACCAATGCAGCCTGAAAAGCCTAGATGAGATCTTGGTTAATCGTTGGTTCAGTTTTCCTTGTTTCCCAATCTCATAGCAACTTAATTAAGAATTGTTTTAAATATATTTTTATCATTTTGAACAAGGAACTACTATTTTAAAACACTTTTTTAAAATTGCAAGTTTAGGCCTGGGATAGTCTGCCCCAGGCTCTGAGGAGAAAACATGGGCCCACCTTGCACCACCACCAGGCAGATGGGCTCTATATGGTGAGCAAATGTATGGTGTGGTATGGGAGAGAGTTAGAGACAAAATGGTTCATTTCCTGTGGACAGAGATAGATCTGAAAAGGTGAAAGAGATGAGGAGTGAGCTGAGATGGGTGGCTTGATTGCTACCCAGGGCTAATGTCTGGGCTTGGGCTGCTGCTGGGGCCCATATCTGGGTTATTGGCCCTGATGCAGCTGTGGTCTCTGTTGATGTTCATGGCTCCTGATATCACCAAAAGCCAAGAGGAGAGGGCTGTAGGGAGTTGGAAAGGGTCCTGCCTTTCACTGGCTGCAATACTAGGAGAGAGTTTCCTACACCTCATCTGGGCAGCACAATAGAGCTGACCCTGGGCCTGGGTAAGCTCTCCCCGAGGGGATGAGAATAGGAGAGCAGGTCGTGCCCCTCTTGTACGCCATGTGTTATCATGGCTAAAGGAATGATGCCCTCCTCCCCTGACCCTTGCCACCTGCAGCAGGTAGGAGACTTGATCAAACCTCTCACCAGTTGCAGCACTCAGCAAAATGGGTCCTGTTCCTTGCCTGGGCAGCACAGTAGAGCCAATCCTTCACAGAAGGATTTGTGTTCACCGCAGAAAAGCGGGTGAAACCAGTCTGGAAGTTGTGAGCATGGGAGAGTTATCCCAACTATTTGTCACACTGTAGCATAGGTGGGAAGAGATGTTCCCCTCTTTTACCTCTTACCCCTTGCAGCCTTCAACAGATGAAGGAGCCTTCCCTCCCCCTTACCAGCTATAGCACTCAGGAAAACAGGCCCTGTTCCTCTCCTAGGCAGCACAGTAGAGCTGACCTTGTTGGTGGAGGTGCAGGGGAGTTTGTCCTGAGGGTGAGAGTGGGATAGCTGGCCATACCTCCTTTGTCTGCCATATAGTGGTGAAGGCAAGGATAGATGTGTAGGGGAAGCTGTAGCCACGCCTGCTTAGGGGCTGGCTACAGGTCTGCCTGACCACGCCGGTGAGGGCATGGTCAGGGTGACATAGAGTAAGAGTTTCAGGGCTGTGTTTCAGTTTCGTTTGCCCCTTTGGGCTTGTGTACAGACCGCTGCCACGGTGGCTGGCTAGGTTGCTCTGTAACTAAGGCTTTTCCCTATTAAATACCCTTATATTTCTACTTGGCTTCGTATTGATAATTTCCCACTATATCTGGTGTCAGAAGTGGGATTTTACAGGAGTTAAGTGAAGAAGATGTTTTACAACAGCACCCTTGGCATTTAGTAACTTGGTATTCCCAGTGAGAAAGATGCCTTCCCCCTTGCTCATGTCACTTGTGGTGGAGGAGGGAGCTGATCCTCCCCCTTACCAGCTGCAGCACTTGTGAAAGTGGCTCCTGCACCTCACCTGGGCAGCACAGCAGAGCTGACCCTATTGACAGGGGAGGGGGTGAAGGGGTGAATCAACCAAGAGAACATGAGCCTGGGGGATCTGGCCAACACCCCTTATCTGTCATATGGTGGCATGGGTGGGGGAGAGATGCTTCCCCTCTACCACTTGTGGTGGATGGGAGAGCTAGTCCTGAGGTCATAAGAACAAGAAAGTTGTCATTGCCCCTTACCAGCTGCAGTACTGGGGACAGTGGCCCCTGCACCTTGCCTGGGCAACATAGTGGAGCTGGCCCTCATGGTACAGGTGTGGGAGAGCCTACCCTGAGGTCTTGAAATCAGGAGAACTGGACCCACCCCTTGCTCACTTCTGCAATGGGTGAACTAGCTGGGGTGATGCTGGTGAGCTCAGTCTGGTGGTGAGGATTGGAAGAGAAGTGGCAGGCTGACCAACCCTGCAACTACCCAGTCTCAGGGTTATGTGTTGGTCCACCCCATCATCCACCCTATCTATGAATGTGGTAACACATGAAGGGGCCAGTCCTGCAGACCCAAAGCTGCAGGATCTCCACAACACAGGGCAATGACAGAATATCCAAGAGCAGTCACAGAGAGGACCCACCATCAACACCATAGCAGAAATCAGAGGCCTCAAACTAGACCAATGACTCTCTGACAAGAGAGTCTTCCATGACAAGATTGGTCCTTTCTTTCTTTCTTTCTTTCTTTCTTTCTTTCTTTCTTTCTTTCTTTCTTTCTTTTGTCTTAAATTTTATTTCATTGGAGGTGGATTGTAAGAGCAGAGGGCAGATACGAAGGGATGGGGCCATGAATATGATTCAAAAGCATGGTATAAAAGACATGAAGAAAAAAATAAAGTTAAAAAACAAACAAACAACCCTCCCCCCAAAAAACCTCTGCATGTTCTTCCTCTCCCCTCTCTCCTATTGTGTTCAGAGCTAGTTTTGAAAGTTCTACATTGTGGAAAATTATAACATCTACTCTCTCTGTCTCTGTCTCTGTGTCTGTCTGTTTGTCTGTCTGTCTGTCTGTCTGTCTGTCTCTCTCTCTCTCTCTCTCTCTCTCTCTCTCTGTGTGTGTGTTTACATGTGTGAGGACTTATATCAGTGAGTAAAAGTATTTGGAATTCTGAGTTTTATACATTCTTTAGGATTATTTTTATCCATAGGCTCATTCATATTCACACCCACATTCTGACACAGAATCGTCCACTTTTCAAAGATGATAACTCATCTTTGTCTCAATCAAGAGCTTTAAACTCCACTAGCAGTGCAAATGGAGGCATGGCTGCTTGGCTGACAAGAAGTGATTTCTTTCACACTCCTCATTGCCAAAATATCTTACCCCTCTCAAATCCACTATGTATGAGAATAGTAAATGCTCAGATTTTTCACTTCTTATTGTCTTCAGTAAGCTGTTTGCCATTTTTGTCAGGTAGCATTTAATAAAATGAAAGAGATATAATATTTGAGTCTGAAGACTTGAGTTCAAATCCTGACTAAGTTAACTAGATGGTGGACCTTAAGTGAGTTACTTGCCTTTTCTGAGCTTTATAATGATATCAAACACTAGTGCTGATATGAGGGCTGCTGAAACCACGAATCGAAGTAGTACAGGTAATGGCTAGCACAGAATGACCTGAACCCACAGGAATAAGGATCCCAAACAATGAGGTGTCAGGTGGGAGGACCAGGGAAGAGACATAAAGAATACAGAAGCAAGCCAGTGACTTAGGTCAAGCAAAGTTATTAGAAAGTACAGCATCTTACCTAGTTTTAGTGGGTGCAAAAAAATGGCCAATGTCAGCAGAGAGCTAAGTCAAAAAAATGGTGGCAAAGAGAACACAGGATTCCTCTGTCACAACTGCCTTAGGACTGATAATCACATCCCATGGGGAAGGGTGGGGTCCCCCGAAACTGCAGTCTTGACTCTGTGGAAGTACTGACTCCAGTCCCAGACCAGTCTTGCTAAGTCCACTCTTGGACAAGACACAGAACTGAAGTTCCCTTTGTCCTTCCATCAGGACCTCTGAGAAAAATCCTGGGTCAGTCTGGCTCCCCACAACAGCAAATTGATAGTTCTAGGATAAATTAATTAAAACATCAATGTAAGTAGGTGCATTCTTATTAATCACACTTCATAACTGCTACTGTGCTCTATTAACAGTAATAAAACTCATATAAGCTGGTATAAACAATCACTAGTATAATTATTCATAAAAATCTACCACTCCCTAGAAGTCTATATTGAATCCAGAGTCCTTTTTTCCATCTTGCTGTTCACAGAGAACAATCAGGGCTTTGGATAAGCAGCTTGGTTAAAATTCCTTTTCTCTGTTTCTGCTGTCCTGTTTCTTTTCCTTCCGTATATGCCATCTCATTCTTATTGATTTAATAAGACAACCTCTAGTGTCTAAGTAGTATCATTATAATTTTATGTACCAATAAAACTCCCATCATTATAATTTCCTGAGTATATAAATATGGTACCTAAATTGGTATTAAATATTTGATGAAATAAAATCTGAAATTTGCAAATAGTGTGACCAAATCCCCCACAAATATTAATTGCCTTTTCTACAATAACATCAACTTCATAGTAGTAGAATAAGTTACAAAGGTAGAATAAAAATGAGTGATGCAGGGTTCTGGATACCAGATAAGGAGGACTGATTTTATTTCCCAAATAATGGAACATAATCAAAAGCCCATGGAAGGTTTTGTGGCATGCTTTGGAAAAATTTAACTCTACTTTTAATATAGATAAACAACTCAGGGCAGTTAGGCTTAGAGATATTGTCTAAATGATAGAAATAATGTGGAAGGAAGATGTCAAATATGAATGCTGTTACAAAATGGAATTCTATTTATATAATTACTCAGGATTTGTACAATAGCTATGATGTCCCTAGTGTAATGACAAGACCTCAAGTGAATAAATGAATAAGCTATGTCTCTTGCCTTCCTTTGAAGGATGAATAATGTAAATGAAGTAGTAAATTTCAGGCGTAGAGACAGTATGACATAAATAAATTAATGGAGCAAATGGAAATAAATAGAACATTCTTACCTCTCAGTGATAATCAAAGTTGGTATAAACATCTCCACCAAAATTTTGCATGATCTTGAAGTCTCAAACTATTTTGGTTTTCAGAAAATTTAAGTAAATATTTTTATTATGAATCAATGTATTTGCATCACCAGATTTGAATGAAAACAATAGTATCCAGAAGAGTTTTTTTTTTTTTTTAAGTAACTTCCCATAGTGCAGTCTATAGCCATCTTACACTGTGTCAACATTGTTCTGGACATGTGTATGGGTGTTTTCCACTTTTATTTCTGTATATATACCATCCACCAGGCATGCAGTAAACACTCTAATAATACTGGTTGAAATCTCATCATTTGGTCAACACAGCAATGGCCTTTTGTCATTCTTTGTTTTCCTTCTCTCCACATGCTTACGATATATTTAAACAAAACTTTTATGACTTAAAAAATCCACAAACTACTCTACTGCTCTCTGAATTCTTTCCACCTTGGCCAAGGTTCTGGTCTTGATAAACAAACTAGGACATATTATATTTTGTGTATGTATCTCACTTGCAAAATATTGGTCCCTGGCCTGCATTCATATAACAGCTTCCCATATGAATGTTAAACAGGCAGCAATGATGCTCTATAATTACAGTGCTTGAAATGATTGGAAATAAATTGGCACTCCAATTTTAGATGCATGAAAGAGGCGCCAGTATATCACATTCAGTCCATTAATTTCTAAAGTGGTTCAGGACATCTCAGTATTTCGATGACATTACTTATTCACAGCTGCAGTGATTCACTTGGTGTTCTGATACCTCAAAGTTTTGCAAGTTGAAGGAATATTCTCTTTTACCTAAATATTCCAGTTGTTTTCTCCTGAGGAGGGAAAGGTTGGAAGGGAGGAAGGCTGCAAATAAGATACAGAGAAAATTACAGGAAGAGAGAGGAAACTTTAAATTCTGTGTATAAGATTGGGAATAACTTGAGCAATAAGGTTTGGATAGATTTTTGTTTTCATTATTTTAAAAGAATGAATGAATTTTGTCTTCAATATACTTATTAAAACCGTAAACTTATCCAAATCTATCAAAATAAAATTAAGGCTAAAGTACTCTTGATTATTGAGTTTTCAGTATTTGCATGGTTGTCTATTAGAGCTCAACATAAAGATGGAATCTTTTCCATGAAAGCAATGTAAAAATAATGCTCCTATAATTTTCCAGAATATCCACTGTGATATTCATAGTTGAACATACAAATGTTTTTTTTTTTTTTTTTTTTTTTTTTTTTTTTTTTGTAGGCATGGACGGTCACTATTCATGATTGTCACTAAAAATGACACTCATTTGGTAACTAAACTATGTTAATATTTCCCCCTCTCCTTTAGTTACTTCACAGGAAATTATTTGATTTACAAATATTTATATAACTTCTAAAGATTTTTCCTTAATTGATTCCCAACATTATTTGCTTGTGTTTCTTGAAAAGATATATGCAATATACCTTTAAGTTAAAATGTGGAACTTGTTTGGCACTAAACTGTATGTGTGTTCTGTAGCTGTCTGTTGGATCCATTTGGTCCAGGGAACCATTTTATCCTTTTTTCTTTTTTGATCTTCTTTCTGTATGTTCCATCCATTACTGAAAATGGGATGTTAAAGTCCTCATTTACTATTGTATTGTAGTCTATCTTCTTAGTTTTATTACTATTTTCTTTGCATATTTGAATACTTCAAAACTGAGTGCATAAACATTAGAACTTTTATTTCACTTTGATAAATTGACTCCTTTATTATAATCATCCTTTTCTCTTTTCATTGTTTTTGGATTAAAGTCTTCCATTTAATGCAAGTATAACTATTCTAGCTTTCCCTTGGATTCTATTTGCAAGGAATAGCTTATGTGTGCCCTTAGTAATAATTAGTTTCTTGAAATACTATGTAGTTGGTTCTTGTTAAAATGACTGACCCTATGTTTCTTACTGTAAGAATTTAATCCATTTCAATTTAATGTAATTATTAAAAATCAGAGTCTTATAGTTATTTTAAAAATAATTTTTTACTTTGATTTTCTTTCTGTTCTTTCACTTTCTCAAGTCATCTTTTTTAATGCAGTGATTCACTCTGATTGGCTCTATATTTATTATTTTTTCATTATTTATTATAGATATTTGTTTTATGGTTACTATGATACAGAATTAAACCATAATTTTTATTAACTAAGTTTATTCATTTATTTTACATGCTGACAAGTTTTCCCTCCCTCTTATCCACCCATTCCCTCCCCCAGCCTCCTCTCCACACCCCCGCAACTCATTCTTCCTCTGTTTCTGTTCAGAAACAGGAGGAATAAAATACTTAAAATACTTAAAGAACGTGGGAAAAGGTATGGATTTGTGATAGATGGATAGGCACTAGAGGATCATATTTATGATGATTAACAATAAAAATCACTCAGGGAGCAAGTAAAGTGTAAGACTAGTGATTGAGTTACAAGAGTATAAAAGGTGCAAATTAGAAATGAAGAATAAAGGTTATTTGCAGATGATATATTAGTATTCATAAGTGACCCAAAAAATTCTACAAGGAAACTCCTAAAACTGAAAAACACTTTCAGAAAAGCAGCTGGATACAAAATTAACTCATAAAATTTAGAAGGTCTCCTATATACATAAGATAAATGGACTGAGAAAGAAATCAGGGAAACAATGTCTTTAACAATAGTCTCAAATAATATAAAGTATCTTGGAGTAACTCTAATTCAGAAAGTGAAAGACCCATGTGATAAAAATGTCAAGCCTCAAATGAATTGGTACAGGAGATCGCTTACTGAACATAACACCAGTAGCACAGACACTGATTGACAATTAATAAATCGGACCCCCTGAAACGGAGAAGCTTCTGTAAGGCAAAGGATACACTCAACAAGACAAATCAGCAGCCCACAGAATGGGAAAAGATATTAACCAACCCCACATATGACAGAGGGCTGATTTCCAAAATATACAAAGAACTCAAGAAGCTAGTCACCAAAATGCCAAACAATCCAATTAAAAAGTGGGATACAGAACTAAATAGAGGATTCTCAGTAGAGGAATCTAAAATGGCTGAAAGACACATAAGAAAGTGCTCAATATGCCTAGGCATCAGGGAAATACAAATCAAAACAACTCTGAGATACCATCTTACTCCTGTCAGAATGGCCAAAATCAAAAACACCAATGACAGTTTATGCTGGAGAGGATGTGGAGAAAGGGGAACATTCCTCCACTGATGGTGGGAGTGCCAACTTGTACAGCCACTTTGGACATCAGTATGGAGATTCCTCAGGAAAATGAGAATCAGTTTATCATGAGATATAGCAATTCCACTCTTAGGCATATACCCAAATGAAGTACATTTATACAACAAGGACATCTGTTCAACCATGTTCATAGCAGCATTATTTGTAATAACCACAACATGAAAGCAACCTAGATGCCCCTCAACTGAAGAATGGATGGAGAAAATGTGGTTCATTTACACAATGGAGTACTACTCAGTGGAAAAAAAAAACAATGGAAATTTGAAATTCACAGACAAACGGATCGAACTAGAAGAAACCATCCTGAGTGAGGTAACCCAGTCACAATAAGATAAACATGGTATTTACTCACTCATATATGGATTTTAGACATAGAGAAAAGTATTACCAGCCTATAGTCCACACTCCTGGAAAAGCTAGGAAACTAGGAGAACTCTAAGAGAGAACTACATGGTCCCCTGGAGAAGGGGAAAGGGACAAGATCTCCTAAGCTAATTGGGAGCATGGTGGGAGAAAGAGTTAGGAGAAAGAGAAGGGGAGAAGAGGAGGGAAGAGGAGGACATGAGAGAGCAGGAAGATTGAGTAAGGAAAATAATAGAGGAGAGCAAGAATAGAGAAACCATAATAGAGGGAACCATTATAGGTTTAAAGAGAAATCTGGCTCTAGGGAAATATCCAGAGATCTACAAGGTTGACCCCAACTAACAATTTAAGCAACAGTTGAGAGGCTACCTAAAATGGCCTTCTCTGATGAGACAGATGACTACCTTATACACCATCCTATTGCCTTCATCCACTAGCTGATGGAAGCAGTAGCAGATACCCACAGCTAAACACTGAGCTGAACTCTGGGATCCATTTGCAGAGAGGGAGGAGTGATGAGCAAAGGGGTCAAGACCAGGTTGGAGAAACCCACAGAAACAGCTGACTTGAACAAGGGGGAGCTCATGGACCCTAGACTGATAGCTTGGAAACCAGCATAGGATTGTTCCAGACCCCTTGAACAAGGGTGTCAGTTTGGAGGTCTGGTTAATCTATGGGACCGCTGGTAGTGCATCAGTATTTATCCCTAGTATACGAGTGGACTTTGGGAGCCCATTCCACATAGAGGAATAGTCTCTCAGCCTAGACACGTGGGAGAGGTTCTAGGCCCTGTTCCAAATGATATGACAGACTTTGAAGATCTTCCATGGAATGCCTCATCCTCCTTGAGGAGCAGAAATGGGATGAGATAGGGGCTTGGTGTGGGTCCGGGGAGGAGGGGAGGTAAAGGGAACTGGGATTGACATATAAAACAAGTTTGCTTCTAATTTAAATAAAAGGAAAATATTTCAATTCTTTGAAGAAAGGAATTAAAGAAGATATTGGAAGATGGAATGATCTCCCCATGGTCATGGATCAGTAGGATTAACATAGGAAAAATGATCATCCTCCTAAAAACAATGTATAGAGTCAATGAAACCCCAACACAATTTTCCCCAGATCTTGAAAGGACAATTCTCAGCTTTATAATGAAAAATGGAAAACCCAGGATATCTACAACAATCCCGAACAATAAAGGAGCTGCTGGAGTCTCACCATCCCCAATTTCAAATTGTAGTACAGAGCAATAGTAGTAAAAGCTGCATGGTATTGACATAAAAACAAACACATTGATCAATGAATTGAAGACTCTGTCATAAATCCACAAACATATAAATACCTGGATTTAAAAAAATAAATAACACAGAAATACACACTGGAAAAAAGACAGCATCTTCATCAAATAGTGCTGGTCAAAATTATCTGCATGCAAAGAATGCAAATATACCTATACTTGTCACCCTACACAAAAACTTAAGTTCAAGTTGTTCAAAGACATTCACATAAAACCAGATACACTGAACCTGATGGAAGAGAAAGTGGAGAATAGCCTTGAATGCATTGACACAGGAGGAAAAATTTTGAACATAACGCCATTACCACAGACACTTTAAGATCAGCTATTAATAAGTGGGACCTCATGAACCTGAAAAACATTTGTAAGGCAAAGGACACCACCAATGAAACATTGTCGCAGCCTACATAATGGGAAACGATTTTTACCAACTCCACATCTGAGAGATGACTAATATCCAAAATATATAAAGAACTCAAGAAACTGGATACCCAGACCCCCAAATAATCCAATTAAAATGGGGTACAGCTCTGAACAGAGAAGTGTTGATAGGAGAAACTAAAATGGCTGAGAAACACTTAAAGAAATATTCAACATTCTTAGCCATCAGGAAAAATCAAGTCAAAACTGCTTTGAGATTCTTACTCATGTCAAATTGACTAGGATCAGTAACACAAGACAGCTCATGCTGATGAGGATTTGGAGAAAGGAAAACACTCCTCCATTGCTGGTGGGAATGCAAACTTGTATGGTGGTTCCTCAGAAAGATGGGAATCAAGCTATCTCAAGATTTAGCCATATCACTCTTGTGCATATTACCAAAGGATGCTTTGTCCTACCACAGAGACACTTGCTCAATCATGTTCATTGCTGTCCTATTCATAATAGCCAGAAATTAGAAACAACATAGATATCCTTCAACAGAAGAGTGGAGAAAGCAAATATGGTACATTCACACAGTGGAGTATTACTCAGCTAATAAAAATGACATAATGAAATTATCAGAAAAATAGAGGGAATTACAAAAAATTATCTTCAGTGAGGTAACCTAGATTCATAAAGACAAATATGGTAATAATTATTTATATGTGGATACTAAAGGTTAAGTAAATTATAACCAACTTCTACAATCCATAGACCCAGAGAGGTTAGGAATAGAAGGGTTTAGGGAAGAAGACACATGGCTCTCCCTGGGAGAGTAGAAATAAAATAGATTTTATGGGTGGACTAGGTGTAGTACAGGTAGGAATGAGAATATCAGGAGTTGGAGGGGAGAGGGGCATTTGAAGGGTGGTATGGAAACCTAGTGCAATGGAAACTTCCTAAAATATATGAAAGCGATTCCAATGAAGTCTCTAAATATTGAAGGAGACAAGAGTCTCAACTGGCTATCTCTTGTCACCAAACAGAGCTTCCAGTATTGGGACTGGGTTACTAGAGTTATTGGCCAAAATGACCCTTTGGCAATCCCCAAACAACCCTTGTGATTGCCAAGATAATAGGTTTCTTTCTCTCCACAAGCTGACAGCAAGACCCTGCTGCTGAAGACAACACCCACACAACTCTTTTAACATGTAGAGGTTGAGCTGGTATCTACGTAGAACTCTCATGCTTATGTTCTAGTGTATTTGTAGCCGGCAGGTATTCTTCAAGCTATAAAAAGAGAAACATAAACACCATCCAAGCTCTAAACCCTTTGATCTACAATGTTGTCCTTGCCTGTAACATATGCTAGGGCAATAGGGGAACAAAGCTTTTGGGAATAACCAATCAATGTCTGATTTGACTTGAGGCCTACTGCATGATATGGAACTCATACCCAACAATTCTTGGGTAAGCAGGAACCAAAATGTAGATAGCCCAGAGACCTAGGGTAAAATCAAATACTATTGATATTTAAAAAAAATAGTAGTGATAAAATGACTTCTAACGATATTATGCTATACTCATAGATTAGTGACTTATCCGGTCATCTGATTAGAAGAACCCCCCTGCAGCAGATGGGAACAAATACTGAGACTCACAGCCAAACATTATGCAGAGAGGAACATCTTGGAACACACAGCTCCAAATGGGATATCTCTATCAAATCCCTTCTCTTAGAGCACAGTGGACCCTACCATAGAGGAGGTAGAATTATAAGAGCCAGGGGGATGGAGGACATTACGAGGAAATCAACTGAGCAAAACTCATATTAACTCCAGGAGACTGAAGCAGCATGCCCAGGGCCTCCATAAGTCTACACCAGGTCCTCTGCATATATAGTACAGCTTTCAGTTTTGTATATTTATGGGACTCCTGTGTATGTGAATGAGTGGGTCTCTGATTCTTGTGCCTGCTCTTGGGGCTCTTTTCCTTATATTAGTTTGCCTTGTCCAACTTTGATGTGACGATTTTGTTTTATCTTATTATGTTTTACTAATTTTTATTTAAATTATAAACAATCTTATTTTACATAGCAGTCCCAGTTCCTTCTCCACCTTGTCCTCCCATTGCCCTCATCATCTCCCTATCTGTCCCCCATCCACTCCCCAGAGAGGGTGAGGCCGCCCATTGGGGAATCATCAAAGTCTGTCACATCATTTGGAGCAGGACCAAGGCCCTACCACTTGTATCTAGGCTGAGAGAGTAACCCTCCATAGGGAATGGGCTCTAAAAGCCCATTCATGCACTAGGGGTAAATACTGGTTCCACTGCCAGTGGCCCTATAGACTTCCCAAGGCTCCCCAAACTGATACCCATGTTCAGGCGGCCTTGTGCAGGTTCCCCAGCTGTCAGTCTGGAGTCTGTGAGCTCCCACTTTCTCAGATAGGCTGTTTCTATGGGTTTCCCCAGTATGGTCTTCACCCCTTTGCTCATAACTCCTCCTTCTCTGCAACTGGATTCCAGGAGTTCAGCTCAGTACTTAGCTGTGAATCTCTGTTTCTCCTATCAGCTACTGGATGAAGGCTCTATGATGACACTTAAGGTAGTCATCAATCTCATTATAGAGGTTGGCCTTTAAGGTAGTCTCTCCACTATTGCTTAGATTCTTAGTTGGGGTCATCCTTGTGGATCCCTGGAGATTTCCCTAGTGCCAGATTTCTCATTAAACCCATAATGGATCCCTCTATCATGGGATAGCCTGTTCTTTTCTAATGAGAGACAGAAGGGCAGTGTATTGTGTTGGGAAGGGAGTGGGTAGGAACTGGGAAGAGTAGAGGGAGGAAAAAACGTAATCAGGATATACAAATCATTATGTAGGAGAGAAAAGAAAGCAATATTGCTTTGGGGAAGCTAACAGCTTTAGACAACACATTACTGATTGTAGTTTATTTTCTGTCTGCTCTTCCAAGAAAGAAGGTTCATTGAGAATGGGGTTCTGTGTGTCTCTTGCTCACTGCAAACAAAGAAGATATACAGCTTTGGTATCAATAAATACTTTGGGTAAATTTATTTTTAAGGCAAAATGAAAATAACAGGTAATATTGAATACAGGAGATGGCAGTCTTGGTCTGTTTTGGTACCTAGCTGGTATATAGTGCATATGTGTATACAGTGAAATAAGGATGCCATTATACACACAGAGAGATATAAAGAAAACAATAATAGAGATATTTGCCATTTTTTGTGTGTTCAGAGGTAAGTGAGAGGACACTGAGGCAGCCATATGAGGAATTAAACTTTGGTTCCTCAGCCCAGAGTGAGGATGCTCTCTGGGGTTATGACAATTTCCTTTAAAGATTTCAAGGATGAAACAGGGAGGGGCTCCATCTCTGTTGTTTCTCTTGAAAGCACAGTTAGAAATTAAATTGTTTTCTTACCTCAATTATAGGAACCATTCACTGAAGTTCTGTGTTCTCTGGTATTGAGATTAGATTTCCTTGGGATGGAAGAATTAATTAGTCATGATTGTTTGAAAATTGGATATAGAGATAGCACAGATGGTATCTACACTTTGAAGAAGCAGATAAGATCAATAATGTCCTAACTAATAAGAATTTCTGATTCTGGGAATACTGATTCACATTTTTATAGGTCAGATAAGATATAATAGCTTATTTCACTCTGGGATTTATTTATTTTACTTTAATTAATTAAATAATTAATTTAACATTCAGTCCACAGTTTCCCCTCTTTCCTCTCCTCCCAGTTCCTCCTCCCATGTCCCCTCTGTTTCCATCCCCAATCCATTCCTTCTTCATTTCTGTTCAGGAAAGGGCAGGCTTTCCATGGATATCATCAAAACATGGCATAGCAAGTTGCAGTAAGACTAAGCACCTCCCTAAGTATTAAGGCTGGGCAAGATGACCCAGTTTGAGGAATAGGGTTCCAAAAGCCAGTAAAAGAGTCAGAAAACTCCTACTCCCACTGATAGGAGATCTGCAAAAAGGACCAAGCTACACAACTGTAAGCATACATGCAGAGTGCCTAGTTCAGTCCCATGCAGGCTCTCTGGTTGTTGATTCAGTCTCTTTGAGCCCCTTTGAGTGCAGTTGAGTTGATTCTTTGGGTTTTCTTGTGGTGTCCTTGACCTTTCTAGCTCCTACAATTCTTTCTTCTCCTCTTCTGCAGGGTTCCCTGAGCTCTTCACAATATTTGGCTGTGGATTTCTGCATCTGTTTCCATCAGTTTCTGGATGAAGCTGCTATGATGACAATTTTGCTGGGTACAAATCTATGTGCACAGCAGAATATTGGTAGGCATCATTACGCTGACATTTTTTCCCTCCAGTCACATTTGGTTGTATCCCAGGACTCTGGGTAATCTTATTTGTTAGTCTTGGTGATACAGGCAGTGCCAGTGGTAGGCTTATTCTCCTGGCATTGATTTTAGGCTTGATGACTCATTGATTGACCACTCCCTCAATCTCTAGACTACCTTTACCCCTGCATGTCCCATAGTCAGGACAGACTGTAGGTCAAAGTTTATGTGGCTGTGTTGGTGTTCCACTGTCGCCACTTGAAGTCTTTCCTAGTCCTATGAGATGGACAGTTCAGATTATATATCTGCTATTGCTGAAAGTCTTAGCTGGCGTCATCCTTGTAGGTTACTGGGAGATTCCCTTTGCACCATATTTTCTGACCCCCAAATGCCCCCTCTTTTCAGTAGTCTCTTTCAGTACTCTCCCCCTCCGTCCCCCAATCTGATTGCTCATGTCTCCATCCATACCTCCCTGCAGTCCACTCATAAAATCTCTTCTATTGCCCCTTCCTAGGGAGATCCAAGTGTTACCATTTAAACCCTATTTGTTACCTAGTCTCTCTGGGTCTGTGAACTGTAGCATAGCTATCCTTTATTTACAGCTAATATCCACTTATGAGTGAATACATACCATGTTTGTCTTTCTGTGTCTGGGTTACCTCATGAAGGATGGATTGAACTGGTCTGAAAAGGCACATGCTCATTTTACTTTTCATCTTTTGTTATTTCCTTTGTCAGCATCTCCTTTATTCCTATATAGCATTTTGGCAGACCAGATTCTTTCCCACTTATTTTTAGGCATGAAGAAGCTCACGATTAGAAAATTCCAATGGATCATTCAATCAAAATTCCTTTTGTTGCTTTAATGTGTCCTGGGTTTAGAATTGTAGAGATTGAAAAAGACTACAGCAAGGCAGGGAAGTTGTGGTTTCTTTATTTTACCAATCTTCTACATGTTTCTATCCCTTCACCTTTCAGGGTCTAATTTGGCTCCTCTGGAGTAGGAGTGGATAGGAGGATTATTGGTGAGAGACAGGCATCTGACCTGGTGTGTATAACAGTAATAATTGCATCTGTGGTTGCATCAGTCTATGTCTAGAGAGGAGATAGAAACTGCACAGTAGCTGAAACAGGAGGAAGAATGATTCAGTCCTCTGAAGGCAAAAAACCATTCTCATTTGTTCAGTCTTGCCCTGGGAGAAGTTGCACACAGATAATAAAAATCCCTCCAGTGTACAAATAGGGTGGCAGGAGATCAGTGTTTAGGCAATAGACGAGAAGTAGGAGTTTGGCACAGGCACGGATGAAACCATAGGAGCACACAGAAGCACAAGCCTTTGGTTTTCTGATTGAGAGGACTAAAGAGAGGTTAGGACCAGATGAGGTGTCAAAAGCCTAGAAGGACTGCCTTTCAGATCATGGCCAGATAGCATATCACCATGTAATCTTGTACCCTATTCATCTTGACCTTTGGCATAAGTAGTTTTCCTGGAGTTATCCTTCAATATACATGAAGGAGTTTGATACTAGACTCACTATAAAGGAGAAATAATGAATCATTAAAAATTTTATTACCAGCCTACAATCCACACTGCCAGAGAAGCCAGTAAACAAGGAAGACCCTAAGAGAGACATACATGTTCCCCTGGAGAAGGGGAAAGGGCCAAGATACCCTGAGAAAATTGAGAGCATGGGAAGAGATGGGAGGGAGCTACGAGAATGAGAAGGGAAGAAGAGGAAGGATGCAGAGGTCGTGAGGGAGCAGAAAGGTTGAGTCAGGGGAAAAATAGAAGAAAGGATACATGATAGGTAGGGTTTTAGTTGGGGGGGATGGTAGGGGAGGACGGGAGGGAGAAGGGAACTGGGATTGTCTTGTAAAACAATCTTGTTTCTAATTCAAATAAAAATGATTTAAAAAACCTTTATTATATGTATACTATAATTTTGTCTGAAATATATATATTTTCTGTGTACCACAGCATGGTTGATACCTGTGGAAGCCAGAATAGGTTGTCAGGTCCCCTGAAACTGGAGCTACAGATGGAGCTACAGACAGATGAGTCACCATGTGCTGGGAACAAAACCACAGTCCTTTTAACAGCCAGAACTTTTAACCACAGAGCAATCTCTCTAGCTCCAAAGAAATTGATTAGTATTATTTAATCACAGAACACATATTGAAAGGTGCTTTCAAAGTAGAGAAGCAACAAATTGGTCTACACAGTGACCGTGAGATGTAGAAGAGGGAATACTGGTTTTCTTTTCTCCTTGTGATATATAACCTACTCTTTAGAGAGCCCTACTTGCTCTCTTTTGCTTGTTCATGCTGGACCTCTAATTTTATATGTTAATCACATGACTATTCTATATGCCTCTACCACTCAAGTAGACTAAGCCAAGCCTGGCTGTTTTTTCTTTTTAACTTGTATTCTTTACTCTTTTGCTCTTTTGGGGGCCCACCACCCAGTTCCCGAATATATATATATATATATATATATATATATATATATATATATATATATATAGGCTTTTTGCTATTTGTAAATGCCCAGCCTTAGCATGACTTGTTTCTTGCCAGCTTTTCTTATCTTAAATTATCCTGACTACCTTTTGCCTCTGGGCCTTTTCCTTTCCTTACTTCTGTATATCTTACTTTCACTCTTAGTCTGTGGCTGGCTGACTGGCTGGCTGGGTGGCTGGAACCTCCTCCTTTCCTTGCTTCTTTGTTTCTCCTTCTCCACATTTCTCCTTCTATTTATACTCTCTGCCTGGCAGCCCCACCTATTGTTTCTCCTGTCTCACTACTGGCTGTTTATTAGACCACCAAGTTTTTAAACAGGCAAAGAATCACAACTTCCCAGAGTTAAACAAATGCAACATAAACAAAAGGAACACATCTTTATACCAGTAAACAAATGCTTCACAGTGTAAACAATAGCAACATACCTTAAAATAATATTCTGTAACATTTCACACTTTTTGTCTATATAAAACCAAAACGTTTTAACTTTAACGTTGTAAAACTATATACAATAAAGCAGTTATTAAGTAAGAATTACACTTACAACATTCTTTTCCTTTGTAGTTAGCATATTCAGAGAAAATAATGCATTATGTATTCTATCTTAGTGAATCCAAGGTTTTGCGACTAACTTTCTTTCATAATTAAAGAAAACTGCAACTATAACTATCTAGTCTTCAACTAAATTCAAGACCCCAGAAGGAATTAATGCTACCTAATTAAACAGGAAGTGCATTGCTAGCAACTTCCAAGACTCTAGAAATGACAGAGATATCTGGTTGCCTGGATAGTTACCCAAAGTTCCTCTGCAATGTTGTGGCATTCATCTTCAGCCTATAAGCCTAGAGTATCTGGCAGACACTTCAGTGAAGCAGGAAAGTTGAAGGACTACCCCTCTTTGTATTGGCAAAGTTCATCAGTTGCTTTCCTCTGTGTCCTGCAGAATGTCTGGCAGACACTTCAGTAAAGCAGGAATTTTGAAGTACTTTTCTGCCTTGTTTGGCCAAGTTCACCTGTCTTTTTCTGTGTATCTTGCATGTCCTTCTGCATAGCAGATTGCCATCAGTCAAAGGCAAGAGCAGTTTCTTTGCCCAGTAGCTAACCTTTCCACAATGAAAGCAAACTCCATACGGTGTTTCTTCAATGCCCATCATCTTTGAGGTAAATTGGTGCTGCCAGGAGCAGATGTGTCTATTTGTCATGAAAAATGTTAGGTTAACAAAATGTTTTAAATGCCATATTCTGTAGGTCTTTGAAGTGTGTGAAGGCTATTTATCTATCAAAAATAGATATGATTTTTATATGATTTTACAAACATACCTAATGTGAGTATAAGTTTAATTATTATATATTAACCTCATTTCTTCTTTATACATTGAACTTTTAGATGCACTGCATAATCACAATACCCCAAACAGGAGTAGAAACATATATACAGTGTAACAAAACTTTAAATTTGCATTAATATACCAAAATCCATGCCAATATAAAATATCTGAGATTAATAGTTGTCTTTTTTATTTTTTGGTTTTTCAAGACAGGGTTTCTCTGTGTAGCTTTGGAGCCTATCCTGGCACTCACTCTGGAGACCAAGTTGGCCTTGAACTCACACAGATCCACCTGCCTCTGCCACCAGAGAGCTGGGATTAAAGGTGTTCGCCACCAACACCCAGCTAATAGTTGTCTTTTTATCCTATTTTCCTGAATATAACAAACATCCACGATCCACCAAATAACCAAAGAGCATCCACAGCCCCCAACTCTTGGGTATGTGGATATCATTTTCTCTAAACCACTTCCTGCTGTCTGTGGGTAAAGCATCTTTAAAGTCCCTGATAAAATTTTGAGACAATGACCAAGTCCAGGGAAGACCAGTGGTAACCTTTGTTGATAGATACCATCTGTCAACAAGTTACAGGAGCACTCCCTTGATCAAACCAGATCCATACAAACTAGAACAGATCCACTGCCTCTTGTTTCCTGTGTAAACAAAAGCAAAACCTCTTTTCTAAAGCAATGCATCCCTTAAGTTCCATTTTTTGACTTCTATAGGTGGGTTTATTTAAGCTGTCTCTCTTTCAATCCCATGCCTCTTAGCAGCTTTCTTTTGCTCATCAGCATTCAAAAAATATAAAATCAATAGCAGCATTCAGGATCCAGACTCCCTGTGTATTTCCCATCTTAAATAAACTTTTTCCTTTTATATTACTTTTGCTTTCTTTAAAAACTTTCCTTTGTTATTTTAAACTATTTCTTGATTTCTATGACTGTTCATACTCTTTTTCTTTCTTTCCTAAGCCTACACACATTACAAAATACACCGGAATATGTTTACAGTTTTTTTCAGTCTGGACCTCTTTTACTGCATATCTTTTAGCCTTTTTTGATCTCTCGAGAAATTTTTACATAGTTAACTACACTTGGATCCACCACATGCTCTATAGTTTGGCTTCATGCATTCTCTTGTCCTGTTGGGGAAGCCAAGCTTAAGGCTTTGGGGTGCAGGAGTGGGGGGGGTGCCCTGTCAGAGGTGCCCTGTCAGAGGTGCCTTTCCCTGTCAGAGGTGAATGGCCAGGAACTGCATTCAACCTTCTTAGTGCTCTACAATGCTGATGCTTTTGCTGTGACAGGCATTTTTACTTCATTTTTTTTGTTCCTACTTAATGTACTGACTGCTCCAGGGCTCACCAGCAGCCAGAAACTTTTAAAGGAGCCTTGTACTTTTTTATAAAGCCTTCTCAGGCCATACTTGGAAATACAGGCCCATGTTGGTATGCCAAAATGTAGTTGGGTATTTTTATGCTTTACTCTTTGCTGTTTTGGGGGTCCCACCACCGAGCTACCAAATTAAATACGTAGAGGCTTAATGTTACTTATGAATGCCTGGCCTTGGCCTAGCTTATCTCTACCCAGCTTTTCTTAAATTATTCCCTCTACCTTTTGCCTCTGGGTTATTATCTTTTCTTACCTCTATATATCTTACTTTCATTCTTACTCTGTGGCTGGCTGGGTGGGTGAGTGATTGGTTAAGTAGCTTTTCCCTGAAATCCTCCTCTCCTTGATCCTTCCTTCCTCCTCCTCCTTCTCGTTTCTCCTATTTATATTCTCTGCCTGGCAGCCCCACCCATCCTTTCTCCTGCCTCACCATTGACTGTTTGGCTTTTTCTGAGATCATCAGGTGTTTTAGACAGGCAAAGAATCGCAGGTTCATAGAGTTAAACAAATGCAGCATAAACAAAAGGAACACATCTTTACATAATAAACAAATGCTCCACAGCATAAACAATAACACACCTTAAAATAATATTCTACAGTATCTGGTATGGCATGAAACATATTGCCTTCTTTTCAGGAGAAGGGGAACATCATCAATAAAGTAATCTTTTAGCTAGAGACTCTCACATACATACTTTTCATTATCTGAGTCAGACCACAATCCTAAGATCTCTCAAAGTCTAAGAATGCCTGGAAGTTCCTTATAATTTGGTAGAAATTTGTAAGCCCTACTCCCTTACCCCTGATCTCAGGCATACTCTCTCTCTTTCTCTCTCTCTCTCTCTCTCTCTCTCTCTCTCTCACTCACACACACACACACACACACACACACACACACACACACACACACCATGTGCACATGAATGCACACTGACAGCTTTCTGTAAACATTCTCTTGCTGTCATCTCTTCTGTCTTCCCATGATGCCATTTGGATAGGGGGATGGTTCTCCAGAGAAAGCAATTTTTATAATCTCATGGCATGCTTATGTGAGGAAGGGTGACATTCTTAAATTTCCCCTTGGGTAGTTGAGTAATAATCTAATAAAGAATTGTATGTTAAGAACTGGATAAAAGGGTGTCATCTCCACATGCGTTTCCTACAACTGATCCTGCTGTCTTTGAGGTTGAAAGTCCAAAGTTTTTTTTTGTTCTCACACACCTCCCAGCAAGAGCTATTACCTTCTTATCTCTCAGATGCATAAATTTCCCCTGCATTTATGGACCATTCCTATCTTTCCTTTTCACTTTATGAAACATAAATTCAAGTTTTCCTTTAACTATTTCCTTAAGAAATCAATATCTATCCATTTGATTTTCTCAGTGGGCAGTAACTAGAAATATGTCGGTGAACATAACAGTGGCAATTCAGGGTAATTTCTGATAGCCAAATTTCCTCCCACAGCCTACTGTTATGGAAAATGCTCAAGTATAGACTATCTTTCAGATCTTTGGAATGGTTTCCTTGGACTTTCTTCATGCACCCGCAGTATGAGTGAGGGTCAAGTGCAGGCTAACTTTGTACTCATATGGTGTTCTATGTTCCTTGTCTCACTTAGGGTGTAGACTGTTTTTATCCCCCTCTGATGGGGGAAGTCGTTCTGTGTATATGTTTGTTTTATTGGTTGATAAATAAAGCACTGTTGGCCAATAGGGAAGCAAGATAGGTGGGGCTAGGAGTCAAGGAGGATACTGGGAAATATAGTAAAGAGGAGGGTCGCCATGTGATCCTCTGACGCATGCTGTTAGCATCCTCAATAAGTCTTTATATGGATTTTAGATGTAGAGTAAGGGATTGCCAGCCTACAATCCACACTGCCAGAGAAACAAGTAAACAAGGAGGACCCAAAAAGAGGCAAACTTTGTCCCCTAGGTAAGGGGAAAGGGTCAGGATCCCCTGAGCAAATTGAGAGCATGGGAAGGGGGGGAGGGAGCTATGAGAATGATAAGGGAAGAAGAGGAAGGATGCAGAGATCATGAGGGAGCATAAAGGTTGAGTCAGGTATAAATTAGAAGAAAGGATATGTGATAGGTAGGGTTTTAATTGGGTGTGGTAGGGGAGAAAGGGAGGAAGAAGGGAACTGGGATTGTCATGTAATTCAATCTTGTTTGTAATTCAAATAAAAATGATAAAAAATAAATAATAAAAAATTAGACAACAGACAATGAACAAGATAAAAAAAGATATCTTTATAAAATATATAGATTAATGGGTTATGGTTGATACTTAAGACAGAGTTAGCAAATAGGAAATCCTAGTCATTGGCCAGCAGCATTGTTACTAACATAAGTGACAATGTGTGTTATTTGGGAGCCTGAACGTGGCAGTGGAACTCAGGTGGCTGGCAGAAAGAATTATTGTTACAACATTATCTCAGTGTACATTCACTGGACATACTTCTGGGCATGATGATGATTCATTTAAGTACTTTGCATGATGTAAGTGAGGTTCAAACTTCACCCTTCATATCCTCCCCATTCTTTTTTATCTCATTTTTCTACCCATGCTAGTCTCCTCCCATCTCCAGTATCTCTTCTGCCTCTCTCTCTCTCTCTCTCTCTCTCTCTCTCTCTCTCTCTCTCTTGTTCTCTCTCTCTTAAACCCAACCCTACATGTCCACACATGTATGGTTTTATGAACCTATTATCAACATATGAGAGAAAGAATACAAAACTAATTTTTGAGTATGACATCTTTACTTAATCCAATGATTTCAAATTCACATCTTTGTCCAATTGGTGGAATAGATTTTCAGCAGTTTTACAGTGATGATATGATGACTTCTGCTTGAAAAATTTAAATAGACTTTCATATTATATTCATGAAGAGCTCAGTGATCATATTGCTAACTTAACTCTCTGTTGATCATGGCATCAGTGATTTACATTTTATGGTTAGTGGACAGCATTGGAGCTACCATGCCATCTGTAGTTTGATACAAAGGCCCATTTGGAGGCCTATGTCACAGATCCTATCCACCCACATGGGAGGGACATTACAGCATTTGTCAGATTTTTGACAAAGGTAGTATTCAACATCTACATAGAGGAATTAAGAGATGATGATCACCACAAGCAGAGAAACAAAAGATTTGTCAGGTTTGTAATGGCAATCCTGTGAATCACCTTCCCACCTTAAGGGACTACTTACTCATCCAGAGCCACTGTTATGGTACCAGAATGTAATGATTCCTAGCCAACATTTGATAGGAGAAGAGCTCAAAACTTTTTATAACTTTTATTCCTGGAGAACTGTGAGTATCTGCAGACACTGTGAGGGTCTGTGAATAAAATGAAAGCAAAAGAACAGCTAAAAGAAAGATGCCTGGACTTCAGAATTGATACAGGCTGACTATGAGTGACAGATGCACTTTGTAAGTATCTCTTCTCCATAAAAAGACACCAAAGAAAGTCTCTGGATTATGAGAAGGAAAGATGCCTCTTATAGCTCATGGTACATAATAGGTACTCAAATAAATAGAGAATAAAAAGAATGTTGTACAAAGAAGTCAATTCTGAACACTGACATCTGAAAGTTATAGGGTGTTCCTTTTTCTCTATTTGTGGTCTCATTACCTAACAGTTGGTGCTGTCTGCTGTCAAGCTTTTGGAAGCAGGCATAGGAGATGTCATAGCAGGGCTGTGCACAGAGTGCAGATGCTCCTTGTTGTTCTACTTAATTCCCTGCCTTTCTAGGCTACAAACTTTTGCCAGCTTAGGAGGAAGCCAACAAAAAGCAGGAGGCAAAGCATGTGTCCACTCTGTATCAGCTTCCTTGATACATGCAGCCGGGAAAAACAAATGTCTTAGCTATCTGTTGTTTATCAGAGAGTGGGCAAAAAGCTACCTGCATGAATCATGTGATAGGACCCTTCTGTCAATAGGAAAACAAAGATGGGGTGGGAATATGGAGTTAAGGTAGGTGTGCTTGCTTACTTGTGAGGACTGACTGGGGATAGGGCTAGATTAGTTTGGAAATTTCTGTCAGCAGAGACTGAGATAAAATTTCATTTGTTTCCCACTGCCTTCATTTGGATTACTTTATTCTTTGTAAAGGCTTATGACGCTATCTCCATATGCATCTCCTTTATGTATAGTCCACACACAGTAGAGAGGATTATTTTGCCACTTTGATGAAAACTTCCAATGGGTTCTCATCAATCATCCTGGCATAGCTTCCAAAACTCTGTATTAACTGATCCTTCCCATCTCTTCTACCACTCTCTGTCCTACATGTTAAATTGTAACTTTTGTCAGAGTCCACTTGTTTACAAATACCTTAGCTGGTTTCATTAAACATAGGCAGAAGCCCATATTTTATTTGCCATTTTCTCCGTACCTACTAGCCTACTTTCAGGAATATAACAGATTTTAATGAATACAAACATGTTAATTCACTTAGAACAAGGACTGTACCTAGTATATGTCTTTTAGAGCTAACCTTACCAAGATTCTTATCCAATAAACTGACCTTAAAAAATAAAATGCTATGGGTCCAGCAGTTAAAAGCATTAGTTGCTCTTCCAGAGGACCTAGGTTCAATATTAAGGACCCATGTAGTGGCTCAGAATCATTTGTAACTCTTGTCACACAGGACTGAACACATTCTCCTGGCCTATGGGGGCACGAGGCATGCACACAGTGCACAAACATACATATAGGGAAAACACCCACAGCAGCAACACACACACACACACACACACACACACACACACACACACACACACACACACACACACGCACGCACAAAAGCTGTTTTAAAAAGAGCATTTTTTTTATCCCAATAGGTAACTAATGCATTATTTGGTACATTTTACATAATCCAACTAGTCAACTAGGGTCTTTCCAGAGAGCTGTGCAAACTGACATGCAACAAGGTATTAAATCTATATAAATACTGCTAGAAGATTAGCTACTATAGCAATTATGGTATTATTTGATAGAATAAGATTCTTATAGTAAGAAAGTACCAAATATTTCTGATTCAGGTATGATTTGTTTTTGTCGATTTAACTTTTATTCCATTTTTGGATGATTCTTTTTTATAATGCCTTGTGCTTTTATGGAATCACTCTTGGTTAAAATTCTTAGTATCCATATATAATGACATATGGGGTTCTTTGAGGCTTAAGGTGAATGACCCTTATCTGAAAACATCTGCATTTGCTACTTCAAGGTACTAAAGGGCAATTCCTGCTAGCGACTGCTTTTATTATAGTGTTAGAAATGTGTAGATGCCATTCATTTTAACCACAAACAAGTGCTAGATTTGCCTTGACCCTAACAATTTGTGGCATTTGTGTACAATATCCCCCCTCCTCATCAGAGAAACAACTACATTCCTTGGTTTGTTTGAATTGGAATAGGGTTAGATCCTTTTATTTAATTATTCTCAAATAAGTGAACTTCCCTTAGAAATAGACTTCATAGCCTGTGAACCTTCATACTGTATCCTAAACATTGGGAAATTGTCACAGTGTAAACCTTCCCTGTATGCCGCAAAGATGCTCAGCCTGCACTGGTTGTGGTGCCCTGGCTCCATACTTGTATTTCTGTTTTTGTTCATATTTTTATGAGGTGGTCCAGGAGTTGTCATTCTACAGTGTTCTAGAAAATATTTTAAAATATTGTGAACTTGTTTTTAAAGCATTTATCAGAAGCTTTATATGAACACCTGACCTCTAAAATCAATAAGATATAGGAAATATCTTCTATGTCTTCAACCTTTTTTTGGTAGTGTGTTTTTCTATACCTTTCTGTAGGTCAGTTTGTGTAGTTTCTCCTCTGACATAATTTCTAGTTTTAATTTTACTATTCATATATACTTAGTAAATTATTTTATCTTTATCATTGATTTGGGACCAATAACGTAAATGTTTTACTACAAAGTATAATCAGTGATAGTTATGTTTTGATGGACTTGACAGATAATAAACTTGCATAATCGTGATTCCCAAATAACATCCAAATATGTCCACACTCCTATGTATTCTGAATTCTTTGATTTTGTCATTCATTATTTTCACCAGGCTACACTGTTATGATATCTATAAATAAAAGTTCATTTTTTTGTCCTAAAGTTACATAAAAACTTTAGGAAATGCATTTGTTTTCTGGTTGCTTCAAAGAGAATCATATATTTCAGAGTTTTGAATGTAGCTGTTTTCCAGTGCTTTATTGTTTATCACTGTGTTGCATTCTATTGTTTGAATATGCCATAATACGTTAATCTATTCATGGGTTATTAGGCACCTGTTATTTTTAAATATAACTTGGCATTTTAATTACTAACATGCAATTTTTAGAATCATATTTAATATCTTTGAGTTTTCCAACTGATAATTGTCATAGCACTAAATGTGAAAAACTGTTAATTATCTTTTTCCTTTAATTTGTTTGAAAAAAATGGAAGAAGCAACTTCCTGAGAAAAGTAATGCAGAGTAGAGAGAACAAATGGTGGAGGAAGCCCAACACCATGATTAAATGATAAAGCCAGAGATAAAGGATGAAGAAAAAGAAATAAGGAGCAGAATGGCAATCTGTATATTATCTGCTTCCTAATAAATGATGAATGTAAGAAGTTAGTAGATCCACGGTGTTGAAAATGAAGGGGTGCTATAAATATAATATAATATCTGTATTTTCAGATACAGACATTAGAAGAATCTCTTAACAGGAGACCTGCATTAAAATGCATGCCAAAGCTCTGAGCTTGATACATCATTTGCCGGAATCCCTTCATCTTGGTTACTTCACTGCTCCCCCTGCTCAGCTGCCTGGGCTATCAGCTCACTGCGAATCCAGGGACACCTACTCCTGTCCCCCTATTGGCCTTGTGGGATCACCTCTAAGGCTACATATTCTGTTTCCTCAATGTTCTCATTTTTAGATTTACTAGTTTTTAACATCCACTTAAGGTTATTCACTTTTTTGTGAATACGCACTTTTTTATAGTGCTAAACAGTATATATGAGGACCTTGGTTATCTAAAGAAACCTGTTATTTGTTGTTTCTGCTGAATCATGGGGTGCTTTCCCCCATCTCTATGTGTTAATATTTTATTGGTTAAATTTAATCCATGTGTAACCTGAGGGTATAAATTGATGGTCCTTGCTTTAGAGAGTTTCATTTGTTTTTGTAGTATGAGGATGAGTAATATTGCTTGAGTATCACATTCGTCCTCTTCAAAGGGTTGAGCTTAACAGGAAGTAGGTTTTTGGGTTCATCTCCAGTTTTCTGCAGGCTCAAGTTATCTCATCACATACATACTTAAGGCATTTATCTTAGGGCAACTTGGCTTCTACATTCTCCTAATGTTCTTTGTTCTAGAATATTGATATAATTTGTTGTTTCCCTTCCTGTGTTTTTTGCTTTGTTTCCTTCTTATCTTTCTCTTATATCCCAGTCATCTTTTTGAAAGTTCATTGACAAACATCCAAGAAGTAGAAACAGAGTCATGAGTGAGTCTCCTATATTGCAATAGTGCAGAATGTGAAAGTTAGGAAAATTGTCGCTAGACCAGAAGAGCCACTGAACCTCATTTAGTCTCTGTTAGTTTTCCCTGTGTGAAATGGAGACACTAATGAGGCCCCCTCAAGATGAGGTTGAAGATTATTGAGGTAGTGTTGTGAACCCACTTTGCAACCATTGGTTACACAGCAGTTACTAGGCCGAATAAGTTCGATTACTCCTTGTCAAAAGAGCTAGCAGATGAACATAAAGCTTTGCCTCCCGTGGACTCAGAGGAAAAAAATTGGAGCATGCTTAGCAGTTATCTGCACTAAAGCTGAAGAAAGTCTTGGCAGTGTTATTTCCCCTCCCTGTGAAGGCATGCTGGGAGCAAACTAGAAATAAAAGGAAAATGTGACGAGGATATTGTTTCTATATGAGATTCTACTGGGGATCCTCGAGAAAAGGAGATGGAAGAGGATGTGAGAAATGTGTTGACACGATGAAACACAAGCAGGATGGTTAGAGGACTTGGGAACAGCTGTGAAAGCGATGAATGTGGGGAGAACAATAGCAATCAGAAAATAGCCCAAAGGAGAAAATACTGGCTTAGTTATATCCTATTTTTCATCTTGAGCTCCTGTTGTCTGGAAAGCAGCCGGGTGTGGTATGCACACTCTACTTGCCTTAATTTTTGCTCATTATTAAGTCACCAAACATTGTATTCTTAGTTGGTGTTAGTGTAACTTAATTTCATTGCCTTTTCTTCTCTTAAACAACCATACCACTAGGCCCTTTTACACACATTATTTTAATTAGTGTTTTAATCAATACAGTGAAATGGACATTTAAAAAACTCCTCCATTCTGTTAATAAAATTGAAGTGAATTTCTTATCAATCATTCCTGATTTGTGAGGCAAGGTTCAACACTCCTACTACTATTACATCCTTAGATGGAGAACTCATTCAAATCTAGAAAATGCTGCTTAAGTTGATGAAGCTTCATTTCATCATGCCCTTTGGGAACTTAGACAAAGCAGAAAGATAAGTAGAAGTCATATAAAATAACACAACTCAATGAAATCAATTTTATTGGCACATATATAGTGAAGTGTACAGCTCATACATCAAATTTATAGACACAGGACAATATTTATTTTCTAATATGTGCATATAATTCAATGTGTATATTTCTATAATTAAAGTAAACTTCACCAAAATATAATTTACATAAAATAACAAGTTTTTAAATAATGCATTTTGTTTGTATGTGCATATACATGTTTGTGTGTTTGTGTGCATGTGGGAACATGAAAGTGGAGGCAAGAGGTCAATATCTTGTGAATTCTTTAATCATTCCTCACCTTATGCTTATGACCTGGAGATTCTCAAGTAGGCTAGGTTGGTTGGCCAGTGAGTCCCTGAAATCTTCCTGTCTCTGAATCTCCAGTGCCAAGACTACAGATGCATGCCACCATATCTAATTTGTTATTTTGTGCTAGAGATTCACACTTGGGTCTTCACACTTGCATGGAAAGCAGTTTACTGACTGAGCCTTCTCTAGAGTCTTCAATTATGTACTTTTCATGAGCTTCAACAATCTTATAAATATCCATTGCAAATATTCATGGAACCTCCCAAATACCTTGTCTCATTCTGGTGAACATTTCTGACATCCACTAAGCCACCAATGAGCTAATCTCTATCACTAAATAGTTGCATCATTAGGTAGATGTTTTTCTTTTTTATGGCTTCATAAAAATGGAATCTTGAATATGTATGTTTTTCAAGTTTTATTTATTCTTCGAACATTTCATCCACATGTACAAGCATATCCTAATTTTTTTCTCAATATAGTGTTTTATTGAGATTTATCTATGTAACAACATGGATGACAAGTGTTCATTTTTTTGAGAAGCATCCCATTGTATGAAATGCCATTTCTTTTTTGGTTTTGTGAGACAGGGTTTCTCTCTGTGATTACAGGTGATAACGCTGAGCAGAGACAGCTATGACTGCAGTGATAATGGGTTCTTGAATCAGATAGAAAATACCCAATTCTTGCCATTACCAACCATATGAGGAATTTCAAGCTAATACCCATTAATCAGAGATTTTTTATAAAGGAAGGATAACAATGGTCTGTCTTCTAATTTACTCTATAGAGTTACATGAAGCACTCTTTGTGGGGAAATACGTGAAGAATTCCAATCAAAGTAAGTGGTCAATATGTCTTAAATTAGTAATACAAGTTACAATAAGAGTGGTAGATAAACAAAGTGTAATAGTAATTATTGCATGTTTGCTGTCATTGTCTTTGCAGGGAGCAGAGATGAAGGGTGAGAGTCTGTTAGTTTATGTTCCAGATGGGCAAGCCCACCTGGGCTGTGAGAATGCACCAGCCCCAGCAGGCTCCCTGTCCCTATTTCAGACCCTACTTTCATTTGCCATGCAAATTACAGTATAGCACAGGGCGAGAACAGTCATGGTATAATAAACTAGAAGATCTGCACAGCCTGCTGGGGTGGCTTTCTGTCCTTATTATTGGAGAAGAAAATGTATGCAGCAGCATCCAGGTTCTTTTGTGCCCACATTTCCATATTGATTAAACATCACCATTCCTGGCTTCTTCAAATTGCTCTCTCATGCCTCATCTCCTTGTTGCTTTGCCATCTGTTTAATGTGTCTCTTGCTGGCCTGATGATCCAGGCTTCATTTTTCTTTGCAGGGATTTTTTTTAGATCAATCATGTAAAAATAAAAATGATAAATGAATGTATATTGAGTGCCCACTATATTTCTGAATTTTGCATACTATTATCTAATTTGATAGGACAGTAGTCCTATCAAATAGATGCAATGACTATTTGTACTTGAACAGAGAGAAACATTACATTGGTCATAAAACCACCAAAATTAGGAATTGGAATTTGAACCTTTGTCTTTCTAATGCTTATGGTAGTTGGCCACACTATGTGTAAGACCAGAAGCAGAAGGTAGATTGGAGTAAGCATAAATCCCCACCTACATGAGCTTGTAATATAGGTAAGGATGCAAAAAGGCATATACCAAAAGAATCTAATAGGTGCCAGAAATGAATGTAGTTGTCTATGAAAACAAAGTAGGCAATGTGAAGTAGGACAGATTAAAATATGCATTTCTTCTTATAGGAAAGGATAGTTATGTACTAGGGAGATGAATCAATAGTTAAAGCAATTAGCCTGCAACCATGAGAACTGGAGTTCAGGTTCTCAGAACCAAACCACCATTACCATTAATAAAAACAACAACAAACCACCAGTAGAATAGTCATTGACACTTACAAGAATACCTGGCAGAATGATTTATTTCCTAGTTCTGTGGTAGTGAGTTCTGGAATGTTCTCATATCAGGCCAGAGAGCCTGATTTGTGTGAATCTGGATCATAAAAGAGTCTGGCTATGTGTAAAATAGTTAATGCTGATTGAATAAATTGTGAAGCTTTGAAGTTCAAGGACTTCGATGTAGGTGAGGTAGGCCTTGGCACATATGTTTAAACTTAAGCGCACATAAATGCTGTGATACTTTCAATACTCATGATTGAATTCTTGCTCATAGGGACATTGTCTGTTACAGAAAGTTAAAGCCTATACAGCAGAACATTATATTTATCTCTAGACCTTGGACAGGATGGCCAACTTCTCTGAGTTTTTTTGATTATTGTAATTCTATATCATATGATTTGGATAAGTAGGTCCTGTTTGCTTTATTTTTATTGTTTCATATCAGGTATTTTCACCAATTTCTTAGTTGACATTTCCCAACTGAATGACTATGTAGAATTGAAAAAAGAGACAACCTCAGGCTGGCCTCCAAGCCAACTTCAGACCCCTGGCCAAGAAATAATATTTAATCTCCACAACTGGGCCCTTAGTATCCAAGGAAAGGATGGGGGGGCGGAGAAAGGAGAGAGGAAGAGATGCTGTAGAAGGATTGATTGTTATGATCTAAAAGAAGCATCATAGATCTGAAAAGATGGTTTAGTGCTAAAGAGCATTTACTGATGTTGCAGAAGGCCCAGGTTTGGATCTCTGCATCTACATCAAGCAGCTAACAACTGTTTGTAACTCCAAGTCCAGAGGATTTAACAGATACAATACAGTGGCTTCTGTGGGCAGCAGAAGTACAAAAAGTGATTCATGAAGTGGCCATTGAAGTCTGTGAGAAATATTATACATGGACATTTTAACTACGTCAGAAAGAGTGGGAATAAAGATTTAAAAGAAGATTCAAGTTAATGAAGTGTACTGATAGGCATTGAAACAAAAGTAGTCTGAATGTTGGATTTTTCCCTGAGAGGGCAACAGGTCTTATAATGTGGTGAAACTAGGATGTTAAATTGCCCCCAGGAGTTAGAGGGAGAGCACTAATGATTTTTCTGTTATTTGTGCACTTAGAATTAAAATTCTAAGTCCCATAATAATGAATTAAGTTATAATGTCATTATGATGCTTACAACACAGTGGATGAGACATCCATGTGTGTCTACTAACTAGTATGGAATTCACCTTGAATAAATCACCTCACCTTTCTGAATTTCATGTTACTTATTCAAAAAGAAGAACAACATCCTTTCTAGTACCTACTTGCAAATCTTGTCCCAGTTACAAATTCCCTGAATTTTAAATGTAAGCCTGTGGTTAGCAGACATTCTTTACTGAGTCTCTATGAGGCTTTGTGTCAGGTCCTGTGATAGAAGAAAACATTAAGTCAGGGATCTGTTGGGAGGGCAAGGGGTTGACACAATGATGCAATTATAGGAGGGAAATATAGAGTTGGAACTCTGTATCTATGGCTTTCTTGCTGATGCCTTCAACAGAAGCATATATTGTCTCTTGCTCTATTCCTATATTCTTTAAGATGAGAATAGGACCTACTGAAGGTGTATCAGATTATTATAATGAATTTTCCGACCATTGAATGCTCAGAAAAAGACTACAGTTTGTTTTCCAGCACCCACTCACTGTTTGTGACTCCAGCTACAGGAATTGATGTTTCTGATCCCCAAGAAACCCACAGTCAAGTGCACATTCTGTGACCCCCATATCCACAATAAAACATACAAAACAATAAAAATATGAAAACCAGCCCACCCCCAAACCCTCCAAAACAACATCTGAAGAAACAATGATTTTCAAAAGGGGTAATACTTAGGAAATAACTAAAAGTTCCAAAGCAAGAATTTCTGGGCTTGAGCTATTTTAAGTCAAGAAACACATTTTATTTTATTTCAGTTCATTATTTTATTTTAACCAGTTTTTATTTAAATTAAAAAAACTATCTTATTTGCCATACCAATCCCAGTTCCCTCTCCCTCCAGCTCTCCATTCCCTCCATTAACTCCCCATCCCACCCCATCCACTTCTCAGAGAGGGTGAGGCCTCCCATGGGGATCATCAAAGTCTGTCCCATCAATTGGGTTAGGACCTAGCCCCTCCCCTATGCATCTAGGCTGAGAGAGTATACCTCCACAGGGAATGGACTCCCAAAGCCCATTCATGCACTGGGGATAAATACTGGTTTTAATTGCCAGAGACCCCATAGACTTCCGAGGTCCCCCAACTGACACCCACTTTCAGGGGGCATTGTTTGGTCCTATGCTGCTTCCCAGCTGTCAGACTTGGGTCTGTGAGCTCCCACTTGCTCAGGTTATCTGTTTCTGTGGGTTTCCCCAGCTTGGTCTTGGCCCCTTTGCTCATCCATGTTACTGAACCAGTATAATACCTAACTACACTCTAAATATTTGTCTTTATACCAACAGATAAGTGTAGCTCTCATCCCTTACTTCTCTTTGCAATAGAGGGAGACCATTACAGAAAATCACAACCAATCCAACTGCAGAGCTGCGGAGCCCAGTTCCAAGTGGCACACCTAAAATACAACTTCTACCCAATTTACCATTTTAATATTAACTTTTGCTACATGACTGGAACTAGTGTTACTGTGTTCCTTTTCAGCTCTCTCCATATATTCGCTACCTCTGTCCTTTCCATGCTGTTTTATTTGGGAAGAAGTCACATTGACAATTGCACATTTCAGGAGTACAGAGTTATGTGCACAGTTTTGGAATTTGTCTGCATAGGAAGGTTAACTCCTCAATTTAATGTTGCTCAATTTTATGGTTGCATAGCCTCTGGATGCAGATGCTCCTTGAACTAGGATAAGATTATGCACTTCCTTCCAAACAAATATACACTAAAATTACTAGTTGTTTAAAATGCATTTAATACACCTAAACTGAGAGACATCATAGTTGAGAAACACAGAGCAGCCTAGTTTGCATTGTTTACTCTACAGATCACTTTTCTGATTGGCTACCAGTGACTGCTGTTGCTCACCATTTTAGGAAATACCATAGCACATACCACTGGCCTAGGAAAAGATCAAACTTCAAAACATGAAGTTTTTACTCAGCATTTATGGTTTTTGAGTCATGGTAAAATCCACACACTAAGTTGAAGTGGATTATTTTTATGTCAGAGATTGTTAGTATTTCTTTTCAAACTTTGAGTTTTAATCCATTGTTGCTCAAATTTCTTCTGGTTTGGTCTGGTTATTGGAAAAATTTTCAGTTGTTGGTTGTTTGGTTGTTTTCTCTATCTCTTTGAAACTCTCTCTGTCTCTGTCTTTCTCTCTGTCTCTCTCTGTCTCTGTCTCTCTCTGTCTCTCTGTCTCTCTGTCTCTCTCTCTCTCTCTCTCTCTCTGTCTGTCTCTCTCTCTTTTCCTGCTTATATCATGGAATCAACATTTCCCCAGGGATTTCTTGTTTCTCTTTGTTGATTAGCAGTTTCACAGGCCAAGGCTGTGGAGCTCATGGCACTTCTGCTGTGGGTGTACTATTTTTTTCTAGTCCTTTCAGTTTATGTAACAGGTACATGCATTTTGTGTTAAATTACTGAGTAATATACATATACCTATATTTATATATAGAAATATGTCAATATCAAACTAAACATGAGCTCACAAGATGCCTCCAATTTCATGACAAGTCATTTCTGCCTCTTGCCTTATTTGCAAACTCTCCTTCCACCTTTAATGAGCCTGACTCATGCCACATGCTACTCATTTATCTGTTTAACTCAGTATCTACATGTATTAGAGTTGTCAATCTTCTCTGGGGTCCATGCATTTTTCTCTTAGAGTCCTTCTTGTTTCCGAGTTTCTTTGGAGAAGAGGATTGTAGGCTGCCAGGATCTCCCGAGCTAATTGAGAGCATGAGGGTAGGGGAGAGGGAGCTGGCAGAATGAGAGGAGGAGAGGAGGAGGGGAGAGGAGGAAATGGAGGAGCAGAAAGGTTGAGTGGGGGGAAGAATAGAGGAGAGCAGCATGAGAGATACCATAATAGAGGGAGTCATTATAGGTCCTAGGAGAGATCTGGCACTAGGGAGATTTCCAGAGATCTAAGAATGACACCAACTGACAATCTGGGCAATGGTGGAGAGGCTACCCTAAATGCCCTTACCCTATAATGAGACTGATAACTACTTTATATGCCATCCTAGAGCCCTCATTAAGTGGCTGATGGAAGCAGAGGCAGACACCCACAGATACACACTGAACTGAACTCTGGAACTCAGTTGCAGAGAGGGAGGAATGAAGATCAAAGGGGTCAGGACCAGGCTGGTGAAACCCACAGAAACAGCTGGCCTGAACAATGGGGAGCACGTGGACCCCAAACTGCTGTCTGGGAGCCCAGCATGGGACTGATCTTGACCCCTGAACATGGATGTCAATGAGGAGGACTTGGCACTCTATGGGGCCCCTGGTAGTGGATCAGTATTTTTCCCTGGTGTAAGAAGGGGCTTTGAGAGCCCCTCCAACCTGAAGGATGCTCTCTTGGCCAGGACACATGGGGGAAGGCCTAGGCCCCGACCAGAATGATGTGGTGGACTTTGGGGAGCCCCTGTGGAGAGCCCTACCCTCTCTGGGGAGTGGAGGGTGGATGTAGTGGAGGGGAGAGCCGGGGGAGGGAGGAGGAGGGAGAAGGGATTGACATGTGAAGCAAGCTTGTTCCTAATTTGAACTAATAATAAATAAATAAAATTAAATTAGAAAGGAATTGTCAGTCTTATGGGAAAATTCATAAATTAGTGTATAGTGCTTATGTGCTACAATAAATTTTTCTGTGTTCTTGCAGATTTTATTCATCAAAATTTTTACATAGATTTTAATATAATGATTTATTTTATTTAACAATGTGCTTTGAAATGAAGTCTCTATTTTACATAGCTTGGTAGTTAATTTACTTTTACTTCAGAATAATATAAAATCACATAAATAAATATACCACAGCTTGCTTTCCACCCATCTGTTGAAGTGTATCTTGATCACTTCTGGTTTGGGGTTGTCATTAATTTTGTCACATCATAAGTAAATAAATATGCATAATTATTTCTAGGCAGGATTTTGTGTACATACAATTCTCAAACCAGCCAGGAGTACAGTAGATTGATCTTGCTTATGTCTATGTTGTATATACCTGACTTATTTTTCATCCTTACTATGTGAGAGATCTTGTCTTCTGAATATCATCAGCAGTTGCTTAGTCAATGTTTTTTATTTAAACCATTCTAATAGGTGTATAGTGGCTTGCAATTGTTGCTTTTATGGGCAGTTAGTGGTGATAAATAGAAATGGGCATCCTTTCTAATCTTTAGTTTCCCTCTACACATCTACTTTGTTGAGGTATCCAGGTTATTTCCTACTTTTAATATTTGGTTGTTCACTTATTACTGAATTTTAAAGAACTTTGTTGCTGTGTATTTTGGAATAACAGTTATTTGGAACCATATGGCATTTATCTACTTGTGGAATTAATTAATTTTTGATTATATTTGGCAGAGGTCATAATTTTAATGAAGCACAGCTTATTATTTTTGTTAAAGACTATGCATTTGTTATTATATCTAAAACCTTGTTGCTGAATACAAAGGCACTGATTTTTTCCTTGTTTTTATCTAAAACTTTTAAAGTTTTGAGTTTTACATTTAGGTATATGACCTATTTAAATTAAATTTTTGAAAACTGTAAGGTCTCAGTGTATGTGTGTATATGTTTGTTCTTGTAGACTTTTTCCTTGCACAAAGATGTTCAATTATTTTAGAACAGTTTATTGAAAATAATACCATTACTGAATTGATTTGTTCCTTTGCCAAAAAATTTCATGGTTACATTGGTTGGTCTGTGTTTGAGCTTTCTATTCTAGTCATTTGATTTCTGTTTAGTCTTTCTTTAATATCATAATGTTATTCTATTTTTATTGCTGTAGATTCATAGTAGTTCTGGGAATTTGATAGTATTAATCTTGCAAATTTGTCCTTTAACATTTTATGTCTTTTACAAAACCTAGAAATAATTTATAGGTATCAATACAACACAATATTTCTCTGGTGTTTGGTTGGTATTACAGTGTTTAAACACATCATACTGGGCAAATTTAATAGCTTAACCATACTAAAGTTAAGTAAATGGACATGTAATTTCCCACGACACCAGATAATGTGGAAAATTACCAATACGGAGCCAGGTAGAAATACAAGGGATTTTAATAGGGAAAAAGCCTTACTTACTTACTTACTTACCTAGCCAGCCTGTGGGCAGCAGTCTGTACAGCAAGCCCAAAGTGAAACTGAAACCAAAACCAGCCACCTGAATTCCTCTCATTCTATGTCACCCTGACCACGCCTTTGCAGGTGTGGTCAGGCACACCTGTAGCCAGCCCCTAAGCAGGCATGGCTACAGCTTCCCCTACAGACATGAGATAATTTATTTCAATACCCTTTGAGTTTTTTCATAACATTTTGTAGTTTCGCACATATAGATCTGTAAATGCTCTTCTTTATCACAGCTAAAAATTACATTTATGGTGATATTTTAAATAATATTACTTTCTTAGTCTAAAACTCTGAGTTTTCACTGCTGATATACAAAAATAAAGTTGACATTTGTAGGTTATGTTTGCATTATGCAAATTTTTATACCCTTGTTGAAGGCATTTTAAAAATGATTTTTCAACTTAGGTAACCATCTCTTCTGTGAATTAAAGTACTCTCTCCCTTCCAAGCGTTGATTCATCTCTTGTTTTTGTCTTCTTGTCTTATTGCATTATTTAGGTGAACAGGAATTGTGGGTGAGTACAGGTTGTCTTGCTTTCCTTTTAGTGGGAAACTATACTACTTACCACTTGTAAGTATGATGTTAGTTGTAGGGTGTTTTTTCCCAATAAATCATCTTCATTGAGTGACAGAATTGAATGACTTCACTTCTTTCCTAACTGTAGAAATTTATCAGCAATAGGTGCTTGCTTTTCTCAAGATTTTTTGATAGATATAATGGTAGAAATTTAGTGTGTTAATAAAGATGAATAAAGATGTTCATGTTTAGTGTCAAATTAACCTTGAATGCTATAATAAATCACACTTGCTCATAGGATATAGTTTTTTCATATACATATTCTGTAATTCATTAGCTGAAATTTATTGCTATTTTAACATCTATGAGAGATATCTGTTTATATTTACCTTCTCCTGAATGTTGTTTTGTTTGGCGGCATTAAGCAATGATCATTTCAGGATGAGTTGGCAAGTATTTCCTCTGCCTTCATTTTTGGGAGAGAGTGAGGACATTTAGAATCATTTCTTCTTTGGAAGTTTGGTAGACCCTATCAGTGAAACCAGTAGAGGCTAGGTCTTTCTGCAACATTTATTCAATGTTGAGACATGTGATTTCCCAAAATGTTGAAAGCAAGTGATGGTTGAATGCCAAAAGATGCTATAAAATGTGTTAAAAGATTTGTTCTTACATAATTATGTGATCTTTGATCTTTGTATGTGTGTGTGTGTGTGTGTGTGTGTGTGTGTGTGTGTGTGTGTGTGTGTGTGTATGTGACGATAGGTGACCTCAGAAGCCAGAAGATGGAATCCTATTCCTTAATGCTTGTGTTGCAAGTGATTGTGAACCACTTGATGTGGCTGAGGGAGGCTTTAACTTAGATCATTTGCAAATGCACTATATATATATATTGTGATTTTTGAGATAATTGAGATTTTTTTCCTTTTTTTATTAATTCAAGTTAGGGAACAAGCTTGTTTCACACGTAAGTCCCTTCTCCCTCTCCCTCCCCTCACCCCCATCCCTCCTCCCCCACCCCATTCACCCACCACTCCCCAGGCAGGGTAAGGCCCTCAAAGAGGGCTCTGCAAAGTCCAACAAATCTTCCTGTGCTGGGTCTGGGCCCTTCCCCATGTGTCCAGGGCCAGAGTGTATCCCTTCACATGGGATGGGCTCTTAAAGTCCCTTCTTACACCAGGGAAAAATGATAATCCACTTCCAGAGGCTCTCTGGAGTGCAGAGGCTTCCTTATTGGCATCCATGTTCAGGGGTCTGGATCAGTCTTGTACTGGCCTCCCAGATAGCATCTGGAGTCGATGTGCTCTCCCTTATTCAGGCCAACTGTTTTTGTGGGTTTCTTCAACCTGGTACAGACCCCTTCGATCTTCATTCCTCGCTCTCTTCAACAGAATTCCAGATTTCAGCTCAGTGTATTTCTGTGGATGTCTGTCTCTGCTTCCATCAGCCACTGGATGAGGGCTCTAGGATGGTATAAAGAGTAGTCATCAATCTCAATTTAGGGGAAGGGCTTTTAGGTTATCCTCTCCACCATCGCCTGGATTGTCAGATCGTGTCATCCTTGTAGGTCTCTGGCGATCTCTCTGGTTCCAGATCTCTTCTCGGACCTATAGTGGCTCCCTCTAATATGGTATCTCTCATCCTGCTCTCTCTCCTCTATTTTTCCCCATACTCACTATCTCTGCTCCTCCATTTCCTCTCCTCTACTCCTCCTCTCATGCTCTTATTGTGGCAGGCCTCTCTCCCCTACCCTAATGCTCCCAATTAGTTCAGGAGTTCATGCCAATTCCTATTCCTGGGCTCTATTTATCCCTTAGAGTACTTCATGTTTCATAGTTTCTTTGGTGAAGAGGATTATAGGCTTGTAAACCTTTGCTCTATGTCTAAAATTCATATATGAGTAAGTACATACCATGTTTGTCTTTTTGTGACTGGGTTACCTCACTCAGGATGGTCTCTTCTAGTTCCATCCATTTGCTTGCGAATTTCAAGATTCCATTGCTTTTTTCTGCTGAGTAGTACTCCATTGTATAAATGTACCACATTTTCTCTTTCCATTCTTCAGTTGAGGGGCATCTAGGTTGCTTCCAGGTTCTGGCTATTACAAACAATGCTGCTATGAACATGGTTGAACATATGTCCTTGTTGTATGAACATGTACTATTTGGTATATACCCAAGAGAGGAATGGCTGGATCTTGAGGTAGATTGATTCCCATTTTTCTGAGCAACCGCCATACTGATTTCCAGAGTCTTACAAGTTCCCACTCCCACCAGCAATGGAGGAGTGTTCCTTTTCTCCACATCCTTTCCAGCATAGATTGTCATTGGTATTTTTGATTTTAGCCATTCTGACAGGTGTGAGGTGGTATCTCAGAGTAGTTTTGAGTTGCATTTCTCTGATGGCCAAGTATTTTGAACACTTTCTTAAGTGTCTTTCAGCCATTTCAGATTCCTCTGTTGAAAATTCTCTGTTTAGTTCTGCACATTGTTTGGTGTTTTGGTGGCTAGCTTCTTGAGCTCCTTGTATATTTTGGAAATCAGCCCTCTGTCAGATGTGGAGTCAGTGAAGATCTTTTCCCATTCTGTGGGCAGTCGTTTTGTCTTACTGACTGTGTCCTTTGCCTTACAGAAGCATCTCAGTTTCAGGAGGTCCCATTTATTAATTGCAGACCTCAGTGTCTGTGCTACTGACGTAATGTTCAGGAATCGGTCTCCTGTGCCAGTTGGTTCAAGGGTAATTCCCGCTTTCTCTTCTAGAAGATTCAGTGTGGCTGGATTTATGGAGAGATCTTTAATCCATTTGCACTTAAGTTTCCTGCATGGTGACAGGTATGGATCTATCTGCAATCTTCTGCATGTCCGAATCCAATTGTGCCAGCACCATTTGTTGAAGATGCTGTCTTTTTTCCATTGTATAGATTTAGCACGTTTGTCAAAAATCAGGTGTTCGTAGGTGCGTGGGTTAATATCTGGGTCTTCAATTCGATTCCATTGGTTATCTGTCTATTCTTGTGCCAATACCAAGCTGTTTTCAGAACTATGGCTCTATAGTAGAGCTTGAAGTCAGGGATGGTGATGCCTCCAGAAGATCCTTTATTGTAAAGAGTTGTTTTGGCTATCCTGGGTTTTTTATTTTTCCATATAAAGTTGAGTATTGTTCTTTCAATGTCTGTGAAAAACTTTGTTGGGATTTTGATGGGGATTGCATTGAATCTGTAGATTGCTTTTGGTAGGATTGCCATTTTTACTATGTTAATTCTACCTATCCAAGAGCATGGGAGATCTTTCCATTTTCTGGTATCTTCTTTAATTTCTTTCTTTAAAGTCTCAAAGTTCTTATTGTACAGGTCTTTCACTTTTTTGGTTAGTGTTACCCCAAGATATTTTATGTTGCTTGTGGATATTGTGAAAGGTGATGTTTCCATGATTTCTTTCTCACTGGGTTTATTATTTGTATACAGTAGGGCTACAGATTTTTTTGAGTTAATTTTGTATCCTGATACCTTTATGAAGGTGTTTATCAGCGGTAGGAGTTCCCTGGTAGAGTTTTTTGGGTCACTAATGTAGACTATCATGTCATCTGCAAATAGTGAAAGTTTGACTTCATCCTTTCCAATTTGAATCCCTTTGATCCCCTTTTCTTGTCTTATTGCTCTAGCTAGAACTTCAAGTACAATATTGAAGAGGTATGGAGAGAGTGGACTGCCTTGTCATGTTCCTGATTTTAGAGGAAACGCTTTGAGTTTCTCTCCAATTACTTTGATGTTAGCTATTGGTTTGGTGTATATTGCGTTTATCATGTTCCTGTTATATGTTCCTGTTATTCCTGTTCTCTCCAAGATCTTTATCTTGAAGGGATGTTGGATCTTGTCAACGGCTTTTTCAGCATCTAGTGAGATGATCATGTGGTTTTTCTTTTTCAGTTTGTTTATATGGTGGATTACATTGATGGATTTTTGTATGTTGAACCACCCTTGCTTCCCTGGAATGACGCCTACTTGATCATGGTGGATGATTTTTCTGATATGTTCTTGGATTCTGTTTGCCAATATTTTATTGAGTATTTTAGCATCGATGTTCATGAGGGATATTGGTCTGTAGTTCTCTTTCTTAGACATATCTTTGTGTGGCTTGGGTATCAAAGTGATTGTAGCCTCACAGAAAGAGTTTGGCAATATCCCATCTGCTTCAATTGTGCGGGACAGTTTGAGGAGTACTGGTATCAGCTCTTGTTTGAATTTCTGGTAGAATTCTGCAGTGAAGCCATCTGGCCCTGGGCTTTTTTTGGTTGGCAGGCTTTTGATGACTGCTTCTATTTCATTAGGAGTTATGGGTCAATTTAAACTGTTTATCTGATCTTGATTTAATTTTGGTAAGTGGTATTTATCCAGAAAACTGTCCATTTCCTTTAGATTTTCGAATTTTGTGGAGTACAGGTTTTCAAAGTATGACCTGAAGTTTCTCTGGATTTCCTCAGTGTCCATTGTTATATCCCCCTTTCGTTTCTGATTTTGTTCATTAGCATGCTCTCTCTCTTTGGCTTTTGCTTAGTTTCGCTAGAGGTTTGCCTATCTTGTTGATCTTCTCAAAGAACCAACTCTTTGTTTCATTGTTTCATTGATTCTATGTAATGTTTTCCTAGTTTCTACTTTATTGATTTCAGCTCTCAGGTTGATTATTTCCTGGCGTCTACTCCTCCTTGGTGAGTTTGCTTCTTTTTGCTCTAATGCTTTCAGTTGTTCTGTCAATTCTCTAATGTGACTTTTCTCCAGTTTCTTCATGTGGGCACTTAGTTCTATGAACTTTCCTCTTAGCACTGCTTTCAGAGTGTCCCATAAGTTTGGGTATGTTGTGTCTACATTCTCATTAAATTCTAGGAAGTCTTTGATTTCTTTTTTATTTCTTCCTCAACCCAGGAATGGTGCAATTGGGTGTTATTCATTTTCCAAAAGTATGTAGGTTTTCTGCCATTCATATTGCTGTTGAATTCTACCATTAATGCATGGTGATCTGATAAGATACAGGGGGTTATTTCAATTCTTTTGTAACTATGGAGGTTTATTTTGCTGCCTACTATGTGGTCAATTTTAGAGAAGGTGCCGTGTGGCGCTGAGAAGAAGGTATATTCTTTTGAGTTTGGATGGAATGTTCTCCTGATATCCATTAATCTCAGTTGGGTCATAACTTCTTTCAGATCCTTTGTTTCTTTGTTAAGTTTCTGTCTGGTGGTCCTGTCTAGTGGTGTAAGGGGGGTGTTGAAGTCTCCCACTATAAGTGTGTGTGGTTTTATATGTGGTTTGAGCTTTAGTAATGTTTCTTTTACAAATGTGGGTGCTTTCATATTTGGGGCATAGATGCTCAGGATTGAGACTTTATCTTGATGGACTTTTCCTGTGATGAGTATGAAATGCCCTTCTTCATCTCTTTTGATTGATTTTAGTTTAAAGTCTAATTTGTTAGATATTAGGATTGCTACACCCTCTTGTTTCTTGAGCCCATTTGATTGGAAAATTTTTTCCCATTCTTTTACTCTGAGGTATTGCCTGTCTTTGAAATTGAGGTGTGTTTTTTGTAAACAGCAGAAGGATGGATTCTGTCTTCATAGCCATTCTGTTATCCTATATCATTTTGTGGGTAAGTTAATACCATTGACATTTAGGGATATTAATGTCCATTGGTCGTTGGTTCTTGTTTGTTTTTGGATTTATTGTTGGTGGTGTCATTGTGTGTGGATTTTGCCCTCCTGCTTCTTTTTGTGTTTGGTAAAATTAGATTATCTATTGCCTGTGTTTTTGTGAGTGTAGTTATGTTCGTTGGGTTGGAGTTTTCCTTCCAGAACCTTCTGTATTGCTGGATTTGTGCATATGTATTGTTTAAATATGTTTTTGTCATGGAATATCTTGTTTTCTCCATCTATAGTGATTGAAAGTTTTGCTGGGTACTGTAGTCTGGGTTGACATCCATGCTCCCTTAGTGCTTGTGGGGTACCTATCCAAGACCTTCTGGCTTTCAGAGTTTCCATTGAGAAGTCAGGTGTGATTCTGATTGGTTTGCCTTTATACATGTTACTTGGCCTTTTTCCTTTGCTGCTCTTAATATTTTCTCTTTATTCTATAGATTTGGTGTTTTGATTATTATGTGTCATGGGGACTTCTTTTTGTGGTCCAGTCTGTTTAGTGTCTTATAAGCTTCTTGTACTTTCATAGGCATATTCTTCTGTAGGTTGGGGAAGTTTTCCTGTATGATTTTGTTGAATATATTTTCTGTACTTTTGAGCAGTGTTTCTTCACCTTCTTCTATACCTATTATTCTTAGGTTTTGTCTTTTCATGGTGTCCTATATTTCCTTGATATTTTGTGTTAGGGATTTGTTGGACTTGAGATTTTCTTTGGTTGATGAATGTATATCCTCTGTCGAGTCTTCAATAGCTGAGATTCTCTCTTTTGTCACTTGGATTATATTACGTCTTTACTTCCTGATCGTTTATCCAGTCTTTCCATTTCCAGCATCACCTCATTCTGTGTTTTCTTTATTGTGTCTATTTCTGCTTTCATGCTTTGAACTGTTTCAAGAGCTTCCTTCATTTGTTTCATTGTTTTTTCTTGGGTTTCTGTAGATTCTTTAAGAGATTTGTTTATTTCTTGAATTTTTTAGTTTGTCTTTTCCTCCATTTCCTGTAATTTTTTGCTGGCTTTTTCTTCTATTTCTTTAAGGGATTTTCTTGTTTCCTCTTTAAAGGTCTCTATCATCTTGCTGAGATAATTTTTGAGGTCCATCTCTTCTTCATGCACTGTGTTGGGCTTTTCAGATCTTGCTGGAGTGGAGTCCCTATAGTCTGGTCGTGTCATATTGGTCTCTCTGTTGTTGAGTGAGTTCTTTTTCTGTCTTCTTCCCATATCTTCTTCCAGTGAGTGCAGGAGGGGTCTCTATATCTCCTCTTGTTACCCAGTGGTGTGTGTGGGCCAGGAATTCAATATGCGCAGCTCTGGATAGTCTTGCCTCTCCTGTAGTCTCCTCACTCTGAAGGAGTTAGGCCTCTGTAGGGTTCAGGTGTGTGTGTGTGTGGGGCGATGGGAAGGAAGAGTGGGATGTTTCCAGGCTCAGGGAGTTCCTCACTGCCTGGCAGGTCTACCCCAAGCAGGAGCAGGCCTGGGGAGATCAGGGTGCATGGGGCTTTGGAAGGGAGTTGGGTAAGAGCAGGGGGTCACTCACCTCATTGAGGATCGGTCTGTGGAAAGGGGAGATAATTGAGTTTATTGCTCAATGTGTGACTTTTTAATTAATTTTGATAATGTTTTTTATATAATCCTTTTATATCCCCAGAAAGAAACATGATGCCCTTGTATTTCCATTCCACATTTTAACTTTATAGTCTATATATTCACTATCCTCAGTTCCCCTTTATTGTTCTGATTAATGATTTATAATATTTTCCTTATCAAACCCTAGTGTTTGGAGTTGTTGATTCTCCTCCTTGTATTCTTCATTTTAAGAAGTTATTACGAATTACCCCAGCACCAAGTTTCTCCCTAACCCCATAGTGGCTATCTCCATTAAGATATCTCTTTCATTGCTCTTTACTGCATCCCCCATCCCATTCCCTCATGTTGCCTCATGTTTTCATCTCCCCTCTCCTCTCCCTAACCATCCCCTGTCCCCAATTTACCCAGTAGATCTCATCTAATTTCCCTTCCCAAGAATCCACAAGGATGACCCATGCTGACTCTTAATAATAATAGTGCAGAGGGTACCTGAGCTGGATTTCTCCTGTAATCAGATGGGTGAATACCCTGGCTGTCATCATAGAGCCATCATCCAGCAATTGATGGAACCAGATGCATAGAACCACAACCAAGAACCAGGCATGGCTCTGGAAATCCAGTAGAAGAGAGGGAAGAGGGAATATATGAGCAAAGAAGGTCAAGATAATGATTGAGAAATCTTACAGAGGTAGCTGAATCAAGCTTGTGCAAACCTATGAACTAGACCAACGGAGACTCCAGGGGACCAAACTAGGTTGGTCCACCATATGTTGGAGATAGTTGTGAAGTTTGGACTATCAGAGGAGCCCCTGGCAGTATGACCATAATACAAACCTGGGTACATGAGCTAGCTTGTTGGAGCCCATTCCCTATGTTGGGATGCCATGCTCAAACTTAATGCATGGAAGATGGTCTTTGCCCTGCCCCAACCTATCTTGTCAGACTTTGTTGACTCCTCATGAAACCCCTTATCTATGAGGAGAAGTGGATGGGGGGGAACTGGAGGAGGTGGGAAGACGGGTGGGAGAGAGAAATGTGTTTGGAATGGGAGAACTGTTGTTGGAATGTAAAATGAAATTTAAAAGAATAAATAAATTACAAAATAAGAAAAGTTATTAAGAATAAAGGAAGGCAGGTAGTACATAAAGGCGAACAAGTGAGTTCCCAAAGAAAATTGAATGAACTGTAGTGTCTGTGTGTTCCAGAACAGTCTCTAAATATGTAAAATTAATGATACATATGAGAGACAGTAAGGGCGTGGATCTGTATGGGATAGGAGGTATGGAAGAACCAGGAGGAGGACAGGGAAGGGAGAGTATAATCAGGATATAGTATATGAAAAACGAATCCATTTTTATTATTTTATTTATTCTTCTTTCATACAGTACATCCAGGCCACAGCTTCCCCTTCATCCCTGCCTCCCAGTCTACTCCCTCCTCGCCTCTTGCCCAGATCCACTGCTCCTCTTTTTCCTTTCAAATAGAACCAGGTATCTCAGTGATATCAACTGAAATTGGCATAACAAGATACAATAAGACTAGGCATATACCCTCTTATCAAGGCTGAATGAGGCAACACAAAATCTAAATGGAAAAAAGAAGCAAGAGCAATGTATTATATTTGTAAACTTCAGCATGCTGTGTTGGAAAGAATCCAGATTCTCCAGACCACCCCCCCCCAAAACAAAACAAAACAAAACAAAAAAACCAAAAGTTGACTGGAAGAGCACAATCACTTAGCTGTGTCCACTAGTAGATACTGAAAAAGAATAAAATGAAAACTATGAACAGATTTCTGTATAGAAATTCCATAGCTTGAATGATATGGACCAATTCCTTAAAAGACACAAGTTTTCCAAACTCATACAAGGAGAAAGAGATGATGATGATTGATGATGATGGTGATGTTGCTGCTGATAATAATACATATATATATTATATAAATTAGATAATTGATAAGAACTTTCCAATAGATAAAACACCATATCCAAATGGATTTATTGGTGCATTATACAGTCATTAAATGATGAAATTTTTATCATCTCTGTTATAATGTATATGTAGCCAGCACCATCTTAATAATAGCAAAGTTCAATAAAGTTGCTACAAGAAGGGATAGCTACAGATGTATGTCTCTCATAAATATGAGTTCAAAATTCTTCAACCAAATCTTAGCCAATCAACAATATATGAAAACAATTGAATACCATATCAAAGTCAAATTTAAGACAGGCATGCAAAGCTGGTTCAACATTTCAAAATCACTTCATATAATTCACCACAACAATTTGCTAAGAAGGAGAGCAAATTAGTGTGTAAGTAGAAGAAGAAAAAAGCATTTCAGAAAGTTTAATGCCCATTATTGATAAAATTATCAGCAATTGGTAAATATAGGGAGTGTTCCTTAACTTCATAATGAACATATATAAATAGCTCATGCTGTACTCAAATGATGAGGCCCTTAGAATATTTGTTGGTAAAATCATAATTAAAAGTGTCTGTCTCAAGGCTGCATTTGAACACAGTGCTAGAAGGATATAAATGCAGACATACTGAAAAGATAAAAATATAAATCATTTGTAGATGGTGTAATTTTATTTATAAATATCTTATAACATAATGCCTTGAAATTCCTAAAATAAGCAATTTTCACCAAATTTGTACAGTGTGAGGTTTCCACCTGAAAGTCAACCCTTTTCTTAGGTATCAGAAATGAACTACTAGAATTAGAAATTTACGGTTTTGAAAGCACCAAATTTTCCATTCAGCTTTTAATGTGAACATTTAACATTCTGTCTCTCTGATTTATAATTAATTCTTCTCTCCCTCATGTTCTTTTTCTCTCTCCCTACTACATGCCAGACACAGTGAAGGTCTCTTGAAAAATAATTGGCAGACATACATATGGAATTTTCCTCAAGCTTAGGACATTTGCAGGACTATAGCCAACATACTGAATCAATGGTAATGTTACATCATTTTTCCATCTCTTCTCACACAAACAGTATTCTGTATGCGATACATTTTCCGTTTTCTCTTCAAGACTATCCTTATAGAAACCACAGCTTCTTTTGAAATTTTGTCCCTTTGTTTCTTTTAACATCCTAGACAACCCTAGAAGCTTAAAAACAAACATGCTTTTCTCACCTTGTTCAGGTTCCCCCTATTATTTTGACAAGATTATTTTGGAAGATTTCTTTCCCCCTACTATTTTGAAAAGATTATTTTGGAAGATTTCTTGCAAGCTTTTACATCCTAAGCAAAAAATGCAAATATTGTTCCATCTTTTTATTTACTTCTTTTTAAATTGTATACTGGAAAATTCATTACAGACAAGTGTTTGTCTTTTTGCCTGGCGATTAGAAACGGCTGCCCTAACAAATTTATGGTACTATAATTTTTGTTTATATTTTATACTTTAGAATTATGAGACAATAATTTACCCATTACTTTGAAGGATGTAAGCAAAAAGATTGAACCAGCACATCAACCATTCTGCCTACAATGTTGAATAACTTACCCCAGAAATATCTTTGACTATAAATAATTTAAATGAATTTCACAGAGGATTGGACACATTCCAAGAAAGAAATAGATTGTACTTAATCATAATCAACTCAGTTCCAACTACCAAAATCCAGATTAGTGGCTCATTGCCACTCAGAAACAATTCATATAGTTGCTTTTGTTTGTAAGAACTTATTACACTGGATTTTTAAAAGGATATAAAAGAGAATCATGTAACAACACTATGGGCATTTGACAAAAGGATAATTTAGAGAAGCTGGTGGAGGTTGATGCTTGGATGATCTGCTTCCTATTGCTTCCAATTTAGGGTTTCTTAACAAAGTAACATATGTCAGAAATTAAGAGCCAAATAGAGAATACAGTTTCACTTCATTAATGGATTGGCAAACATAATAGAATTCAGACCCTCTGGTATGTTTACTACAGGATGAGCCCATTGCTGGGAGCAATAATGAGGCCACTCCCTCTTGTGTCATGAGACCCTGATCAGGAGGCTGTATAGAAAGAAGTGTCTTGACTCAGTGGTAGGACCTGGGATTTGGAACAGGGATATTAAAGGTTATAGGTTCTGACTGCCCACCTGTTACAGAGTGAGGCTGGAGCAGGTAAACCACATTTCATAATAACAAGGCAGTAGTCCAGTAAGTGACTGGACTCTACTGGATAACATTACAACTGTCACCTAGATTTTTTCATGTACATCAGAATATTGAAGACAGTTTTATTCACAGGATAAAAAAGACACACACAATATACCTTTGGAGGACAGGATTTGAGGACAATATCTAAGGAAGTGAAAATGACCCCAGAATTTCAGAACTTGTTTGTTTTAAAATGCTGTGGATTTTTGTATAATTGTAAAACTGAAAAATATTTTGAGGTGGGGTCGAAAATTCTAATATTGCATTGTGTGTATGATGTGTATAAATATGTGTGTGTGTGTGTGTGTATGTGAGAGAGAGAGAGAGAGAGACAGAGACAGAGACAGAGACAGAGACAGAGAGAGGAAGATAGAGAGCAAGAAAGAAAGAGAGCTCATTTATGCATGCAGATGTGGGTATGACTTACTTCAATGTGCAGATCAAAGGGGTGAGCCTGTCCTCAGACTGCTTAGACTGCACTTCTCCTCAGACTGCACTGCTCTTGTCTCCTCCTGTCTTATATTTCTCTCTCTCCCCAGCCATATCACTCCTTTCTCCATCTTCCTAGTGCTGGGATTAAAGGCGTGGGATCCCAAGTACCTGGGTTACCTTTGTATAAGTTGTTTCTCTTTTAGACAGATTCAATCTTGTGTAGTCCAGGGTGGCACTGAACTAAGAGAGATTTTTCTGCTTTTGTTTCCCAGGTTTTGAGATTAAATTTGTGTGTCACCACTGCCTGGCCTCTAGTGGCTTAGCTCTGCACTCTGACCTTCAGGCAGGCAAACTTTATTTGCTAAAACACAAACAAAATATCACTACATATTGAGACATCTCTCCAGCCATAGAAACTTGTTTTAAGTTGTCCTTGGCCTTGTAAAAGTATTTTATTGTACTTAATCATAATCAACTCAGTTCCAACTACCAAAATCCAGATTATGATACTTGAGTTATCTGAAAAGAATCAAGGCTCAGAGACAGGTTAAATACTTTCAGTATCACACAGTGACAAATAGGAAGCTGTGACAATCCTAGCTTGACTCTCAGTACACTGGGATTTACACCTATACAATGTTACATTGGTCTTCTTGTTGAATCCTGTCATTAATGCCTACACACAGTTTTACAAATCATATATCTGTTCATAAACAATAGAGTTACTGAGTAGACGATTAGGAGCCTATGCTCATTTAGACAGGATCTTAAATATTTCCCAGATAGGATGTTCATCTTTAACAAGCAGACCAAGCATAAGTGTTTCACAGACTTCCTTCTTTATCCACTCTACTGCTCTTACCATGCCATGCCATGATTGACAAGCTAATGCTGGCACTCCCTATATAAGCTAGGAAAAGTGGACAAATGATTTGTTAAACTGAACTGATGCATAACATTGCTAAAATGCCCCCAAAGAAATTTTGTCAATATTCATATCAAACATCTTAAACGAATACACATCTGGACTGAAATGTGGCTAAATCCACTAAGCTAATTTGAAAAACCCTGCCACAATAATTAACATGCTAACAAATGTGAGAACACATTGATTTAAAGGAAAATGATCAAATTGACTGTTTTAAGCTGAATTTGTTCTTTTCACCTCAAAATGCCCTATTTGCTGTTAATTTTTGTATTTTCAGTTTGTAGGAAACATGTTATAAATAGCGAATACAAAACTGGTATCTTCTTTTATCCACATAGTGTCTGTCCTAATTGTAAAGGAAAAACTATGATAATAGCCATGGTATTCAAAACAATTGCACTATCAGTATTTATATTAAAATTTATATTAGTTCTTTGACAATTTTGTTCAATGAATTTTGATTATACTCACCCCATCCCCCAACTCCTCTCAGATCAAACCACATTCTTTACCCATCTACTTTGTGTCCTATTTTATCTTTAAACATTTCAAGTACAATTTTGATATACACACTTGAACTTGTGACCTTCCACTGGAACATGGTCTACTTACCACAGACTACATTCTTAAAGCAAACGGACTCTTCACTTCCCAGGAGTTATCAGTTGCCAATAGCTACTTCACTAGGGGTAATCAAATATTTATAACTTTGATCAAGTGACTACCATTGTCTTCTTTTATATGCTTCTAAAAATTCAGGAAAGTTAGGTAGCTAGTTTGAGTTAGAAAAAAATATATTATTACCACATAAGGGAGAAGGCAAAGTTCTTGATACAGGTCTCTGTGATTTCCCATTTCATCTTTGCATGTTGTATTTCAGTTCTCCCATCATCTTGATTGATTGGATGATGTATTATCACCATCATGTTAGTTAAATCAGTTACCTAAGTCTGTCATTATATCTACCTATTTATGAGAGAGGAAGATGTAGAGAGGGAAGGACGAAGGGAGGGATGAAAGGAAGAATAAAAGGAGGGAAGCGGGGAGGAAAAGAGAGGGAAATGATTTTAAGGAAATGAATTACACAGTTATAGCAGCTGCCAAAACAAGAATTTACAGGGTAAGGAGGGCTGCTAGAGACATAGTTAAGAGCAGACATTATAGTAGAGAGTCTGAAACCGAAGCCTGGAAACTTGGACAGAATTTTTGTGCTGCAGTCTTTGAGTGGAATTTTTTTCTTTGGGTTACTTTGCCCTTAAGGTCTTTTTAACTGATGGGGTTTATCACATTATGAAGATTAATTGGTTTGCTTAAATTAAATTGATAGAAAATGTTAATTGTATAAAAATGATGTTAAAATAACATTCAGACTAATGTGCAGTTAAAAAGAACTTGGTCACTCTAACCTAGTGCTGTTCGTGACTTAATCATTATAAGAAGCTCAAATACGAGTAAGAAGTTTTTGTGGGTTGTCTTTAAAATAGACTCCAATGATTATGTGTAGGTGTGTACATATGTACGTGTGAGTGTCCATGCATGTACGTGTCATTTGAATGTATATGCATGTATGTGTGCAGGTATGTTATCTTTGTGCCAAAAGTTGATACTGTCTTATTATATTTCTATCCATTTTAATTTTTCAGACAGATGTCACTGAACTTGGAGCTCTCAGGAGAGTTGCCAGCTGATTTGCCTGTCTCCAAAACATGACATTGGGTTTACAGACTTGTGACACCTTCCCTGGCTTTTATGTGGGTAGAAGCTGAACACAGGTCCTCATGTTTGTGCAGGATGTAATTTACCCACTATGCCATCACCTGAATCCACCTAGTGACTGTTCTTTTCTGTTATTTTTGTTCTTATTTAATCTTTTTCCCTTGAGTGTGGCCTGGGACTGTGGAACTACATCTAGTCAGTGAATTATGAAAGTCATAGAATCCTACTTCAGACACTTGATGCAAAGGGAATGTAGCATCTAAATTGTGTAAATCCCTACCTTGTGTGTTTGAAGGCAATAGATTATCTTGTGGTAGAGAGGATAAGAGTGAAATCTCCAGACAACAGCATTGCAGACCTGGTTCCTGGGACCTGACAGTGGTTGACATTAGGATCAGGACCTTTCAGAGTCAGTACTTGTGAGCAAGACTCAAAGTCAGCCATTCATCTATACATCTAGGCCCCTAACCAGAGGGACACTAAACTGATGGCTATATTTCCCTGCAGTACCAGAAGTTGGGCTCCATATTTAGGCAATACATTACCACAGAACTACATTTTCTAAACTCTGCTGTCTTAAAACCTTAAACTTTTTGTTTAGGGGAGGTGACTTATTAGTTAAGAATACTTGCTTCTCTTTCAGAGGACCCAAAGTCAGTTCCAGGCACCCACACAACAGTTAACAAACATCTGTAGTTGAAGTTTCATGGGATCCAAACCCTACTTCTGGACTCTGTGGGAGCCAAACAGTCATGTCGTACACATAAATACATACAGGAAAAACACTCATACACATGAAATAAAAAATAAATTAATATTAAAAAGATGCTAAATGGTGTTTGGTGGAACTTGGCAATAATTACTGGACTCATTATCATCCTGCTTGTAAGTTTGATACAGATAAGATAGATTTCTATTTCCTTCCACTGAATTTTTTAATTTTCTAAAAATTTATTCTATATGTCTTTCACATCATACATCTTGATCCCATTCATTCCTCATCCCTTTGCATCTGTCTTCCACTCCTGCAACTTGTCCCAAATAAAACAAAATTCAAGAGAAAAAAATTAATAAAAAGATAAAAAATTAAAAATCTTGTCATGGAAGCTGCAGGGTTACCCAACAAGTCGCACTATATACACCTTTGTCCATACATTTCTACTTGGCACATATTCACTGCAAAGAGTCATTGGTCTGGATCAAGACCCCTGCTCTCCACTACATGATTGATGCTGGGTCCTGACTGGCTATCCCCGTGCTGTTCTTTGTTGTGGAGATCCTGCAGCTTTTCGTCTGTAGGGTTGATTCCTCAGATGGAAAATGGGGACAGCTCTTCCATGATCACAAATTTGGGGCTGGCTCACCCCCACCAGTGCTAAAATGGGTTGCCTCTATTGTGCTGTCCTGGTGAGGTGCAGTACCTGCTCTCCTAAGTATTTCACTGAATTTTTAATGAAAACATAGAAATGACATTGAGAAACACAACATAAAGATCATGCTAACTTATTCTGTTTACTTTTAATCAAGAGGTAGATCTAGGGCTCTTGATATGTATCTATCTATATGTGTGTTTACATTCTTAATGAATATATATATATATATATATATATATATATATATATATATATATGCATGTATTTCCCAATCTTGTCTTTCTGAGTTCTCTTTATTATTATTATTACTATTTTAATTACTCACATTTACATATCCCTCCATTCCCTCCTCCCATGTTCTCCACCCAACCCACCCCTGCAACTCCTCTCCAGGGGTAGTGAGGCCCTCTACCAAGGACCTTCAAAGTCTGTCATATTGTTTGGGGGAGGGTCTAGACCCTCCTTGCTGTATGTGGACTGCAGTAATATCCCTCCATAGGGAATGGGCTCCTAAAATCCATTTGTGAAGTAGGGATAAAGACTGGCTCTGCTGTCAGAGGAGCCATAGACTGTCTTGGGCTCCTAACTGGTAGCCACATTCAGAGAGTTTGGTTTGGTCTAATGCTGTTTTCCCAGCTTTATGACTAGGATCTCCATTCTATGAGTAGGTCAGGTCCACTCTTTCTGAAGGTCTCTCCATCCCCGTCTTGGCTCCTTTGTTCAACCCTCCTCCCTCTCCACAACTGAATTCCAGTAGTATGGTTTAGTGCTTAGCTATGGGTGTCTGTTTCTGCTTCGAACACCAACAAAATGAAGACTCTCCTTCCTCTCCCTGACTCCAATTTGGTCAGGGGTTCTTGTCCCCGTCCCCTTCTTTGAGGGACTATGAGATCTTCTCTCGGGTTCTTCCTTGTTTCCTAGCTCCTCTGGCAGTGTGGAATGTAGGCTAGTGATCCTTTGCTCTATGTCTAAAAATAAAAAATGAGTGAGTACATACCATGTTTATCTTTTTGTGATTGGATTACTTCACTGAGGATGGTTTTTTCTAGTTCCATCCATTTTCCTGCGAATTTCAGGATTCCATTTTTTTTCCCCGCTGAGCAGTACTCCATTGTGTAAATATACCCTATTTTCTCTATTCATTCTTCAGTTGAGGGGCATCTAGGTTGTTTCCAGGTTCTGGCTATTACAAATAATGCTGCTATGAACATAGTTGAACATATATCCATATTGTATGAGTGTGCATTCTTTGGGTATATGCCCAAGAGAGGGATTGCTGGATCTTGAGGTAGACTGATTCTCATTTTCCTGAGAAACCGCCATACTGCTTTCCAAAGTGGCTGAACAAGTTTGTACTCACACCAGCAATGGAGGAGAGTTCCTCTTTCTCCATATCCTCTCCAGTGTAGATTGTCATTGGTGTTATTGATTTTAGCCATTCTGACAGGAGTAAAATGGTATCTCAGAGTAGTTTTGAGTTGCATTTCCCTAATGGCTAAGGATGTTGAGCACTTTCTCAAGTGTCTTTCAGCCATATATACATACAGAGAATATATAATGAATATAAAATATATATGATATATTCTCAATGAATATATCTTTATTTATCTATACTTTTAATCAAGTGTTAGTTCTAGAGCCCTTGACTTTATATATATACACACACACACACACACACACACACACACACACACACAAATTGAGGGTTCTTTTGTATACTCATCCCTGAAAACACACATACAAATAATATTATACAGACTGAGAAGGTTATATTTAGTAATATTTATATATATATTTAGTTATATTTAGTATATATATGTAAGTACATATATATAAAGGCATATAACAGCAATTAATGAAGAAAGAGGCCATGAATCTGATTGAAAGCATGGAGCAGTATATGGGAGGGTTTAAAGGGTGGAAAGAAGCAATTTATTATAAAATAAAAATAAAACATAGTTTAAAACAAAATTATCTGAGGTTAGTGAATAACTTTTCTAAATATCTACTTGCAGTTTTAGTCACCCATTTTCATTTTTCAAGGTTTTGTACACATATGTTGTGGGTTGAACATATTCTCTCTCACACCTCCTGTTTTCCTTCCCTTCCTTCTCTCATCTGTTGTTTCCCTTTGTTCTATTAGACAATTTCACTCCCATTGTTATGGCATATATGTACATAATTTTATATATCTCTATAAAATTGGGGAACTTCAAATGAGAGAAAACATCACTCTTTTCTTTCTGAAATTGACTCGAGTCACTTAACATGGTGGTTTTCTTCCTCATCGATTTTCTTACAACCTCCAAAACCTGATTCTTTATAGCTGAAAATTACACAGTGTGTGTAAGCATTACATTTTTGTTGACCATTTATCTGTCACTGGACTCCTAGTGTGGTTTTCTCAAAAGCAATTTGACACTTAAAAACACAAATAAGAAACCAAAATTAATTCTTTATTAAAATACAGTTTTCCCATATACTTAGTTATTTTTCCAATGCATGTCATAAACTAATCAGAAATTCCATCAAATTACATTTTAACACTAAATGATTTTCCCAGTAGGTGAACATGCAGATCTATTTGTATCTATCTATCTATCTATCTATCTATCTATCTATCTATCTATCTATCTATCTATCTATCTATCATCTGTCTGCTTCATGTTAGCAGAATCTTTGTAACAAGTTGGTGTAATTTGTATGTACAGAACCCAGCAGCATTTCTAAGTATTGACCCACAGATGGAGCTACTGGATTTGGAAAATCAAGCCAAGCTCCACAGCCTTGGTTAAATTTATATTTGTGCAGAAGTATGGAAAGATTTAAAATGATGTAAATTTCAGATTATCTCTGGTTTTCTCACAATAAAAAAGCAGGTTCTAGAACTTTTTTACTATAAAAGTTGGAACATCAGCAATGAACAATCCCAGCAGTTTTGATAATTAGTATCAACCCAGCTCATCAATTTTAATGATATCCAAACTATGGATGAGCATTCTGATGCAGTGATATAGCACTTCTTTGTCTTTACATCTTGGCCATATTTGAAATATCTTGGGGTAAATATTTATAATATGGGTAAGTTACTTCTTTTTTTCCTTTCTTTTGTTTTTATTTATTAGTTTTAGTTAGGGAACAAGCTTTTTTCACATGTAAGTTCCTTCTCCCTCTCCCTCCCCTCACCCCCATCCCTCCTCCCCCACCCCAGCCTACCCCCACCCCATCCACCCACCACTCCCCAGGCAGGGTAGGGCCCTCAAAGGGGGCTCTGCAAAGTCCACCAAATCTTCCTGGGCTGGGCCTGGGCCCTTCCCCATGTGTCCAGGGCCAGAGTATAACCCTTCATGTGGGATGGGCTCTCAAAGTCCCTTTTTGCACCAGGGAAAAATACTAATCCACCACCAGAGGCTCCCTGGAGTGCAGAGGCCTCCTTATTGACATCCATGTTCAGGGGTCTGGATCAGTCTTGTACTGGCCTCCCTGACAGCATCTGGGGTTGATATGCTCTCCCTTATTCAGGCCAATTGTTCCTGTGGGTTTCTCCAACTTGGTACAGACCCCTTCACTCTTCATTCCTCTCTCTCTTCAACTGAATTTCAGATTTCAGCTCAGTGTATATCTGTGAATGTCTGTCTCTGCTTCCATCAGCCACTGGATGAGGGCTCTGGGATGGCATAAAGAGAAGTCATCAATCGCATTTTAGGGGAAGGGCTTTTAGGTTATTTGTCAGATTTGTCAGATTTAATTGTCAGATTGTGTCATCCTCGTAGGTCAATGGAGATCTCCCTGGTTCCAGATCTCTTCTCGGACCTATAGTGGCTCCCTCTGATATGGTATCTCTGATCTTGTTCTCTCTCCTCTATTCTTCCCCAAAATCAATATTTCTGCCACTCATTTCTTTTCCTCTACTCCTCTTCTCTTACTCTTATTGCTTCTCAGTTTCAGGAGGTCCTATTTATTAATTGCAGACCTCAATGTCTGTGCTACTGACGTAATGTTCAGGAAGCAGTTTCCTGTGCCGATTTGTTCAAGGGTAATTCCCACTTTCTTTTCTAGAAGATTCAGTGTGGCTGGATATATGCTGAGATCTTTGATCCATTTGCACTTAAATTTTGTGCATGGTGACAGTTATGGATCTATCTGCAATCTTCTGCATGTCCGAATCCAATTGTACCAGAACCATTTGTTGAAGATGCTATCATTTTCCCATTGTATAGATTTAGCACATTTGTCAAAAATAAGGTATCCATAGGTGCGTGGGTCGATATCAGGGTTTTCAATTCGATTCCATTGGTCTATCAGTCTATTTTTGTGCCAATACCAAGCTGTTTTCAGAACTATGGCTCTATAGTAGAGCTTGAAGTCAGGGATGGTGATGCCTCCAGAAGATCCTTTATTGTAAAGAGTTGTTTTGGCTATCCTGGGCTTTTTATTTTTCCATATAAAGTTGAGTATTGTTCTTTCAATGTCTGTGAAAAACTGTGTTGGGATTTTGATGGGGATTGCATTGAATCTGTAGATTGCTTTTGGCAGGATTGCCATTTTTACTATGTTAATTCTACCTATCCAAGAGCATGGGAGATCTTTCCATTTTCTGGTATCTTCTTTAATTTCTTTCTTTAAAGTCTCAAAGTTTTTATTGTACAGGTCTTTCACTTTTTTGGTTAGTGTTACCCCAAGATATTTTATGTTGCTTGTGGATATTTTTAAAAGTGAGGTTTCCATGATTTCTTTCTCATTGGATTTATCATCTGTATATAGCAGGGCTACTGATTATTTTTGGTTAATTTTGTATCCTGATACCTTTATGAAGGTGTTTATCAGCTGTAGGAGTTCCCTGGTAGAGTTTTTTGGGTCACTAATGTAGACTATCAAGTCATCTGTAAATAGTGAAAGTTTGACTTCATCCAATTTGTATCCCTTTGATCCCCTTTTCTTGTCTTATTGCTCTAGCCAGAACTTCAAGTACAACATTGAAGAGATATGGAGAGAGTGGCCAGCCTTGTCCTGTTCTTGATTTTAGAGGAAATGCTTGAGTTTCTCTCCATTTATTTGATGTTGGTTATTGGTTTGGTGTATATTGCATTTATCATGTTTAGATATGTTCCTGTTATTCCTGTTCTCTCCAAGATCTTTATCTTGAAGGGATGTTGGATTTTGTCAACGGCTTTTTCAACGTCTACTGAGATGATCATGTGGTTTTTCTTTTTCAGTTTGTTTATATGGTGGATTACATTGATGGATTTTTTGTATGTTGAACCACCCTTGCATCCCTGGAATGAAGCCCACTTGATCATGGTGGATGATTTTTCTGATATGTTCTTGGATTCTGTTTGCCAATATTTTATTGAGTATTTTAGCATCGATGTTCATGAGGGATATTGGTCTGTAGTTCTCTTTCTTAGTCATATCTTTGTGTGGCTTGGGTTTCAAAGTGATTGTAGCCTCGTAGAAAGAGTTTCGCAATATCCCATCTACTTCTATTGTGCGGAACAGTTTGAGGAGTACTCGAATTAGCTCTTGTTTGAATTTCTGGTAGAATTCTGCAGTGAAGCCATCTGGCCCTGGGCTTTTTTTGGTTGGGAGGCTTTTGATGACTGCTTCTATTTCATTAGGGGTTATAGGTCGATTTAAACTGTTTATCTGATCTTGATTTAACTTTGGTAAGTGATATTTATCCAGAAAACTGTCCGTTTCCTTTAGCTTTTCCAATTTTGTGGAGTACAGGTTTTCAAAGTATGACCTGAAGTTTCTCTGGATTTCCTCATTGTCCATTGTTATATCTCCCTTTTCATTTCTGATTTTGTTAATTAGCATGCTCTCTCTCTGCCTTTTGGTTAGTTTGGCTAGAGATTTGTCTATCTTGTTGATCTTCTCAAAGAACCAACTCTTTGTTTCATTGATTCTTTGTACTGTTTTCCAAGTTTCTTCCTTGTTGATTTCAGCTCTCAGGTTGATTGTTTCCTAGTGTCTACTCCTCCTTGGTGTGTTTGCTTCTTTTTGCTCTAAAGCTTTCAGTTGTTCTGTCAATTCTCTAATGTGACTTTCCTTCAGTTTCTTCATGTGGGCACTTAGTGCTATGAACTTCCCTTTTAGCACTGCTTTCAGAGTGTCCCCTATGTTTGGGTATGTTGTGTCTACATTCTCATTAAATTCTAGGAAGTCTTTAATTTATCTTTTTATTTCTTCCTTAACCCAGTAATGTTGCAATTGGGTGTTATTCATTTTCCACACGAATGTAGGTTTTCTGCAATTCCTATTGCTGTTGAATTCTAGCTTTAATGCATGGTGGTCCGATAAGATACAGGGGACTATTTAAATTCTTTTCTACCTGTGGAGGTTTGCTTTGCTGCCAACTATGCCGTCGATTTTTGAGAAGTTTCCATGTGGCACTCAGAAGAAGTTATATCTTTTGAGTTGGATGGAATGTTCTATAGATATCTGTTAAACCCAGTTGGGTCATAACTTCTGTCAGATCCTTTGTTTCTTTGTTAAGTTTCTATCTGGTGGTCCTGTCTAGTGGTGTAAGGGGGGGTGTTGAAGTCTCCTACTATAAGTGTGTGTGGTTTTATGTGTGGTTTGAGCTTTAGTAATGTTTCTTTTACAAATGTGGGTGCTTTCAATTTGGGCATAGATGTCCAGGATTGAGAATTCATCTTGATGAACTTTTCCTGTTATGAGTATGAAATGAGTATGTATGAATATGAAATTCTCTTGTTCATCTCTTTTGATTGCTTTTAGTTTAAAATCTAATTTGTTAGATATTAGGATTGCTACACCAGCTTGTTTCTTGTGCCCATTTGATTGGAAAATTGTTTAAATCTCTTTTTGTCATGGAATATCTTGTTTTCTCCATCTATAGTGATTGAAAGTTTTGCTGGGTACAGTAGTCTGGGTTGACATCCATGCTCCCTTAGTGCTTGTAGGGTACCTATCCAAGACCTTCTGGCTTTCAGAGTTTCCATTGAGAAGTCAGGTGTGATTCTGATTGGTTTGCTTTTATACATGTTACTTGGCCTTTTTCCTTTGCTGCTCTTAATATTTTCTCTCTATTCTGTAGATTGGTTCTTGATTATTATGTGTCATGGGGACTTCTTTTTGTGGTCCAGTCTGTTTGGTGTCCTATAAGCTTCTTATAGTTTCATAGGCATATCCTTCTGTAGGTTGGGGAAGTTTTCTTCTATGATTTTGTTGAATATGTTTTCTGTACCTTTGAGCAGTGTTTCTTCACCTTCTTCTACACCTATTATTCTTAGGTTTGGTCTTTTCACGGTGTCCCATATTTCCTGGATATTTTGTGTTAGGGATTTGTTGGACTTGAGGTTTTCTTTAGTTGATGAATGTATATCCTCTAGCGAGTCTTCAATAGCTGAGTTTCTCTCTTCCATCTCTTGAATTCTATTGGTTATACTCACATCTTTAGTTCCTGATCGTTTATCCAGCCTTTCCATTTCCAGCATCGCCTCATTCTATGTTTTCTTTATTGTGTCTATTTCAGGTTTCATGCTTTGAATTGTTTCAAGAACTTCCTTCACTTGTTTGGATGTTTTTTTCCTGGGTTTCTTTATATTCTTTAAGAGATTTGTTTATTTCTTGAATTTTTTGGTTTGTCTTTTCCTCCATTTCATGTAATTTTTTGTTTGCTTTTTCTTCTATTTCTTTAAGGGATTTTCTTGTTTCCTCTTTAAATGTCTCTATCATCTCGCTGAGATAATTTTTGAGGTCCATCTCTTCTTCATGCTCTGTGTTGGGCTTTTCAGATCTTGCTGTAGTGGAGTCCCTAGGTTCTGGTTGTGTCATATTGGTCTTTCTGTTGTTGAGTGAAATCTTATTCTGTCTTCTTCCCATATCTTCTTTTAGTGGGTGCAGGTGGGGGTCTCTCTATTTCCTCTTGTGACCCAGTGGTGTGTGTGCTCCAGGAATTCAATGTCCACAACTCTGGATGGTCTTGCCCCTCCTGGTAGTCTCCTCACTTGTTGTGGATCAGTTGGCGGAAAGAGATGGAAGAGTGGGGTGTTTCCAGATTCAGGGACCCCCTCCTTGTCTCTGCATGTCTACCCCAAGCAGGCAGGTGCAGGCCCATGGTGGTTGGGGTGAGTGATGTTTTGGGTGGGGGTTGGGTAATCACAGAGGCTCACTCACCTAGTTCCTGGTTGGGTGGGTGGAAAGGGATGGAAGAGTGGGGTGCTTCCAGATTCAGGGAGCAGGGAGCTCCTCCCTGCCTGGGAGTGTCTACTCCAAGCAGGCCGGCAAGGATGGTAGGGGTGAGTGATGTTTTGGGCAGGAGTTGGGTAAGGGCAAAGGCTCACTCACCTAGTTCCTGGGTCGGTCGGCAGAAAAAGGCAAGTTACTTCTTTAAAACATTTATTTAGAATAATATAAATATATAAGGATTTCTCTAATGGTAGCATATTTTTCTATACCTTTTAGAGATGTGCAGAAATGATTAGAATTAAACATGAGAATTGTTTGCAAGTCTTAGGCAAGGATGTTACATGTTCTGATAGTTGTATATTTGAGCATATCATGCCTATTAACATATCGATTCACTAATTTGACAAATATTTATAAAGTTTCTACAATAACATAACAATTCTTCTTGATCCTTTCAGTAGAGCATTAAGTCAAGTAAGGTCTTTAACATTACTTGCTGTCCATGAGATATTAGATACCCATTGCCACTGTAAGAAATTGTCATAAATTCTGGGCCCAGTACTCTATTCCATATTCTTTGTTGATTTTCTCTTGGAGCTGGGGTATGCTTTCTAAATAATTCTTAATTTATTATGAATTGTAGATAAGGGATGCAACTGAGCTGTTTTACAAATGGCTTCATAACTGTAGAATTTTGTGAAGTTCATAGCCATTCCATTTTATCATTTCATTATCATTTATATTCCAAGAAGGAAGTTGTTCTGCCAGTGCAACATTCTTAAGAGCTTCTGGGCGTTTCATCACATCTCACAGATCCTCCACCCACTAGACAGGGAGCCTCTTCTCATATCTTTTCTGGATGACCACATATATGTTGCTAGTTTATTTTCAGATGTGTGATAGAATCCATGAGCCACATGACTCATGCCTTCTCTGTGATTGAAAGCTTTAGGCTTGATCCTTCCAAGGTGGTAGCCATAGGTCATCCACCCACTTTCTTCCTTTTCTTCCAAGGGAAGGATTCCTGACATTCAATCTCCTAAATTTAGTTTATTTTTCAATCTGGGTAGGCTGAGAACTTCCTTTTCATCAGATTGTATTTTCTTTGTTTACATTACCCTGTGATGTTTTTCTAGTCACATATTATTAAGTAAAAAAGCCAGAAGCTATCAGACTGGAGATCTTGGATTTACCATTTAGGACCCCTAGAATCCTTTCATCTTCTACTCATTGCTTAATTCTGAAGCCACATATGAATTGTTTTCTTTATTCCTCCATGGCAGCAGTCTATTTTCTGTTGTGAAAACTCAATAGTTTCTTTATGTGTCTACTATATGAAGTTAGTAGCATAAAAGTCACAAACTTTATTTCTGGAGGTCAGAAGTCCTAAATAAAAGTATCAGAAATTATGCATAATTAAGGAATCCAGAGGAAATTTTCTTTTCCAGACTTTTCTAGCTGCAGAGATTTTACTTGTAATCATTGACTCTTGAACCCTTACTCCATTGTGGTGATATTTATGACTTGTTAATGCTTGCCCAAGGATTCAGAAAGCAAAGCACATTATATATGTCAGGCAGTGGTAATAAACACCTTTAATCCCAGCAGCCATACTAGTTAGCCAGGTAGTGGCAGCACACACCTTTAATCCCAGGACTCAGGATTAAACGTAGATGGATCTTAGTTCAAGGCCACACTGACTACATGAAATTGATCCAGTCCTAAAAGAAACAACTCACATAAAGGTGGGATCGAAGGCCTTTAATCCCAGCACTAGGGAGGAGGAGACAAGAGTGATATGGCTGGGTGGGGAAAGGAATACAAGGAAGAGGAGACAGGAACTGATAACTTTTTGTCTCTGAAGATTCGTGGAGACAGGGTTGCCATTTCAGCTTGGTAGAGATAGATCTACTGGCTTGGCTTCTTTACTTCTCTGATCTTCACCTTGAAGCCTGAACCCCAATATCAGTCTCTAGGTCAATTATTTTTCATGTTACACTCCATCTTCAAAACTAACAGTGTATGGCTTGCCTTAACAGATACAAATGAGAAAGCAATTTGTCCTTTGTCCTTGAAACCTGTTCAGTTGTTTTTATTATCTCTAATTAATGTGCATTACCTTTTTGCTCTAGTGAAAGCTATGTAGATAGCAAAAGCAATATTTCAATATTGTTTTCATTCAAATCAATTTAATGATGTTAATTACTGTGTAATTTAGTATTTACTATTAAAATAATTGAGATGTTTTCATCAAAATGTTTGTGTGTTATAATTTTGAAAGTTAGGAAAAAACAATCAAAATGATAAAAATGAAAAAAAAACCTAACAGTGTAATATTTTACCAACATCCCTTTGACTTTTGCTTCTTTGCCTCTGCTTCATAGGCCTGTGATTGTAAAGAAGATGACCATTAAATTCAGAATCATATTACCACCTCAAAACTTTTTAATTTAATCATATCCTCAAAGAATTATTAGCATATAAGATGATATATCCACAGGTTTTGAGGATGAATATGTGTGTATTTGATGGTATCATTATACAACCAAATGTAAATATATTAAAAGAAGACCACAAATTGTGTTCTAGCAGGTGGTGGCTTTTGTTTAGTGGTCAGCAAAAGCTTCTTTGAGAATGTATGAATATTAACAAGAAGTTATCCATGCCAAAGAGGAACTATAGTGTTCTAACAGCTAGAAAACCAACCACAATGCTATAGTTCTGAGGCTCATTATTTCAGGGGTGGTGAAGAAAACCAACAAGGTTCAAGCAGAGAAGAGGGAGTTGTTTGAAACTAGGTTGCATAGAGTTTACTTTATCAAAGAAAAGATTTCAAGATTTGTTCTAGTTCAACATGAAATTCTCACAAGAGGAGATAAGAGTTAGTACAGACAATAAGCAATAGTATATAGGCTCTTCCTGTTTGGTATCACACATGTTCAGCTGAAGGCTGAGTTGGGCATCCCTGCTTTAACTTGGCCAGTCTACGGCTCTCATCTTTCTTTTTCAGTTCTCTAAGTTGACATTTTATCAGAGTCCTGTCATGTTTGGTATGTGCTGAGGACTTTCTGCAGGTAGACAATGTAGCCAAGTAGAGTGGATATAAACAAGAATGGTTCTTATCATCAATAACTCATCATCCAGTGAATGAGGAAAAATTACTAGTGTGTTAACAATATGAAATTATGGCAATAATGTACCTTAGAAATATGTAATGAATATTAATGAAATACAAGGATAAAAATGCAAAGATAAATACCAGCATAGCTTTTAAATAAGGCTTGAATAGATATTTGCTTAAATGTTATATTTTATCTGAAAATCATTTTTTGACTTTCATTTTTTTCTATTGACACACCCAAAGATTTCCTGAAACTTTCTATGAAATCCAGGCTGGTCTCCACTCCATGGTGATCTTCCTCAGTCTCCTAAGTCCTGAAATTCCAGGCTTGAGCTACCATGCACAGCTACCTGAATCCTAAAAAATAAATTTTTGTTCAGTAAATGATGAGTGGTTGTTCTTCATATAGCAGCATCAATATTATAGCCATTAGCATAGTGCTATGTGTAAGGATCTCTGCAGTTAGATATTTCTTTGGGCTGCCAGCTCACAAAAAGTGACACGGAGACTTAATTACAAAAGTTTGGTCTTTAGCTTAGGCTTGTCACAAACTGGCTCTTATATCTCAAATGAACCCATTTATATTAATAGACATTTGCCACATGGCATTAACTCTCTTCCATCTTGTGCCTCCTATGTCTTCTCCATGTCTCCTGGCCTTTCCTGTATGCCTATATTTCTCCCCCTCTTATGTTCTCTCCCAAAGGAATCCCATCTATTCTTCCTGCCTAGCTATTGGCTGTTCAGTTTTTATTACACCAACTTCCAAAACTATAGAAATGACAGAAACAACTGGCTGCCTGGACAGTCATCCAAAGTCCCTTTGCAATGCTGAAGTATCAGTCTTTAGCCTACAGGCATAGAGTATCTGACAGACTCTTTTTTTTTTTTTTTTTTTTTTTTTTTTGAAGCTGGGAGTTGGAAGACTCTCCTATCTTGTCTTGGCAAACTTCTGTAGTTGCTTTGTTTTGTATCCTGCTTGCTCAATTTGGACAGCATATTGTCAGCAGTTGAGGCAAGGGCAGGTTTATACACAAATGGCTAGCTTTGTCACATTGAATGCAAACTCCATATGGAGGTTATTTGATGCACATCATCTTTTTTTAAGTAAATTGGTGTTGCAAGAAACAGATGTATCTCACTGTCATGAAAAGCGTTATGTTATGAAAACATTTTAAATGCCATATTCTGTAGGTCTTTGAAGTGTTTGAAGGCCATCTATGTATTCAAAATATATCTCTGTTTGACACTGAAAACATTCCTAAGTTTGATTGTTATAGATGACTAACTACTAACCTATCTTTCTTTATTATCCTAAATAACTTTTAAGGACTAAAATATTACATTACATTTTAAAATGAGTTGTATAGGTATAATAACTTAAATAAGAGTAGAAACATGTATGTAATGTAACAAAAATAACCTTAAATTTGTATTAATATGTAAAAATCCATACCAAAGTAAAATATTTGAGGCTAGTATTTCTTTTAGTTCCAAAGTAGACTAAAAAAATCCCCTCTTTTATCCTATCATTTCTATACTATATTACACCCTTTTCCTTTCAGAAAGAGGTCCCTGAATGTAATCTTTTTTCTCAGCCTTTTCTCTGGCCATGACCAATAACACCTTGTAACCAATCATCCTAAGTGATGACAAACATCCGTAACCCACTGAATGACCAAAAATAACCCAACCCTACCTCTTGGGAATGTCTGTGCCATTCTCTCAAGACTTCCTGATATCTGGAGAGCAACAGCATCTTTAGGGGATCCTGAGAAAATGGGGAAGATGGTCAAGTCCTGGAAAAGCTAGCTGTATTATTTTTTTGTTTAGTCTCTGTGTAATGGGAGAATGTGCAGCTTATCTGAATTCTTGGCTGAATCATCTGTGAGGCTGGGTCATCTTTGCTTTCGAAGTTGTTCTGGATGCAGAATTTTGAGGAAACTGCAACAGAACATTATGAGAGGCTGGACCACCTGGGTTACTTGTCTTTATTGGTGTCTAGTTTTTTTTTCCTAAAAACACACAAACCTTTAAAGATAACATATATTTATCTGCGTTAACAGAAGTACAGAATGTGTGGTAAGCATAAATCAGCTAAAGATGATTTTCTGCACTGTATTTGAGCAGCTAAAAGACATCTGTAAAGTTTGCAAGTCCATTTGGACTTCATAACCTAACTGTAATATGAATTTCTATCCATGCCATATGAATGGATAGCATAAAGATTTGTAGTCAACAAAATTTATCATGTCTCATCTTGTCTCAGAGCTGTTGACATGTAGAGGGACAAGATGTATATCATCAGTCTTGTAGTTATTATTTTGTTCTTTTCTTTATATTTGTAGCTAAGATTTTCAAGAGGTCTCCCCAGTGAAAACTTATCTCAATTAACTTTGAAGGAATCCATAGCTTTTTCTTTCCTGTGGAAACAAAGACATAACCTCTCCCCTAATATAATGTATTTACTGACTTCCATTGTAAAGGCAAGACCTCTTTAGAAAATATAGGTGGGTTTAATTTAGTAGTTTTTTTCACATTCCCATCTCTTTCATCAGGCACCTTTTTTTGTTTCTTAGCATTCATAAAATTCAAAATTAACAAAGCACCATATAAGGTCCAAACTCCCTGTGTTATAACATTTTCCACCCTGACATGGCTTATTTTTTATATTACTTATTTTTATATTACTCCCATTTTAAAACACATATTATTTTAAGTATTTATTTTTTCTATGACTTTGTATACCTATTTACTTTTCTTTAGTATCTAAGCATATTTTAAACATACACTACTGTTTTAGAGTTTTGTTTTTTTGTTTTTGTGTGTGTGTGTGTGTGTGTGTGTGTGTGTGTGTGTGTGTGTGTGTGTGGACCTGACTTTACTAAATGCCTGAAGAATTCCCTGACTAAGTGAGACAAATGTTAAACTGCCATGTCAGCCACGAGGCTGCTCAGTTTAGTACATGGTGCTGGAACATGATGCTGGCAGCTGGCTCTAGCACACAGGCAGCAGCTGGTAGCTGTGTTTCTGAACACCAGCCTGCCTGAGAGATGACAGACTAGGAAGTCACATCTAGATCCTTGTACAGAACTTTTCTTAGCTTTCTCAGGTACTGTGTTTGGATATTTGAGTCCCCACATTGGATACCATATGTAGTTGTATTTTTCTTTGAGCCACCAACTCACATGAAATGACACAGAAATTTATTAATTATGAAAGTTTGGCCATTAGCTTAGGCTTGTGTCCAAATAGTTCTTATAACTTAAATTAACCCATTTATATTAATCTACACTCTATCATGTGGCATTGCCTCTCTTCCATCTTGTACTTCTTGTCTCCTCTCCTTGTCTCCTGGATTCTCTAGCATGCCTAGATTTCTTCTCCTCTTCCTTTCTTTCCCTGGAAATCTTGCCTATACCTCATGCCTAGCTATTGTCCTTTTAGCTTTTTATTACACCCATCACAGCAATATATTTTCAAACAGTATAAAAATAGCCCACAACAGCTCTCCAATGCACTCTGTTCTTTACTGTAGAGTTTTCCTTCATTCATACTTTCATTTTTTTGCCACAAACCTGGGTTGTCTTGCGTGACGATTCTAGGAAATGGTTCAATTGTCATCCAAAATGAATGCAAATTTTAGACAGATAAAGGTAGGGCTGAGATAGCTGGAGAAACTGTATTGTGCACAGAATAAGTTAAACAAAAATAGGCAAAATCTGGAAAAGGAGAGCAAGATGAACAGGTTAGCACAATGGCCAAGCTACAATTGAGGGCTGAGGTGTGCTAGCTGTCCTGAGTGTCACCCCTAAGATGATGTGGACTCAGAAAGGTAACTATTCAAATGCTCCTCCCTGAAAAATCATATCTTCATGTAATTTTTTGTTTTACAATAGGTAAACCAGGTAGAAGAAAATGCATTTTGTTTCTGTCCTTGAATTCTCAAATAATATAAATGAAGTTATTTAGAAGTCAATACTAGCATACCAGGGTTGACATCAATTAATATATTGTGTGTTAAGGAATTCTCCTGGTAGATAAACACCAAGATGCCACAAAGAATGATCTTGGATAATAAGATACAGGTAATGACAGGAACATACGTCTTCACAGATGCAAAAGTTATTAAGCAGGGATCAGGAGAAACGAAGTAGCATGCGTAGGGTCTCTCTGTTTCTTTCTTAGGAACTATCAGGGGGGCAGACTGCTAAATCTCATATAGTTGAACAGCTTGAGATTTGAATGGAGAATGAATAAAGAATTAACTCAGTGCCAACCAAATTATAGGCATATAGTATTTGCATGCTTTGGGTAAACTTTCATGGTCATCTTGTGGTTCAATGTGTGTGAATAGTTACATAGAAAGCTGAGAATTTTGTAGAAGATTCATGGTTAAGACCATGGATGAGTCTTTTTATTCATAAATATTAGTTTCTTCCTGACAATCTGAACCATCAACTGGAATTATAGATCTTGCCGTTTTAGAAAAGATGAGAGATAAAAGGAAAATAAATACTGAGTTAAGGTGATGGACATAAGAATATAGAAGTGATTTGTTCTGGCTTTGTCATGGACACAGCTATATGTGACAAATCATTCTTCACTTTCAGAGACCAGTTTGAATGAAGGTTTTGAATAAGAAGAACTGATAAGACTTCTTTTAAAAAGAGAAAATCTAGGCATGAATGGCATTTTCTTAGGGTTTCAAAAGCCGAACTTTTCTGGAAGATACATTATTTCTCACATTATCAGATCTTGTCAGGCCGCAATAGAAACCTAAAGCTCCCTATTGTCCTCCCTCTTTAGCCCTGTCACTTCTTTGCTATAAAATGTTGTTTTGCTACATCTTTACTTATAGATTCTAATAATATTTTACTTCACAGAGGTTTTGTGATTAAATATGTTTGTTAGTATTCAGGCATCTGCACTGGCCTGTCCTTGGGGTTCTGACAGGATATGCCCTCAGCTGTAGCCTCTAAAAGCATTGCCTGTTTATATTCACTATATTCCCTTTTAAAAGGGCCCTGCCCACCCCTTTATCTCCCTCTCACTTTCTTTCTGTCCCTCTCTTTGTATCTCTGTTCTTTCTCTCTGTTTTCTCTTCCCCTCTTTCCTTTCTCCTGCTCTCTTCCCCAGAGGCTGGCTTTCCCCTCCCCCTTTTAATGATCCCTTTCCTTAATAAAAAACCCTGTACTTGAACCCTGTCTCATGGTATCAAGTGCTGCTTTTCTTAAATTACAGCAATGTTGATTTATATAAAGTGTTTATATCAAAATCTAGTTTATACAGATTATCAAACAAATGGGTTGCATTATTATTATTATTATTATTATTATTATTATTTGTACTATATCCCAACTCATCTCTTTTCTCTTTGGTCAAAACTTTCTGATCATATAAGCAACAGTCAATTATATCTTCCTGTTTACTAATTAGGTGACACAAGATATTAGTTTGTTTTTGGTGAAAAACTGCATTTTTCTCCTCATACTATTAATGTTTTGATTGGCTCTTCCAGTGTTTGGGCACAGGTCAGCGGAAAGAGTCCCTATTTTAACAAAAGCAATGGGAATGGTTGATTATGAATTATGGAATCAACAAAACAGTGAGAATTTAATTCTTTCTTTTGCTTTGAAGCACAAGAATGACTTGTGACTTGATGGACAAGTAAGTCTGAGTTTTCACTTACAGGCACTACAGATTTTAGTAAGCAACTTTAATTTGTTTTTATCTATAATCTGACTAATTTGATCTGGTACAATGGTGCTTGTTGTTTGCCCATCTTTCATCTTTTATTCAAGGTACAAAGTAATAGGTTACTCCCCTGTCGATTTTCTTAGATCTTATCATCTATCCATTCATGGAGTAAAATTATGATGATGACTGGATACTGAGATAGGGGAAGCATTTTGATGAGAATTCATAGGTGCTATTCTCTGTAATCCAGGTGAGAAATGATTCTGAGCTTCTCCTAGACATCATAATGCAAATTCTGTTTTTGAGGTTGACTAAAATCACTAATGGAACATGTTAGATGGATATGAGGGGTATCAGAACTTGTCCATTTAGCTCTATAGGCAATTGTCATATATCCATAGGAGTAGAATAAAAATATTTCATCAGAAATTATCACATAATAAAAACACCGCTATTGCAGAGGAGTCCTGTTGTGTTTGGTTTCCATCACCAATACTGTGGCACATAACTACCTATAACTCCAATTCCAGGGTCTCCAGCACCTTCTTTGTTCTCTGTGGACATTAGGTACATATATGTTACACATACATACATGTAGAAGTAAGTATACATATAAAATAAATTTTAAGAATATTTATACAAAGAACTGTGTGTTAAAGGGTTCGTAAAGTGCTTATATTGGCGTGGAGGGAAGTCAAAGAATATAGTATTAATTATTTTTCCAGAGGAATTATTTTTATCTTTAACAAGGAAACACTTTATTGAAAGTTTCAAGAAGGAAATAAGGATGATAACAGGTTTAGGCATAGGAATCATGTAAAAATTAGCATAATTCAAACAAGACTAAATGAGAAGATATTTTAAAGCTATCTTCAAAGATGGGAAATGAAATCTATCTATTCCTCCACTTGTCTATTGATACATCTATTTTGTTGCGTGAACTCATAAGAAAATTATTTTAAATGATTTTAGTGCATATGCTTTGACATATATTAACAATGAATAATGTCAGTAAGAAATCTTAAACTTTTCTTCAGTGTTACTAAGAACACAATAAGTTTTATGTTAATTTACAGATATATTATCAACCAAAGCCATCAACAGAACATAAAAACACAAATGTACACTAGCAACATGTCTATAATCTTACATGTGAGGTAGAAGTATAAGCAGTATTTTTATGTTGTCTCTTAAATGTTTATTTCCTCACTTTGTCTTATGACTGTCACTTATATAAACTATTTTAGTTGTGTCTGCACAGAGTCTGAAATATATTGTTTTGGTAGTAAGATGCTCTCAGCAAATCCTAGGGATATTTGCAAACTATCTAGGGTTTCCTTAAATGGGCTGACACTGAATAAAGAAAAACAGTTGGATCATGTAAGACAATAACTACCATAAGGGATTGGAACATATCAAACTGACAAAGGTCAATGCATCATATCAGGACTTGGAAAACAATAATGTAATAGTTTATTTTATTTATAGGTTATTCTGACAACAAAATATTCATTTAAAATCAGTAAAATATGAGCAAGCATTTTCTGTTTACTTTTATGAATATTATTTCAGGACAGTGACATATTGCAAATGCTGTATTTTATTCATTTATTTGAAATTATAATTAACCAGTATAAAAAATGTGGTATGTTTACCAATGTATCACTTGAAATCTCCAACAGAGAAAGTAGTTCTATTGACAGATTATGAGTGGTCATTATAGCAAGTAGCAAAAGGAAATATTATACACAGCCAGATACTATGCTGAAAAAGAGTCTACATTGGAGGTTACTATTGAGACCTTCCTCTTAGAGTTTGGGGAACCCTGTGGAAGGGGGGAAGTAAAGATTCTAGGAATCAGAGGAGATGGGAGATACCAGGAGAACACAGCTCACTGAATCTACTAAGCAGGGCTCCTACGGACTCACAGACACTGAAGTACCAACCGCGGGGCCTGCATGGGTCTGCACTAGGTCCTCGGCTTGTATGTTATGGCTGCTAGATAGGTGTTCTTGTGGTACTCCTAACAGTGGGAGCTGGTGTGTCTCTAGCTCTTACTCTTTCCTATTTGGTTGCCTTGTCCAGCCTCAATAATGAAAGTTTTGCCTTGCCTTATTGTATCTTGTTTCATCCTATTTGTCTCTTGGAGGTCTGCTTTTTTCTAAAGAGGAGTGGGGAGTGGATCTAGTGGGGAGGGGAGGTAGTGGGGAGCTGTGAGGAAGGGAGGCAAGGAAAATTGTGGTTGGATGTATTGTATGAGAGAACAATCTGTTATTAATTTAAAAAAAGAAAAAAAGAAAAGAAAACAAGTTCTGTAATTTTACTCAACTGCTAAGTCATCTCTCCCTCACCAAAAACTTTCATAGTTCCAAAAGCAATGGCAAAATTTACTTAATAAATACAGAGAGCTCTACAAGTTTACATCTAAGATATTCAGTCAATCACATAAAACCTGCCATTCCAATGTGATATAGCATACAGAGAAGACAAAGGTAACAAAAGAAGATGAGTGTGGTTGAAACTCTTTGCTGGCTAAAATAATTATAAGTGCACTGTCACAGTTGTTCAGGATACATCTTCAAGTACTGCTTATAAATGCTTGTGTCTCATTGTGATTGGTTCATAAGAGTTTATATTGATGTTAATACAAAAACACAAGCCAATATGGTGTGAGAGTTTTAAATTTCTTAGAATGGACCCAACTGATTGACTATATATTATAATTGAATATATAAGCATTTAATTCTAATATACATTAATTAAATTATTATTAATGAAATATACTATATTAATTATAAATATACACTTAATATAAATATGTAAAAGGAAATATATATGAAAATATAACATGAACATGCGTACACATATGCAGTTATATTGTTTAATGTCTTGCCTCCAGAAATTTTATCTCTATAAAAATACTATAATATATATTGCCTTTCTCCAAAAAGAATTCAAAACATTGATTGCACAGCATTTTAAGTAGTTGAATATAAATAAAATTAAATCCTAACAACTATATAGTTTCAGTGAGTAAAGTGCCTGCTTTAAAATTTTAATAACTGAAATTCAATCCTAAGCTTCACATGTCAAAATCCAGGTATGGTGATGCCCCAGCACTTTGGAGGCAGCGCCAGGATAATTCCAGGGCCTTTCTGGACACTGCTGAGCTGGCCTGCTTGTTGAGTTCCACGTTAGTAAAGACTCTGACTGAACTAAAGGTGATAGTGCTCGAGGAATGACACTCAAGTTTTTTCTCTGGCCTCTACAGGCACCCATGCATAAGTGTACATACATATTCATGAACACACACACACATACATATATCACTTACATATCTATTGTATGGTTCAATGATCTCATGCCTCCTAGAAATTCTGTCTCTATAAAAATAATTTACTTATACTGGAGGCTCAGAACAACTCAGTAAAGAAAGTGAAATCATAATTAGTTTTACAAATGGAGAAGCTGTGGCCAGATCAGGTCTCACTCCAGACAATTAATCATTCCATGACACATCATCTTTACTAAAGAACTTAGTGACTGAGAGAGAAATAATTTCTTGAGAAACATGTAGGGTAATAACGAGGTTAATTGGTTACTAACCTGCCATTTATATTATTATATAAGCAGTGAATGATGGTGGCTGGAGTACAGAGACTAGCATCAGGAGACTTAGATATAGGTCCAGGTTAGCTGTTTGACTCGGGGAAGAAAGATATTTAATCACTCTGATCCTAGATGCTTCCCATGTTGAATGGAAGTAAAAACAACTGTAAGACGCTGTTATCAAAATAGTTTCATAAGAAACTCTTGCTAAATAATTTTTATATATGAAGGTGACTGTGAATGAAAGCAAATGTCCAGGATGGTTGATGATGTTGTCATGTCCCCTGTAACTATATTAGAAGGTTCACATTTTCCAAATTGTGATATTTTGATACCACTGTGCCATTTTCTGTGTGAACAAGGGACCAGAAGACACACATTTTAAGTTTCGAAGAGCTGTCTGGAAGGAATACAAAATGAGTTCCAGAAAGCCAGTTGGAATTTAATAATGCATGAAAAATACACCAAGGGGAGGAAAGAACCAATTAGGAAGCAATTAAGGAGATTGCAATTACAATGCATCTTAATAAAGTACAAAAAATATTAGCCTATGGATAGAAGAGTACTTACCTGTGGACTAGAAGGAAAAAGGAAAATGTTTCCAAGGCAGGTCCTCTGAAAGCAGAGAGCAAGAGAAGAAAAATAATCATTCTCACTATCGCTTTCTCTGAATGTCAGATCTCAAGAACCGAAAAAATCTATCTCTGTGACATTTTTCCTTTGTCTTGTTCCTTTTTATTTTTCAGTACATTAATAGAAAATTTATTCAGTATAAGAAATTGTAGAAAGGAAAATAAAATCAATTATTATGCTAACACAAAAGCTTGCAAAGTTTTATCTGTTTATTTCTTCCTGATAAGGGACACTCCACTTTTGCTTTACTCTGGAATTAGTAATTCCCACAAAAACTCATGATTTTTCTCCCCTTTGATTCAGTTTAAATCTTCACATGTATAATTCCTATCAACCATAATTATCATCTATTGCTGAGAATTAAAGATTCTTAAAGGATTTTTGTCTCAATAGTGTTTTTAAAGAAAATAAAATATAAAAAGATAAAACAAAAAACACATCAAAGTTGGCCAAGGTAAACCAACGGAAGGAAAGGAACCTCAAGAGAAGGCACAAGAATCAGAAAGCCACTTGTTCACACATTCAGGAGTCCCGTAAAAATACTCATTTGAAAGCTGTAATGTATACAGAGGACCTGGTGCAGACCCATGTAGGCCCTGTGCTTGCTGCTTCAGTTTCTATGGATTTATTAGGCAGTATCTCCTACATTGTTTTTAAATTCTATCATAAGCCCTGACAATACCCCAAATACGAAGTCCAAGAGATTAGTGGAATTGTAGAAATGAAATAGAAGCAGAGTAAAGCAATACTTTGAAAGTTAACAGTATTTTTAAAATGTGTTTTCCCTGCTTGCTTTCTGTAACTTCTGCATTTAGAGAGCTTGTCTAATACTGAGCAGCAGTTTGACACTTAGCATTCTCTTGGTCTATAACTGTCAAGCAGGTATGATGCAAGGGAAGAACCTTTGGAGAAAGCAGAAGACTGAGCCAGTGACCATTTTAACTAACAGTGGAGTAACAATCATGCTTAGGGTCAGCTACCACTGTGTTAGAGGTAGAAGTGTGATCTTTATCACATGGTTAAACTTCAGAGCAATCTCTCTTTTATTGTACCCCTGCTGGAGCAGAAACGAGAAATAAGACAGTAAATCAGATATGTTTGCCATGGTAAAGGTTTTCAAGAAAATCATATAAATTAATTAATATTATTAATTTATTAATTAATAAGTTAATTAATAAATTAAATTAATATGTTGGAAATGACTGAACTTTTTTGTTATCAATATTGTTATCTTTGTATGATAAAACTATTTAAGCAACATTTCAAGATTGCGAAGTTAGCAAGCAAAGGATGCAAGGATATCAAATTTAGCTGTGGTGAAAAATAATGAGAAAAATCTGAATGTTATTTTTTCCCAATGTTTTTTTTATTTGAATTAGAAACAAGATTGGTTTACATGTCAGTCCCAGTTCCCTCTCCCTCCCTCACTACCACCCCCCTAACTAAAACCCTACCTATCACATATCCTTTCTGTTCCCCAGGGAGGGTGAGGCCTTCCATAGGGGGTCATCAGAGTCTATCATAACCTTTTCGATAGGGCCTATGCCCACCCCTGTGTGTCTTGGCTCAGGGAGTATCCCTCTATGTGGAATGGGCTCCCAAAGTCCACACTTATGCTAGGGATAAGTACTGAACTACTACAGGAGGTCCCATAGATTCCCGTAGAGGTCCCATAGAGGTCTCCTCACTGAAATCCAGGTTCATGGTGTCTAGATCAGTCCCATGTCGGTATCCAGCTGTCAGTCTGGGGACCAAGAGCTCCCCGTAGTTCAGGTCAGCTGTTCTGTGGGTTTCACCAGCCTGGTCTGGACCCCTTTGCTCATCAGTCCTCCTTCTTGGCAACTAGATTCCATTTAAGTTAGGTGATTAGTTGTGGGTGTCTGCTTCTACTTCCACCAGCTACTGGATGAAGGCAATAGGATGGCATATAAGTCAGTCATCAATCTCATTATCAGTGGAGGGCATTTAAGGTAGACTCTTCTCTGTTGCTTTGATTGTTAGCTAGTGTCATCTTTGTAGATCTCCAGACATTTCCCTAGTGCCTGATTTCTCTATAAACCTAAAATGTCTCCCTCTATTATGGTATTTCCTTTCTTGTTTTCTTCTATTCTTCCCCAGACTCAACCTTTCTACTCCCTCATGTTCTCCTCACCCCTCCTCTTCTCCCCTTCTCATTCTCCTAGCTCCCTCCCCCCTCCTCCCATGCTCCCAATTTTCTCTGGGAGAAAATTGGTCTGGGAGAGATCTTGTCCCTTTCCCTTTCTCCAGGGGACCATGTATGTCTCTCTTAGGGTCCTCCTTGTTTCCTAACTCCTCTAGTGGTGTGGATTGTAGGCTGGTAATCCTTTGCTCTATGTGTAAAATCCACCAGCAGCAAATAGGAGCAAGTACAAAGACATTATGTGGAGAAAATGTCTAAACTGGAGGTCTCCACTGGGTCTTTCTTCTTAGACATAGGCAGAACTAATGGAAGATGAAGAGGAAAGATTATAGGAGCCAGAGGTTATGGAAGACACCAGGATAACATGGTCCACCAAATCAACTAAGCAGGGCTCAAATGGGCTCACAGAGATTGAAATAGCAAGCATGTGGCCTGCATAGATCTTCACCAGGTCCTCTGTGTATATGTTATGGCTGTTAGCTTGGTATTTTGGTGGGACTCCTAACAGTAGGAGCAGGTGTGTCTCTGATTATTTTGCCTGCCTTTGGGGCACCTGGGCCAGATGGGGTCCCAGTGCTGAGAGTCGAAGTGGACACCAGTCCCTATCCATAACTCAGAAAATACCCCCAATTGATATCTGTTTGCAAATGAAACATTAGTTTTACCCTGTGGAATTTCACTAGGCATACACATCATTCTGAAAGCCAGGCTCCATGCCCAGAGTCTACTTGCCTAACACCAAAAGAAACTCAATGGAAATATTTTGGGATTCTTTGTCTCATAATGCTTTGGTTTTGTGCTTTCCTGGAATCTCGTCTCTCTCTCTCTCTCTCTCTCTCTCTCTGTGTGTGTGTGTGTGTGTGTGTGTGTGTACAAATATGTATCTGTGAGTGAGGAGAAATCTTAATCAGAATATATTGTATGAAAAAACAATTTTCAATTAGAAAATAAACCTGTTTACCTTGAGAAGATAAAAATGTCATTTTGCCTATAAAAATCCTAGAATTATTTTATAATTCCTGCTTTCAAATTGAAATCCTAAGTAGTTAGCAGTTTACAGAGGAAATTCCTGCTTCTTACTTTTTTGTTTAATGTTCTTTCTATAAGTCAGAGGCTCTGCTTTGCAGGAAGTGAGCACATAGATAAGGGAATGTGAGCTAGGAACCATTCCTGAATTTCCTGAAACAAGATGTAGTTCAGGAAACACTTTCTAGGGAAGAGCAAAAGCAAAGCTGAAAATTGTTGGGTATATCCTAGCATTGATAAAGCAGTTCTGATAAAGTCCTCCCTAAGAATAAGGTTTTGGAAATTAGGGAGTTGTCCTTAATTACTTAGTAATGCCTCCCTAATGAGGAGCATTTACTTGAATGCTTACATCAATACTCTCCTCTTGACATGATAGTTTTCCCTACTGTGTTTTCTTCAAATTTTATAATAGTGCTCATTCTCAGAACCTATGTAATATTTACTTAATTTAAAAAAGAGCCATTATACTATTTTACAAATTATAATGCAGCTGGAAAGATGGCTCCACGGATGAAAATACTGCCTGGCAGCCAATTGACAGCTCAAAATACTCTGTAATGTCAGTTGGAGGGAACCCAACGCTGTCTGGCCTCCATGGACACTTCACATATGTGGTGCACACACACACACACACACACACACACACACACACACACACACACACACACACACACACACACGCAAAACATTAAATAAATAATTTAATAATTCCATTAAGAAAAGATTCCAGCATGGTGGTGCATTGTCTGGAGATTGATGTAGGTGCTTGTGTGTACCCATAGGTTGATGCTTTTGATGGCTGAATAGTATTTGTGAAATGGTTATGTGATAGATTTTTAAACAATCTTTTTTGTTGTTTTTTGAGACAGGCTTTCTCTGAGTAGCCCTGAGTGTCCTGGAACTCACTCTGTAGACCAGGCTGGCCTCAAACTCACAGAAATTCGCCTGCCTCTGTCTCTGGAGTGCTGGGATTAAAGGAGTGCATCAACACTGTCTGGCAACATTGCTTAATCATTCTTATGATGATAGACATCTTTGTTGTGACTAGTTCTTCAACTAGTATTATTAATATTTATGGACACAATTATTTTTGCTGTGTGTGAATATACGTCTTCAGTTATATGTAATAAATGTCCAAGAGTTGTAGTCTGATTTCCAAATTAATAAACTTGTTTTCAGAATTTTAATACAACCTTCACCAGGAATGTCTGAGTGATCTGGTTTTTCTACATTATTTAGTTACTAATTTAGAACTAGTGATCCCAGTAAATTAATGTTTCATACATTTGTAGAGAGTTGCTCATCTCTTTCCAAGCCACTTAAGCACATGGGCAGTTTATGACCTAGGCAATAATCTCTTAGTTCAGTTAGGCTTGTGTGTTCCTTATTATTAGATTTGTGTCTTTGCTGCATGGAGTGAGCCTAGAGTTCAAACATAACTTTATAGAGTGACTGTCCCACTTCCTCTCTCCTTGATCTTTCATTTCACTGGATCTGCCCTTTATAGGTTGGCACCATCCAACAGGAACTGCAGATAGCCTAAGGGGAAAGGAAAGTCACATTCCTTCAGTCTGGCTGCTGTGAGCATCATAAGGCACTGTCCCCTATCCACAAACACCTTGATAGGATTTCTTGGGAATTAGAATGCAAGTAATTCAAAAGGAAAAAGGTAGTTGAAGCTTTCATTTTCTGTGCATTTAGGATTTATCTTCCTGCTTATGGTTCTTCTGGAGCTCTTACTTCAATGCAGCACTCATTTTTGGAGGTTGAGGCCATGCTGAAGTCAGATAAGCCAGGGTTTTCTTGTAGACTGTGTTAGTGGAACTATGATTGCTATGACAAATACTTGGTAGAGACAATTCAATATAAGGAAAGACTTACTTTGGTTCAGTTTCCCAGGTTAGGTTCATGGCTTCGGCTCATAGAATTAAACTGAGGTAGGAACATCATGATGCTGACAGTGTGTGGCGGAGAGACCTTCCCCTTATAGCAGCCAGCAGGAAAAGGGAAGAAAGGAATGGAAATAGAGTAGAACCAAAGTATATCCACATCCATGTCCTTATTCTATTGATGTCTTTACTCTAGCTACACCCATGTTGCCAGCATTTCCACTAACATCCCAAATACCTCCACCAGTTGGAGAATGAGTCTTAAACTCATGAGTCTATGAAGAGCATTTCATATTCAAACTACAGATGAGCAAGTCATAAATGTATGTACTACATCTGACACACTTCCTGGTGACCTATCCTATGTTATGTGCCATTTGAAGGAATTTAAGATGACTGGATTTACTACATAAGGAGAGCATAGTGCAGTCTTTAGAAGTGAAGCTAAGCAGGCACTTTGTCCTCAGAGGAAGATCACAAGCTATAGGGAATAGCACATCCCAGATGTGGCTTTCATTTTAGGAATGCCCATAATACTTGAAAATTACAACAAAAGTTTGCAAAAGTGCTATTTCATTTAAGAGTTTCACATTGGCAATTAATGGGTTTATGACAAAATGAGAGCAGAAATGATCTCACTTGGTGATTTAAAACAATTTAAGCATTTGAATGAATGTTCATAGTGTGCCAAGTGACTCCACCTGGATGCTTCCAATCATAGGTTGGTGCAGACAACATACTTGGTGCTTTATCTTGATATTAGAAGACAAAGAGAGATTTTAGGCAAGTTATTTTCAACAGACAAGAGGATTTTGGTGGCATGTGGATGCATTGGAGAGAGGAGACTGTTGACAAATCTTGACACTGTCCTACAGTGTCTAGATTAATAATCTCACTATATCCAAGATGCAGTCTATGAATGTGTTACAATTGCACATAGGATGTAGAAAAGAGTAAGTTAAAGGGCCTTGGAAAGTGGTGATTAGCTCATACAGTTACAATGAGCTGATTTAATCAGACAGATCCTTTAAGTAAATAAAAATTTGTGTTTCTTTCAGCTTCTAAATTTGTGGCAACTTGTATGATAGCAATCAGAAATTAATATATACATATGTCTGTGAATGATGACAGCTAAGGATATTTGTACTAAAATTAGAAAAAGACTTTGAAATATATTTAGAATATGTTTATGAAGTAGAATTACTATGATGAAGTAATACAAGGGAACTGTTGAAAGATAGGGACATACATAAGGAGTAGAAAAACTCAAATATCCTCACATTTCAGGGCTTAGTAACTTCTTAGTACTAGGAAGTAGGGTTCTGCCATCATAAAAACCTAGAAAAATGGACATGGATTTGGAACTAAGCAATACACATAGGCTTGAAAAGTTTTGATCTGCATGTTGGGAAATGTCTATATTGTTGAATTGGTGCTTCCAATACAACATTGGGTCAGGTAAGAGGGAAAAGAGTTGTGCTTTGTATATGATAGTTGGAGGCAGTTGCAATCACTTTAGCATAGTAGGCAATTAAATCCTGAAGTGTGGGAGAGTCCTAAAAAATCATAGATGTGGAGTTACAGTCTAGGGAGAGAGTGGGTCTAGAGTGAATTCTTTAGGATTGCAGGAATTTTGGTAAATTTTAAAGAGGACACAGTCTGTTTTAACCAAATAATTAGCCAAGATAAAGAGGAGATATATAGATGTATTTTCAGAATTGATTTGGATTGAAGGAGATATGGGAGAATATACTCATTCACTTAGAATATTGATTTAAACGGTGAAAAAATAAGAGAAATGTTGAAGAAGGTGACTTGTAGAATAACCCCCTTTCAATTCTACCACAGCACAAACCTCTTTTTTTTAACATTTTAATTTACTTTAGAAGCACCCTTATTTACATATCCTTCCCCCCATTCCCTTGCCATCCCATCCTCCCATGCTCCCCACTACCCCCCCAATCCACCCCCCAACTCCTCCAAAGGGTTAGTGAGGCCCTCCACAGGGAATCTTCAAAGTCTGTCATATCATTTTGGGGAGGGCCCAGGCCCTCCTTCCTGTATCTGGGCCAAAATAGTATCTCTCTATAGGGAATGGGCTCTCAAAGTCCATTTGTGCTCTAGGTATAAACACTGGCTCCACTGTTAGAGGCCTCCTAGCTGGCACCTACATTCAGAGGGATTGGTTAGGTCCAATGCTGGTTCCCCAGCTTTACCACTAGTGTCTCTGTGCTCTCATTATGTCAGGTCAACTGTTTCTGTGGGTTTCTCCAGCCCCATCTTGGCTCCTTTGCTCAACCCTCCTGGCTCTCAGCAATCAGATTCCAGGAGTATGGCTCAGTGTTTAGTTGTGGGTGCCTGTTTCTGCTTCGACCAGCTACTGGGTGAAAGCTCCAGGAATGGTAACCAAGGTAGTCATCAGTCTCATTATAGTGGAAGGGCATCAAAGGCAGCCCCTCCACCATTGCCTAGATTCTTAGTTGGGGTCATCCTTGTGGATCCCCTAACATTTCCCCTGTGCCAGACCTCTCTCAAGTATTTTTTATAGATAGGTCTTCATCTTTAGATGTAAAAAGAGGAAAGGGCACAATTAATTACTACCTATAATACAATTCATTATAAATACAGTTCCTGAAAGAAAGCAGGGTTTAAAGCAAGTATATTTAGTATACCACGTGGTCTCTTTAGCCACTTACAAATGGTTTAGCTATAAACAGACTATGTGGAGTTTCTTTTGTACAGTTTTGTTTCTTTTCCCATGACATGTTGACAAAAAGCAACTTATTTCATTTAGTTAAGGTGAGTATTAAATTAGATATAATCTGTAAAACTACTTAAAGTTTTATATTTATGGCTAAAATACATTAAATGCTTGCTGTTTTGTGGGTATTGCCATAAGTTCCCTGTTCCTTGTTTTTTTGTGGATGGGTTGTAAAACCTAGTTTGGAGCTCTTTGCAAGAATACTATTGGATTTCAAGAAATTAAAAATTACATATGTCCAGATCTCATTGCCAAAATACAAAAAATATGGAAGGTAAAGCTCATAGTTTCTCTCAAAAAACATACTAGCATTATAGAAATACTTTCTAATGAGAGTTACTTAGATAAGAATGAGGGCACATAATTTAAAATAGAAACTTCATCAAAGAATTCAAAGAGTTTAAAGATATCACAAAGAAACAGCTTAATGGAATTAAAGAGAAAGAACTTAAGGAGAATAAACACCTGAGTGATACCCTAGAAAACACAAACAAAAGACTGATAGACATTATGAATACAATCTAGTACTTGAAATAGAATTTAATAGGGAGACAGAAACATTGGTGAGGATTCAAGCTCAAATGAAAATGGAGTTGAAAATCTTAAAAGCTAAACTAGAAAACTGAAAGGAAAATCTTGCTAGTAGAATGAATCAAGCAGAAGGCAGACTATTGGTACTTGAATAAGAAGTAGATTAAGACCAAATAAGTAAGAAATATTAAGGTCTACCCCCACAAATGAAGGAAAGGAATATACAGGAGATATGGGACACCATAAAAAGACAAAACCTTTGAATTATAGTCATAGATGAGGGAGAAGATTCTCAATCAATTGCATGGACCAGATCTTCAACAAGATCATAGAAGAAAGTGTCTCCAAGGTAAGAGAAGACACACCCACTATGCAAGAGGCACATAGAACATCAAGAAGACAAGACTAGAAGTGAAAATCTCCATGGAATATCATAGTTAATACACTAATTATGGAACAAAGAAAGTCTATTGGAAGGTATAAAACTGAGAAATTATAAATAAGTACAACCATTGACTGGTAGATGTTTAATCCATGAGTTTGGGACTGGTCTGATTTGTGTTCACTCTTGGATAACTGGCTTAGTATTTATTTGCATATTGAAGAATATCTAACTTCTTCATAACTTATCTGCCTAACTGGTAAATTGATTTATGTTACTTCTCATCTTTATTTAAATGTAGCATGTTATGATTTTCTCCCATGTATCAGTCTGTTGTGTTAAAAGATAAAAATACATAATTGATAAAACAGAATACAACATATGAGTATAGTTCTGTTCTTTTTTCTCAACACAGCTATCTTATATTTTCACCTTTGATTAATATGATTATGCAAAATCTCTTTCTTAAGGTTTTGATCTTTACTCTACTTTGATATGATTTTTCTATTATACATTATTTATAATGCTTCAGTATGCAAGCTCATGCTGAGTGAAAAGTTGAGGTGAATAAAATGCCTGCTCAGTTATGCTGAAATGAGAAGGCAAACCAAACAAGAGAGTATGAGCTGCCAGCTCAGATAATTGGCAGACTTCTGTATTCTCTTTATTTTACTAGTCTATTAATTCAGTAAACACTGTTGGCAAACTTTGTGTTATCTTACCTTGGAAGAAATGGATGGATCTAAGAAGTAAAAGATTAGTTGCTACTATAATGCTTAACAGTATTACATACTGAGCAATTTATGCTTTGATTTATTAATACTACTAAAATAATGTTAAATAGCATAATAATGTAGGGAGTGGTAGCCTTAGGAAAGCAACCTAGAAAGTGTTCATGGCTTTTTCTTATTGCCCTTTAAAACTTGAGTTTGGGGGATATAATGCTTTTAGTCTCAAGTCTGTTATTAAGTATGAGACACTGTTTCTCCTTCTCAGGGTGATCCATGTGTCCCTCTTAGGGTCCTCTTTGTTTCCTGGGTTCTCTGAAGCTGTGGATTCCATGGTCTGGTTATCCTTTGCTTTGCATCTAGTATCCACTTATGAGTGAGTACATACTGTATTTGTTTTTCTGGGTCTGGGTTCCTTCACTCCAAATGATGTTTTCCAGTTCCATCTATTTGTCTGCAAATTTCATGATGCCATTGTTTTTGCAGCTGAGTAGTACTCCATTGTGTAAATGTACCACATTTTCTTTATCCATTCTTCAGATGAGGGACATCTAGATTGTTTCTAGTTTGTGGCTATAACAAATACTGCTACTATGAACATAGTTGAGCAAGTGTCCTAGTGGTATGAGTATGCATCCTTTGGGTATATGCCCAAGGATAATATTGCTGGGTCTTGGGGTAGATTGATTCCTAGGTTTCTAAGAAACCATCATACTGATTTCCATGGCAGCTGTACAAGTTTGCACTCCCAGCAGCAGTGGAGGAGTGTTCCCTTGACTCCACATCCTCTTCAACATAGGCTGCCATCAGTGTTTTTGATCTTAGCCATTCTGATAGGTATAAGATGGCAACTTGTTGTTTGAAATAGATGAGATTTCCTCTGTAACCTGAGGGTGGTGAGGTGTTTTGGGAATTCCTTTTGACAATAGTGTTGGGGTAGTGGCCTTAGGGCATGGCTTCTGTGTGTAGATGTGATCTCTTATAAGAAAGAGGAGGGGGCTAGCTTGTTCTCTTAGGAGGTTAAAGCAGAAGTAAGACTTGCGATTGTCCACATATGCCCTGGGCAGAACTGTTCCACAAGGGTGCTGGACCCACTGAAGCTTCTACCTTGTCCTGTTATTTGATAGTTTGTATTTTTCATTGAACTCCCATAATAATGACTTTTGTAAATTCTTGCATCAAGGGGTTGGAAAAGGGGAGGGGATAGGGGATGAGAACATGAAGGAACAGGATGGTCTAGTTAGGGGAGGGATGGGAGTGGGACACAAGGAAAGAGATATCTCAATAGAGGGAGACATTATGGGGCTAGTGAGAAACTGGATGTTAGGGAATTTTCCAGGAATCCACAAGGTTCACTCCAAATGAAACCCCTAGCAATAGTGGAGAGGGTGCCTAAACTGGCCTACCCCGGTAACTCTAATCATATTGGTGGCTACCCTGTCATCAGAGATTCTTCATCCAGTAACCGATGGAACCAGATGCACAGATCCATATCCAAACACCAGGCCAAGTTACAGGAGTCAAGTAGAAAAGAGGGAGGAGGAGTTATATAAGCAAGGGTAGTCAAGATCATGATGGGGGAAAACCACAGAGACAGTTGATCTGAACTTATGGGACCTTATGGACTTTAGACTGACAGCTGTGGATCCTGCATGGTACCCCACCAGGCCCTCTGCATGTGGGTGTCAATTTTGTAGCCTGGTCTGTTTGTGGGACCACTGGCAGTGGGGCTATGATTTATTCTTAGTGCATGAGCTGGCTTTTTGAAGCCCATTCCATACAGTGGGATGTCTTGCTCAGTTTGATGAGAGTGGGCAGGGAAGGAGGCTTGGCCCTGCCTCAACTGAATAGACCCTGCCTTGTTGACTCCCCTTGGGAAACCTGACCCTTTCTGAAGAATGGATGAAGGTAGACTGGGGGAAAGTGGGGAGGCAGGAAAGGAAGAAGGGACTCTGTGATTGGTATGTAAAATGAATTTTAAAAAGTATGGGACACTACTGAATAACTTTAAAAATTTTATGGGGGGCCTTGGCTCACTTTTTAGATTATGCTAGCAAGTGTAATATTTGTTCTGGCATTCATGACATCCTTCATAATGTGTTAATTATCACAGTCATAAGTTTTATTTTGGTTGAAAAATTTTAGATTATACTGAGTTTGGATTATAGGCTAACAAAATTATATTAATACTATCTGAAATTCTTTTATTAATTCAAGTTAGGGAAGAGACTTGTTTCACATGTAAGTCCCTTCTCCCTCTACCTCCCCTCACCCCCATTACTCATCCCCCACCCCCAACCTACCCCCCACCCCATCCACCCACCACTCCCCAAGCTGGGTAGGACTCTTAACGGGGGCTCTGCAAAGTCCACCAAATCTTTCTGGGCTGGGCCTGGGCCCTTCCCCATGTGTCCAGGGCCAGAGTGTATCCCTTCACGTGGGATGGGCTCTCAAAGTCCCTTCTTACACCAGGGAAAAATGCTAATTCACATCCAGAGGCTCCCTGGAGTGCAGAGGCTTCCTTATTGGCATCCATGTTCAGAGGTCTGGATCACTCTTGTACTGGCCTCCCAGATAGCATCTGGGGTCGATGTGCTCTCCCTAGTTCAAGCCAACTGTTTCTGTGGGTTTTTCCAACCTGGTACATACCCTTCGATCTTCATTCCTCCCTCTCTTCAACTAGATTCCAGATTTCAGCTCAGTGTATTTCTGTGGATGTCTGTCTCTGCTTCCATCAGCCACTAGATGAAGGCTCTAGGATGTTATAAAGAGTAGTCATCAATCTCATTTTAGGTGAAAGGCTTTTTGGTTATCCTCTCTTCCATTGCCTGGATTGTCAGATCGTGTAATCCTTGTAGGTCTCTGGAGATCTCCCTAGTTCCAGATCTCTTCTTGGACCTATAGTGGTTCCCTCTAATATGGTATCTCTCATCCTGCTCTCTCTCCTCTATTCTTCCCCCTACTCAATATCTCTGCTCCTCCATTTCCTCTCCTCTATTCCTCTTCTTGTGCTCTTATTGTGGCAGTACCCTCTCCCCTATCCTCATGCTCCCAATTACTTCAGGAGTTCATGCCAATTCCCATTCCTGGGGTCTATTTATCCCTTAGAGTCCTTTATGTCTCCTAGTTTCTTTGGTGAAGAGGATTATAAGCTGGTAAACTTTTGCTCTATGTCTAAAATTCATATATGAGTGAGTACATACCATGTTTGTCTTTTTGTGACTGGGTTATCTCACTCAGGATGGTTTCTTCTAGTTCCATCCATTTGCCTGCGAATTTCAAGATTCCATTGCTTTTTTCTGCTGAGTAGTACTCCATTGTATAAATGTACCACATTTTCTCTTTCCATTCTTCAGTTGAGGGGCATCTAGGTTGCTTCCAGGTTCTGGCTATTACAAACAATGCTGCTATGAACATGGTTGAACATATGTCCTTGTTGTATGAACATGCACTATTTGGGTATATACCCAAGAGAGGAATGGCTGGATCTTGAGGTAGATTGATTCCCATTTTTCTGAGCAACCGCCATACTGATTTCCAGAGTGGTCTTACAAGTTCACACTCCCACCAACAATGGATGAGTATTCCTTCTTCTCTATATCCTCTCCAGCATTCGTTGTCATTGGTATTTTTGATTTTAGCCATTCTGACAGGTGTGAGGTGGTATCTTAGAGTTGTTTTGAGTTGCATTTCTCTGATGGCCAAGGATTTTGAGCACTTTCTTAAGTGTCTTTCAGCCATTTAAGATTCCTCTGTTGAAAATTCTCTGTTTAGTTCTGCACCCCACTTTTTAATTTCATTGTTTGGTGTTTGGGTGGCTAGCTTCTTGAGCTCCTTGTACATTTTGGAAATCAGCCCTCTGTCAGATGTGGGGTAGGTGAAGATCTTTTCCCATTCTGTGGGCAGTTTTTTTGTCTTACTGACTGTGTCCTTTGCCTTACAGAAGCGTCTCAGTTTCAGGAGGTCCCATTTATTAATTGCAGACCTCAGTGTCTGTGCTACCGGTGCGATGTTCAGGAATCAGTCTCCTGTGCCAAATGGTTCAAGGGTAATTCCCACTTTCTCTCCTAGAAGATTCAGTGTGGCTGGATTTATGGAGAGATCTTTAATCCATTTGCACTTAAGTTTCCTGCATGGTGACAGGTATGGATCTATCTGCAATCTTCTGCATGTCCGAATCCAATTGTGCCAGCACCATTTGTTGAAGATGCTATCTTTTTTTCCATTTTATAGATTTAGCACATTTGTCAAAAATCTGGTGTTTGTAGGTGTGTGGGTTAATATCTGGTCTTCAATTCGATTCCATTGGTCTATCGGTCTATTCTTGTGCCAATACCAAGCTGTTTTCAGAACTATGGCTCTATAGTAGAGCTTGAAGTCAGGGATGGTGATGCCTCCAGAAGATCCTTTATTGTAAAGAGTTGTTTTGGCTATCCTGGGTTTTTTATTTTTCCATATAAAGTTGAGTATTGTTCTTTCAATGTCTGTGAAAAACTTTGTTGGGATTTTGATGGGGATTGCATTGAATCTGTAGATTGCTTTTGGTAGGATTGCCATTTTTCCTATGTTGATTCTACCTATCCACGGGCATGGGAGATCTTTCCATTTTCTGATATCTTCTTTAATTTCCTTCTTTAAAGTCTCAAAGTTCTTATTGTACAGGTCTTTCACTTTTTTGGTTAGTGTTACCCCCAGATATTTTATGTTGCTTGTAGATATTGTGAAAAGTGATGTTTCCATGATTTCTTTCTCATTGGATTTATCATCTGTATACAGTAGGGATACAGATTTTTTTTAGTTAATTTTGTATCCTGCTACCTTGCTGAAGGTGTTTATCAGCTGTAGGAGTCTCCAGGTAGAGTTTTCTGGGTCACTAATGTAGACTATCATGTCATCTGCAAATAGTGAAAGTTTGACTTCATCCTTTCCAATTTGTATCCCTTTGATTCCTTTTCTTGTCTTGTTGCTCTAGCTAGAACTTCAAGTACAACATTGAAGAGGTATGGAGAGAGTGGACAGCCTTGTCTTGTTCCTGATTTTAGAGGAAATGCTTTGAGTTTCTCTCCATTTAGTTTGATGTTGGCTATTGGTTTGGTGTATATTTTGTTTATCATGTTTAGATATGTTCCTGTTATTCCCGTTCTCTCCAAGATCTTTATCATGAAGGGATGTTGGATTTTTGTCAATGGCCTTTTCAGCATCTGATGAGATGATCATGTGGTTTTTCTTTTTCAGTTTGTTTATATGTTGGGTTACATTGATGGATTTTCGTATGTTGAACCATCCTTGCATCCCTGGAATGAAGCCTACTTGATCATGGTGGATGATTTTTCTGATATCTTCTTGAATTCAGTTTGCCAATATTTTATTGAGTATTTTAGCATTGATGTTCATGAGGGATATTGGTCTGTAGCTCTCTTTTTTAGTCATATCTTTGTGTGGCTTGGGTATCAAAGTGATTGTAGCCTCGTAGAAAGTGTTTGGCAATATCCATCTGCTACTATTGTGCAGAACAGTTTGAGGAGTACTGGAATCAGCTCTTGTTTGAATTTCTGGTAGAATTCTGCAGTGAAGCCATCCGGCCCTGGGCTTTTTTTGGTTGGGAGGCTTTTGATGACTGCTTCTATTTCATTAGGGGTTATGGGTCGATTTAAACTGTTTATCTGATCTTGATTTAATTTTGGTAAGTGATATTTATCCAGAAAGCTGTCCATTTCCTTTAGATTTTCCAATTTTGTGGAATACAGGTTTTCAAAGTATGACCTGAAGTTTCTCTGGATTTCCTCAGTGTCCGTTGTTATATCCCCCTTTTCGTTTCTGATTTTGTTAATTAGCATGCTCTCTCTCTGCCTTTTGGTTAGTTTGCTAGAGGTTTGTCTATCTTGTTGACCTTCTCAAAGAACCAAACTCTTTGTTTCATTGATTCTATGTAATGTCTTCCTAGTTTCTACTTTATTGATTTCAGTTCTCATGTTGAATATTTCCTGGCATCTACTCCTCCTTTGGTGAGTTTGCTTCTTTTTGCTCTAATGTTTTCAGTTGTTCTGTCAATTCTCTAATGTGACTTTTCTCCAGTTTCTTCATGTGGGCACTTAGTGCTATGAACTTCCCTTTTAGCACTGCTTTCAGAGTGTCCCCTATGTTTGGGTATGTTGTGTCTACATTCTCATTAAATTCTAGGAAGTCTTTAATTTCTTTTTTTTATTTCTTCCTCAACCTAGGAATGGTGCAATTGGGTGTTATTCATTTTCCAAGAACATGTAGGTTTTCTTCTATTCGTATTGCTATTGAATTCTTGCTTTAATTCTTGGTGATCTGATAAGATACAGGGGGTTATTTCAATTCTTTTGTAACTTTGGAGGTTTGCTTTGCTGCCTACTGTGTGGTCAATTTTAGAGAAGGTGCCATGTGGTGCTGAGAAGAAGGTATATTCTTTTGAGTTTGCATGGAATGCTCTATAGATATCCGTTAACCCCAGTTGGGTCATCAGTTCTTTCAGATCCTTTGTTTCTTTGTTAAGTTTCTGTCTGGTGGTCCTGTCTAGTGGCATAAGGGGGGTGTTGATGTCTCCTACTATAAGTGTGTGTGGTTTTATGTGTGGTTTGAGCTTTAGTAATGTTTCTTTTACAAATGTGGGTGCTTTCGTATTTGGGGCATAGATGTTCAGGATTGAGACTTCATCTTTATGTACTTTTCCTGTGATAAGTATGAAATGCCCTTCTTCATCTCTTTTGATTGATATTAGTTTAAAATCTAATTTGTTAGATTATTGGGATTTCTACACCAGCTTGTTTCTTGAGCCCATTTGATTGGAAAATCTTTTCCCATCCTTTTACTCTGAGGTATGGCCTGTCTTGAAGTTGAGGTATGTTTCTTGTAAACAACAGAAGGATGGATTCTGTCTTTGTATCCATTCTGTTAGCGTATATCTTTTTATGGGTAAGTTAAGACCCTTGACATTTAGGGATATTAATGTCCATTGTTCATTGGTTCTTGTTTGTTTTGGATTTATTGTTGGTGGTATCATTGTGTGTGGATTTTGCCCTCCTGCTTCTTTTTGTGTTTGGCAAAATTAGATTATGTATTGCCTGTGTTTTTGTGCATGTAGTTATGTTCCTTGGGTTGGAGTTTTCCTTCCAGAACCTTCTATAGTGCTGGATTTGTGGATGTGTATTGTTAAATCTGTTTTTGTCGTGGAACATCTTGTTTTCTCCATCTATAGTGATTGAAAGTTTTGCTGGGTACAGTAGTCTGTGTAGACATCCATTCTCCCTTAGTGCTTGTATGATATCTATCCAAATCTTCTGGCTTTCAGAGTTTCCATTGAGAAATCGGGTGTGATTCTGATTAAGGAAAAAGGCCAAGTAACATATAAAGGCAAACCAATCAGAATCCCACCAGACTTCTCAATGGAAACTCTGAAATACTATTTGAAATTTAAACCTTCTTAATTCTCTGTCTCTTAGACAGTCAATTAAAGTAAATGGAAGAGAGATTTGGTGATGACTGGGACAAAAATAATGTTTCCTGAAGTCGTTCTTGCTAGTCCATATGAGGAAATAAATAAAACTGATAGATATTCCACTATGACACTTGGCTTTTAGAAACAAGGAATGTTGATGGTGTCCAGATGACACAGTGAATTGAGTTCTCAAGGAAACTCTGAGATATTGAATGATTTTACCCTGTCTTTCTCTCTTTCCATCTCCCCTCTTCTCTCTTCCTTTCCTCTCTCAATTGTGTTTAATGATGGTCACAGAAATTGTTGTAGATTTTGAGGACTACAGATATAATCTCAGTACGCCCCAGAGTCAGGTAAGGAAATCCTCAGAGAGTAGTAGACTGAATGCTATCTTTCATTTTGCTAAGGATGGCAACAAATTCTCTGACTTCAAAACAAACAAGACATTAGATTAACTTATGAGTGTTTCTCAACTTTGTTTTAAATAAGCTCTTTCATTTCAGTATACAGCTATATACAATCTTTTTAAGTGAAATTTTTATTGAAAATGTTCATTCTTTCCCTACCAATAAAAGTTAAGGCTCATTATTACAGTAGAATGTGTATTTGTTCCTTCTTCCTGTTACCTTCTTCATTGTGTGGTGGGGATTACTCAATAGACATTTCATCATGTATATGCAACAGGAAGAAATAAATACCTTAAGCAGGAATCAGAGAGATTTTGTCACTGAAGGACATATTTGTTAATTTTTATGGGTAGGAGAGTGGAGGCTCAGAGCATGATGGGATTCACTGAATAAAGAGGACTATGAGGGAATTTGAGTAAACCAAAAGACACATTTTCCTTATAAACACTTGAAATCCACCATTAGATTATTGGATTTAATCATTGATTTTTAAAGATTCAAGGAGGAGAAACCAACTTGAGAGGGCTGAAACAGTAAAATATTGGCAGTTTTAAGATGATAGGTTTGGAAATTGATTTGAGAAGCAGAAAAGAAGTAGAGAGAATGTAGCACTAGTTGGAAATCAGATGAGGCAGCCAAGAACATTTACAGCATAACTTTGGCTGACACAGCAGACACAGCATGGACCAAAGTCAAGGGCAGGAGGAAGGCAGGAGCTTAGTGATATCGCTATACAAACCTTTCGATGGTTGTGGACAATGAGATCAAGACATCTTTTACTGATAAGCAGGACCAAGGCACAGGTCAGAACTTTGATCATGAGCAATTTTAATTACTCAGATATTGATCATGACACTTAAGAACCTACAGAAGTCTGGCTGTGAGAGTAAGGCTGGCATTTTAGATTCACACATGACTGTTCTTTTGGAATTGCAGTCAGTTGCTATTCCGAATACACTCTTGGAAAACCAAAAAAAAGTCAGTTGTGATAATAGGTTAGATTTTGGGGGGATTGTCAGTGGCCTAATGTTATTAAACTTTGAATGTTAAGTGGAAGAAGCACTAAAGCAAATATGTTTTGAACAATGCAATTGAAAGCCCTAAAGACCTTTATAATTCTTTGATGTAAGGGAAGAAGAATATTTAAAGGTGAATATAAGTGTGTCTTCAAAATCAATAAAGAAAATTAAACTTCCTTAATGATCTCAGACTGGTATATATTCTTAGAACTAAGGTCAGCCACAGTATATCAGGGGACTTGCTGAGCTTGGGGGAAAAGGAAGCTTTAGTTATATTTGTTTGGTAGAGTAAGTGAAAATTAATTTAGGTCTTGATATTGGCTGCTAGTTTCTTGTCAACAAAGACAAGGTCTTTCTAATTTGAATCCATGAAGTCTTTCTCTTGGACTTTGTAATGTCTGAGCAACTGTGTTCTTCAAGGCTCACCTTTTTTATCAACATATAGACACTGGTATGCTGATTCCAAAAGACATTTTAATGTAGATGAAGGAAATCTCATATGGCCTCATCTGTAGATGAAGAAGCTACAGACAATTAACAACTGCTGAGAGAGGGAGAAATAGTCTTCCTTGGGGTTGAGTCCTTGGGTTGTTTATCCAATACTAAACTATCAGCCCAGGAAACATTGAACAGACTGAGCATGCTGTGTTTACATGTTGATTTGTGTATATGCATATTAAACCACAATGGTTAAAAAAGAGACCATAAATCATGGGTCAGAGTAGACATGAGAAGTTTAGGAGAAAAGAGAAGAAATATTATGGAATTATATTTTAATTAAATCTTAAAAAGTCCAGATCAAAAGTGCAGCTGCTACAATGACCTTTCATTGTGATTATGTGATTAGTCAAACTCTTCTTGCTTTGGAATAATATTAGATATACAGAAAATTTGCAAATAATGAATAGAGTTTATGCACAATGTTTATTCATTTTTCCTTACATTTAAAACCTTTCATTTGCATGAGATGTCTGTAATAACCAAGAAATTAACATTAGCATGTTAACTGTAATTAAAATATACATCTTACAGTTTTTTATCAGTTTTAGCATTAGTATCCTCTTTTTGTTCCTTTATCCTCTGATGTATACAATATGGCACTTGGTCACTATATTTTAGTTACTTTTTTCCTTGATGAGATCAAATACTTGATAAGAAGCAACTTAAAAGGGAATTGTTTATTTAGCTTACAATTTTAAGGAATATAGTCCACCTGGCAAGGAGACTATAGAGGCAGTAGTGCTAGGCACCTGGTCATGCAGCATCTGCAAGTCGGATAGCAGAGGGAAATTAAGCCACTGTGCAACTATCTTTCCCATTTTAATGCAATCTATAACCCTAGCCTATGACATGATAGGAGAGGCTACCTTAAATGACCTCCCCTGATAATGAGATTGATGACTACCTTATATGCCATCCTAGAGCCTTCATCCAGTAACTGATGGAAATAGAATCAGACTCCCCCAGCTAAACAGTGAACTGAACTGGAATCCAGTAGCAGAGAGAGAGGAGTGATGAGCAAAGGGGTCAAGACCAGGTTGGTGAAACCCACAGAAAACAGCTGATCTGATCTAGGAGGAGCTGATGGTCTCTAGACTGATAGCTTGGAAACCAGCATGGGACTGATCCAGACCCCATGAATGTGGGTGTCAGTGAGGAGGCCTTGTAAATCAATGGGGCCCTTTGTAGTAGATCAGCACTTATCCCTAGCATAGGTGTGGACTTTGGGAGCCTATTCCACATTGAGGGATACTCCCTCAGCCCAGACACATGGGAGAGGGCCTAGGTCCTATCCCAAAAGATATGACAGACTCTGAAGTTCGCCCATGGAAGTCAGCACCCTCCCTGGGGAGCAGAATGGGTATGGAATAGGTAGGGTGTTAGGGGTGGGGATGGGAGGAGGGGATGGAGAGGGAACTGGGATTGACATGTGAAACAATCTTGTTTCTAATTTAAATTAAAGAATGGAAAAAAAGAAAGAAGCACGTGAGACATAAAAAAACTAATTCCATGACCTCTCTAAAGATCTCGAGTCTTTAATTCTGAATCCAAGTATTATGAAATAGGTAGAATGTTATCAGAATATTTCATGTTTACTACTCTACCCCAAAAGGGATAGAAACAGCAGGACAAGTTCACCACAGGGTCTGGAGAAGAAAATCAGCAACATGCAGGAAAATTCAATAAGGTAGCTGAGATAATCAGCAGGGTAAATGAAAGGTCAGCAACAGAGAAGACAAAATTGGCAAGGATAATGAGACAATATATAGAAATCTTTGGATGAAAACTAAGAAATCAAATGATAACACAATAAAAAATAACATTACCAATAGATTGCCCAAGCAGAAGGAAGAGGGTCAGGGGTTGAGCACAAGGTTGGGTAAACATATCACACTGCAACGAAGAAAAAACAAATATATAATCATGATAACAGTATCCATGAACTCTGGGATATAACAAAACACCAAACTTAGGAATTTACAAGATTGAAGAAGGGGATTCATAATGAAAGCCACAGATAATGTATTTAATTATTTCATAAAATTTATAGGAAGAAATGGCATGGAAACATAAACAACATAGAACTCCAAGCCCACATGCCTAGAAATGAATCTATGGCATATCATAGTCATGGTGTCAAACACATAAAGGAAAGGAAGAATACTGAAAGTTGCACCTACAAAATACCACTTGCCTACAATGGCAAATAGCAGAATTCCATCATATCTCTCAACACCAACACAATAAAAACTAGGAAAAACTTACCAACACATATCATGTCCTGAAAGTAAATAACTGTCAACCAAGATTATATATAAAGCAAAGCATTTTAATGGAGTTTTCAGACATGGCAAAGCAAGCATAAAATAAAGCAGAGCCTCACACTAAGTCAGGACTTCAGAAGATAGGCAATTTACTTCCATTTTTAGAGTCCACAAAAGAATGAATTTCACAAGAGTAATGAATAATGGGGGCCTAGAAAGGAGTCTACCATGTCTACTCCAGCAAATCAGCATTCCCTTATTAGCATTAGAGGAGAAAGAAAAGACCAGTCATTTAATAAAACAGAAACATAGCAATGGAAATTACAGGAATTAGTATGAATCTAAATAATAAACTTAAATATAAATGACCTCACCTCAACAATAAAGAGAAACAGATTTTCTTATTGAACTAAAATAAACCAGATAAAACTAGATATCCAAGAAACAAATTCCATTGTTAAAGACCATGAGAATCAAAGAATGGAAATAAATTTATAAAGTCAATGAATACCCAAACAAACTGGCTTATCTACTGTGGCATTTGCTAAAGAAGATTTCAACCTGGAATTGCCAATAAGAGATAATGAAGATGAGGATGGAGTGGCTCAGTGAACTGTTTTCTGACCATGGCATGGCTATTTTCTCTATGAACACATTGCAGGCTGTGGTTACCTGCAAGAGGTCTATACAGAAAAATATATGTGTGGAAGAGGGGCTTAATTCATAGTAAGAAGGGGGTCATTGGGAGTGGGAGAGGCATAGGAGTTATTAGTGGTGGTGAGTATGATCACAATGCATTGTATACATATATGAAGTTGTTAAACATAGAACAGGAGCAAAATGAGAAAAGGCAATTTTGTTATGCATTAAGTGGGTTAACAGGTCTTAGTCAATCTTGAAGTCTTCATAGAATACTAGGTTCAAACCTTGGAATTGTATGGTTCTTAGAATTCTCTGAAAATAATCTTTGTGTAATTTATTTGAAAAGAATAGCCAGCAGGTAACTGTTTGAAGAAAATATTATAGATTATCAGAAGGATTAAGTGTTTTAAAGATATCTTTGTATCATGCTTCATAAAATACACTCAAAGTATTTTGTAGCTTAGAAAACTTTGTAGCTCATATGTAGATATGTATAATACTTCCATGACATAATCCAAACTATTAACATCATGGAGCATATATTTTATTTAAATGTATTAATTTAGTCAAGCTTTAACAATGTGATTTTAACTTTTCATTGAGCAGTTCAACAAATATTGTTGTTAGCTAACTGTGCCAGGCAATATAGGTGCAATGATTTAGTAGCAGATAATTCAGGAAAAAGCTATACAGCTACAATACTTGATAAGTGCTACAATGACAGTCTATTCCCTTGCTGAAGCATAAAGTTGAAAACCTATCGGTGAATGACTTAGATAGTGAATGATATTAGTCTATCATATCCCAGTGCAGTAGGGTTGTTCTCTCCTTTTCTTGTATACTTATAAATTCATCCAAGGTTATAAAAATGTTTTATTTATGAAATATTTCTGACAAGGGAGAGATAAAACTTCAGTAAATGTTGAAAACTGTGATTAAATTTTGAAGCTGTGCCAGGAAACTCATTACTTCAGACATGAATATAATTTTAGGTAGGGAAAAGGGCTTGGGAAATTATATATTTATGAAGGAGGACATTCACTACAGTTTCTGAGTAGATGTATATGAATCTTAGACTAGTGTCAAGGGTCTATTGTTAGAAAGGCAAATACACCTAATCATTTCTCCCCCCACATTTTAATAATAAAGCACACAGGAGATTGTAGTAAAAATACCATAATGACAAAGAATGGATTTCAGTTCAAGTCCTGTCTAATCAACTATTTTTTTGTTTGTTTGTTTGTTTTTTAGAGACAGGGTTTCTCTGTATTGTTTTGGAGCCTGCCCTGGAACTCACAGAGATCCGCCAACCTCGGCCTCCCAAGTGCTGGGATTAAAGGCATGCACCACCAATGCCAGCTATATCTAAGCAAGTATTAACCCCACTTTGCACACTATCCCAACAGGAATAACTTTTACTCTATGTCTTGCCTGGTCTTGGGAGATTGTCTTAGCTTGGGTTTCTATTGCTGTGAAGAGGCACCATAACCATGGCAAATCTTATAAAGTAAAACAGTTACTTGGGGCTGGCTTACAGTTTCAGAGGTTTAGTCCATTATTGCCTTGGCAAAAAGCATGGCAGCATAAAGGCCAATATGGGGCTAGAGATGTAGCTCAGTATCCTACATCTTGATCTACAGGTAACAGGAAGTGAGCTGTCACATGGAGTGTTGCTTGCACATATGAGCCCTCAAAGCCTGCCTCCATATACTTCCTTCAATAAGATCACACTTACTCCAACAAGGCCACACCTCCTAATAGTGCCACTTCCAATGGGCCAAGCATTTAAATACATGAGTCTATATGGATACATATCATTTCTGTTCTAAGTCACCATCTTTTGTTATATTATTTTTTACAATGGAATAATAATTGAAATGTATCTTTTAGCTAAAAACAAACAAATAAATAAACAGTCTTTACTCCTCATCCATAGTTATAGCACTTTGGGTACAGCCAAGACAACTCTAACAAAGATGTAAAATGAATCTAATTTAATAAATGAAAAATTACATACTAATTGTGTAATTTTTAAGAAGGAAAATATGAATGCAGAATGGCATGCACAAACATGAGATCAGATAATGCATCTAGGAAGTAGGGAATTCCAAAGAGGGCCTGGAATCCACCAGAAGTTCAGAGAGGCATGGACAGTCTGAGTGGCTTTAAAGTTGGCATGAGTCTTTTGTGGGCAGCATACAGTTGGGTCATATTTTGTACCTGTCCATCTGTACTGTGTCATTAAATTGGAAAATTTAATCCATTCATAATGAAGATAAGTATAAAAGCCATGGCTTCATCTGTCATTTAATTAAATTTGTGACTATTTTCCAGATTTTACCTTTTTTATTCTATCTTGTTTCCCTTGGTGTTTGCATTGAATGGTGATACATATAGCAAGTACTGGGGAGTATAGCTGAGTTTGTGCTGGTAAAATTTAAATTATAAATGCTTATATTAAAATCTGGAGACAACCATAGTTTTAAATGGTTAGAGCATAATAAAATAATCTATACCTGCCCTAAGGTTTCACATTAAGAAATATAGAAAATTGAACAATCATCCTCTCATTAATGAAGTCAGAAACAATTGAAAATATAAAAATGAAATATGAAAAGATATACAATGAGCAAAGTTGAATCTTCTGGCTTCTGAATTTTATCTTCCACAGGTAGATCTTAACTAGGTAGTCAGATTGACACTAAAATCTGGAACCGATTTCTGGTGTCCTGGAGCCTGTGAAGAATGGAGCCCTTAGTAGGGCAGTGACAACATTCATTGTGAACAGAGGCTCTCACTAAGAGATCAGGGTCTTCATTATAAGTTGCAGAAACTCTGGATGTGTGCTTGGAAACTTACAAGTTCTAACTCACTGTTAATAGAAATCATTCTCTAGCTTCTGAATGGCTAGAGGAGCAAAATAAATGTATCTGGTGATCCAAATTCTTTTGTTTGGTGTCACGTCCTCTAGTAAATAAACAGGCAAAAATTTCAGGGCTGCAAATATATCATGCATGTGTGCACGTGTGTGTGTGTGTGTGTGCGCGTGCGTGCGTGCGTGTGTGTGTGTGTGTGTGTAGGTGTGTATGATAAGTAATTATGGGTTTCAATTTGACCTTCTCTTCTTTTCTAATGTTATAGTCCTTAACAGAGCTTGCTATAATTGGACTGATCTGACATTTCTACTATTACCAAGAAACACTAAGTGGGAAGATATTCTGGGCAATGGCTCTCCATAGGTGATCAAAATTGTATGAGTCACAAGATGTCCAAGTCATTAATTATAAAAATCGAAATGAGTGATCCAAATTTATTTCTCTGTAACTGAAAAGTGCAGATTGTAATAAGATTCAGACTGTAATTACTTCAATAACTTCAAATTTTATTAAAGATGATATATCCAGAAGGAGTATTTGTAGTCATTATTAATGATCACTTTCCATTTTTCAGAAAGTTACTCACCACAAAATACTGTTTTCATTTTTTAATTAAATAAAGACTTCAATTGTAATAGGCATGTATGGTATCATACAACTTGAAGACTGAGAAATAATAATATATGATCATAGGCTTTGAAATCATTTGCTTTATGTGGTAAGGATCCTTGTGTGAGAGTTACCCTCTTATCCTCCTGTGTACAATTTAATGTTGTCAGTTATAGGGACTGTTGTTCAAAAAGTTCTAGAACTTTTTCATGTTAGATAATTGTGATATTATGCACACTGGCAGACTTTCTCTTCTTATAACATTCATCCTAGCATTGATGATATATGTATATCATATATATATATATATTGGACTGATCTGACATTTCTACTATTTCCAAAAAACATTAAGTGGGAAGATATTCTGGGCAATGGCTCTCCATAGGTAATCAAAATTGTATGAGACACAAGATGTCCAAGTCACTAATTATAAAGATTGAAATGAGTTGATCCACATTTATTTCTCTGTAACATATATATATATATATATATATATATATATATATGCAAAGAAACAAAAACAAAAAAGTCAGAATATATCAATCTATAAATGGTAGCTTCCCATCATGCCTGCCAGTTCCCAAATAAACACTCTAAGGCTTAATATTAATTACAATTACTTGGCCAATGAATGGCTCAGGCATATTACTGACTAGCTCCCCCAATTAAATTAACCCTATTTTACTCATCAGAGTATCACCACATGGCCATGGCTTACTGGCAATGTTCTAGCTTCTTACTCCTTCTGTAGCTGCATGGTGTCTTCCCGATCTTGACTTCTTTTTCTTTGTAACTCTCTTTGGATTTCCCAACTAGCTATACTCTGCCTGTTCATTAGCCAAAACAGCTTTATTCATCAACCAATAAAAGCAACACATATTCAAAGCATGAAGAAGGACATCCCATATCATCAAACTGAAAAGCTTCTCCATAACAAAGCTGGCATTCAACAGAATGAAGAGACAGCCTAGACAATGGGAGAAAGAATTTGGAAACTACCTCCTTGGCAATCCTTCATTTAAACCCAGTGAGAAATAAAACAACTTGAATAAATATTTCTTAAGGTACAAACACATCCAATAATCATATAAAATGTTTCGTGTCTTGGATCATGAGAAAACACTTCTCAAAATCAATGTTACTATAAGAGTGGCCATTATAATGACTGCAACAATTAAACCATCTTACCAAAGGAGTGGAGAAATTGTAGCCTTTGTACAACAGTTGATGGAAAACAAATGTAGTTACTATGGAGATATGCAGACAGATCACTATGGAGACAAACAGGTAGTTCCCACATGCCCTTTAACCAGTTTTCTGAGTGGAAAATACCTTTCACAACTATACTACACTGTAATAATTCTGCTGTTGCCATGGATGTAGTCAAGAAAACCTACCAAAATTTGTAATTGGTATTTATTCATACCTTCTTTTAAGTCCTTGAATATATTCAAAGTATTTGTTTTGAAGTCCTTTCTTAGTGAGTTAGCTATGTTGTAGTTCTCAGAGCCTACTTTAACAGGATCTGGTAGAGGAATATTGTCTTCGTTGTTACTGTGTTTCTGTGTTTGCATCTAGGCTTCTGGGGCTAGGATGATTGTGACTCATGGAGTTAATTTCTAGTCTTGTCTTTGTTGTAGGGTTCTGTCTCTTTATTTCTGTTGGCCTCTGGGTCTTAGGAGTGTGTGGTAGTAATGGGTTGCCTTGTAGGGAGTGTTTGGACAGATTGGTGGGTGACAGAGAGAAACAGAAGTAGGCAAGGAGAAAAGACTCAGAGGGGCTTTGGGAAAGAGCTGACAGGATCTATAGGAGTTAGAACTATGGTGGGAAGAGGGGCTCCTGCAAGTCTGTTGCAGTAAGACAAAGAATTACATGAAATGACAGGGATGAAAGGGCTAGGGGGACCCTCGGGCTGAACCAAGAGTTGGAGTTTCCAGTGAATGAAGTCTAGTTGTGGGGAGGGGTGGCTGTAAACAGATTGTTAGTGGTCTGAGGAAGAGAATGGAGAGATTGTAATGATGGGCAGGAAGGACAGTGTAATTCATCTCCCCAGTGCCTCCCGCAGGGGTGGGGTGAGAGAAAAAGGGGGGGTGGGTAGGTCACAGGAGGTAGGGTGGGAAGACAGAACTCTGTAAGCAGTCTGCTACAGGGATGGAGATGAGACTGGAAAATCTGTACTTGAGGAAAGGAAGGAAAATGAAGACTCACCGGATTCCCTACGCAAGTGTGGCCACTGGGTTCCCAGACAGTACTTCGGGGTATTGAAAGTTGACACTAAGGAACAGGAATGGGCTAGAAGGGGCACTGAGTGGGTCTCAGGAAGAAGGAAATCTGGTTCCATAGCAAAGTTTATGTACTGAAAACAAGTTAAAATAGACTTTTAAAAGAATTTTTTACACACTGATCTGTCAATTGCCTGAATACACTACCTCCTATGCATCATCATGGGGGATTGAATCAGTTGCTAAATGCCTGCTTATATGTCCCGTGACCTGGAGAGAAGAGAGGAGGTATGATTTCTAATACTGGAGTAGCAGTGGTAAACAGAATAAAGGCCCTTAGATTAGTAAAGTGATATCATGTTAGCATATTGCCTTGCAATTTTATTTTTCAGTTAGAAATACCTGAAGAGTAGTCATATCCCCTATTCTGTTTAGTGACACAATGCATTTCATTGCATAAACATATTACTATTTATTTAACAATGCTCCCCTTCCCCCTTCTTTTGCTATTGCATTTCTGTTATATATTGGTTATTAACCTCAATGTAATCAACTGCTTGTCAACTATAGTCCATAAGACAGACCTCCTATATGAAATTATAAGTTACATAAAGGGCATGCATTACTTAAATATATGCTTCAGGAGAAAACAGAAGTTTAGAATTCACTGTGAGCTGGTTCTTTGGCACACTTATGTATCTGTGTTGAGTTTGTACAGCACCTCAAGAAACCCAGAAAGCAATCTCATAGAATTTTATTCCCCAGGACAATGTGATGCATAGGATTAATGTTTCAGGACAAGGTGCTTTGATGGTAGATTGAAAAAATCTATGATGGTCTGGCCAGTACCCATATCATAGTGTTACATGCTCAGGGCACCCTAGAGATATTGTTGAGAAGTGCTAGTGAGAATGAGAGGAGAACTCAGTGAGTACAAGGCTACTCAGATAACTGCTCTTCATTATAACATGAATTCTACTTGGTATTAATAATATAAAACTCAGCATCAGTTATTAGGTAAGGTGGGAAGCTGAAAGATCAGAGAAGCAAAGGAACCAGCCACTAGAGAGTTCTTGCCTCTACCAATGCTCAGACCAAAGGGGCAATCCTATCCAAAGTCTGCCTTCTCAGACTGCCTGCTTCAGACTGCTGTCTCAGACGGCTTTGTGTTCCTTGCTCTGTCCAGCCATATTCGTTTCTGTCTCCACCTCCTTAGTGCTGTGATTAAAGCATGGCAATACAAGTGCTGGGATAACCTTTGTGTGAGCTCTTTTTCTCTTTTAGAGTGCTGGCATTAAAGGCTTGTACCACCACTGCCCTGCCACCATGGCTAACTAGTGTGGTGGCTGGGATTAAAGGTATGTATCACCACTTCCTGGCCTCTATGGCTAACTAGTGTGGCTAGCTTTGCACTCTGATTTTCAGGCAAGCTTTATTTGTTAGATTATAAGCAAAATATCACTGTACTTCATCTTCTAGCTAAATCTTTAAAAATCTGTCTTTTTGCATATTTATATCTAGGTAATAGTGGAATTAGAAATATATTTATAGATGTCATGTGTATATCATTTATTTCAGTAGACAGTGATTACATGCCAATATTGTGATAAAAGTGTTCAAGCCTCAATTTTGCAAGAATCATGTCCTGCTTTCCATTTTCTAATCAATAGTTTGTGTTGGAACCCAGGCCCCACGGGATCTCTTTGAGTTGTTTTCCAGCATAACCACAGGTACCTCCTGTTTTTCTAAGCCTTGCCCACTAACACCCTGTTGTGAACCTTTCTTGTTATTGAAGCATTATGCCTTTCCCCCATCCCCTTCTTGGCCATTGGCGGGTGTTGTGGTTTCCTTGTTTATGATGGGGGTTGGCAGTGCGTTCTGCTAGCAGGTGGTGTTTTTCCATCTCCTCTTGTATATAAACTGCTGGCTGCAATAAACCGATGGCATTTGCTTCTACTGAATGACCCGAGTTGTGTCCTTCTTAATCTGTAGACTCTCGCCTGGTCTGGTTCTTCGGTTGTTGGTGCTGGCGCAGGTGACAAGTTTGATTTAAAGCTCAGACAATATAATGAACAAAAATTATTTAAGTTTAATTTTAATTCATGTTTTAAGTGGTCTGTGAGGCTGGATTTGTGAGAAACATCTGTCTTATAAACCTTTAAGTTGAGTGTAATGATATCTTTTAATTTTTAATGTTTTCTTCTTTGTTGCTTCCCAAATGTAAAAGAGCAGGAGATAGACAGATAGATATCATGAAGTTGTATGTTTAGTTAGGTAAGACAGTTATGGGAGGAGCTGTAGGGAGTGACATGCTAAATTATTGTATGGAAATTTTTAAATAAAAAATAAAAGAAACAAAAATTTATAAGGAATCTTGTTGAACAAACAGCAAAGCTTGAATTATTTTTCTTAATTTTGTCAAAATATTGATAGAATGGAAGAATAGCAAATATTAGTGTGTGATAGCTAATTGTAATACATATGATATACTTTATCTCATTCAATTTTCTTAAAAGTCTCATTATTCACAGTGTTTTATAAATTCATCATTTGAAATACAAAGAGGTTAATGAAATGATTAGTATCTACACTTTAAGAAAAAATTATGCGTGTGTGTATGTACATGTGTGCATGTGTGTATATATGTTTTCATGAACATTGCAATGAATATGTTGAGGTTAGAGGACAGCTTGAAAGGTTTGGATATTTTCCTCCACTAGGTGGATCTTTGTACTTGAACACATGAGCTTGAGTATCAGCTGAGCCATCTTATTATCCCTATATTTGCACAATTTTGTTGCAGCATTGGGTTGACTGTGGGTAATGCAAATTCCATGGTATAATGACTTCTGTTCTAAAACAAATTCTAATAAAGCTATCCAGCAATGACTTTTTACTAGCATAGCATTATGAAATCTCTTTAACGCACACAGTATTCAATGATTTCTGCCTCTAACATTGTTGTCATAGCTCAAAGAAGAAGAAAACCACATTATTAATGGTAGCTGTACAGCTAATTCTTAGAGAAAAGACAGTATTTGGACACTTAAAAGGGCAAGGAACACCTAGCTGACACCCTGTGCCATAGTTACTATTCTCTTTCTGTGAGCTATACCATGACCAAGGCAACTCTTATAAAGTAAAACATTCAATTGGGGCCTTACTTGCAGTTTTAGATGATCATGGTGGGAAGCAGACAGACATGGTGCTTCAGCAATAGCTGAGAGTATTTCAGAGAGAGAGAGAGAGAGAGAGAGAGAGAGAGAGAGAGAGAGAGAGATTCTGCTTGGTGTGGGATTTTGAAATCTCAAACCCACCTCCAGTGATATACTTCCTCCAGCAAGCTACCCCTCTTAATTCTTCTCAAATATTCCCACTCCCTGGTGAATAAGCATTCAAGTATATCAGTCTGGGGGGGGATTCTCATTCATACTACCACTCACTGGTTTAGGAAAATATAAAATGTATGTTTTATGATCATGAGTTAACATGTAGATAATGGTGCTTTCTAGCTGTTTACAGCTGTAAGAACACATGGGAAAAAAGATACTTTTAATATTTTTCTCTAAGGCAATGTGCAAGTTGTTATGTGCTTGAACAAACACATATACACACACATACATATATATGTGGCATTTTTGAGTTTATGGGACATTTTGTGATCTAATTATACAGATCTTGAAATTTTTATAGATTGTATTTGTTCTAATATTGAATACTTTATATAGATAGGGGCCTATATGTACAACAAACATCATTTTATGAAGTTTCCAAAAGGATGAAATGATGCAAATATTCTCTGTATTGCTTTTAAAATTGTAGATATAAAAGAGGACAGAAGTAAGTTTTCAGGAGAAATCTTGCATAAAATAATGATCAAAATCAATCTGAGGAAGTACAAGCAAGGTTGCTGGCAAAAGTCATGAGATGTGTATACAGAGAAAAGATTTTTCCTCAGTGATAAGAAAGAGCATTAGCACATTCTGATAGGGAGACATCACAATCTCTAGTTTTTATGGCTAGATTAAGTTTCCGACCTTACAGCAGACTTCAAAGGCAGATAAATGGAGAGATTAAAACATCCCAACAGAATTTAATTAAAGCTATAATGAACATCACTTTCATACTATCTAGATGGATTTTCAGTTCCTTTCCATCTTTGCAGTGTTGGAAAATTTCACTATAGTCAGTTCCTGCATTTTTCTGTGAAATATCCTCAGTGATTTGCCTAAAGAATAAGTGAATCATTTGTCTCCTTTAGAATCAGAAGCCTGCAGCCCTGAAAAGAGACTGTTGCTGTGGGTGCCACAAAAGATATAAAGAATAAAAGCATGAGAAAGTCATATTTTAATGTAGTAAAATGTATTCATTTTGTACTATATAGCAGGGATATACTCATTAATTTATAGATACTTAATAATCCCATCAAATAGGTAACCAGAATGATTAACATAATTTTATAAATGGAGAGTAACTATCTAGTTACCTAAGTCCACCCCCCTAGTCCATGGAGGAACTGAGATTTGAGTTTCTTGATTCTTCTGATATTCTCTATATATGGTGAGTGGCATTTAGCTGGCCCCGTGGTCAGCATAGAAGATGAAAAGTTGCTGAGTGAGGATTCAGAAGTCTAGAATTTTAATTTTGTTACTTATCAGTTAAGCAACCTTTGAAAAAATCTTAAATTAATATTTCTTTATTATTAATTTCCTTAAATTATAAGCATAACAATAGTCAGTGTGCTTGTAGGATTTTAGAAGTACGTGAAATAAATGAGATAGAAATACATAAGATAAAACATTTAGGACCAGTATAGACATGTGCATTGATGTGTTTTACAAATAAGCAATGCAGAAAAGAAGCACTTGTTTTTAACCTTCACATGAGAGATATAGAAAAGATGGAAAGTAGAAATCATACGAATTATACCATCAGACTGTATGGATAGACTGCAAATCTCAGACTGCAAATCCTTTAGTTTGTCTCTCCTTCCTTTAGAAAGCCATGCCACCTAGCCTCTGGGATGGTGGATAAGAAACCAGATTTGGAACTAAACAAACAAGCAAATGGATCTCAGCCAAGCCTAAGTCTCTATTAATAACACTAGGATACATGCTGGTCCACCTTTTTAAACTTTACTTCTTTTGAAGTTTTGAGATTATAACATAATTACAATATTTTCTCCCTTTCCTTTGCTCCCTTGAAACCCTCTCATGTACTTCTTGCTCTTTTTCAAATTGCAGCTACTTTTTCATTAGTTGTTATTACATGCATACAACTGCCTTTTTGCTGTTGCAATGTAGGTAAAAGCTTTCTCTTTTCATCTCTGTCCATGAGGTCAGGTAGTAGGTGGCTACTTATGTTTTAAAATTCATATGAAAGATTTATAGTTCCGGGGAAGCTGTTCTTTGTAGGTTTCTGTTACTGAAACCTTGTTGGCAACTTTTAAAGTCCTATTTGCTGTGAATTTAAGCACTTAGGATTTAGAGTGACTGAATTGTTTTCTTTTTGATTAAATGTAAAGCAGGCTTCCTTGAAGATTTGATCTCTTTTTGTGATATTGTGGATGTTGAATTAGAGGTCAATATGCCCCAGCAGTAATCTTAAGTATTGAAGCAGAAGCTTTGCATTCTGTCTTCAGAGACTAGACATTGTCTACATAGTGGTTGTTAAATTCAGATGAATAAATGCTATCTGAGTAGCCTTCACCCATTGTATTTTAAATGATCAAGCACATATTTGTATGGCAATTATTTTCTTTATTCACCTCAGAGAGTGACATTACCAGTTGATGAAATTACCCCATTAAGGTAGGGTGGAACATTGTAATCCCTTTCATACTTTGCTCTTAATATTATGGGACATTTAGTTAATAATGGTATTTACTTGTTTGCATAAGCCTATAAAGGGTAAACATGATTCCAGTGCACATTATTTTCTTTATCGGAGGGATGCAGCTGCTTATACAAGATAAGGCATCTAAATAGAATTAGCTATATCCAGACTCTAGCAGAAGTTGTTATAGCTTTTTATCTTTCTGGAAAAAAATTAGCGGTAATAATAGTGTTCTTCTGCAAAATGAATACATAAATATATATCTAAAGATCGACAAATGACTCAGTCTTTACTCATTTATCACAAAATCTTTGTTAGAAACCTGTTAGTGCAGTAGATCTTGTGGATAAGAACACAATTTTGGATATGTTCTACATATTGAACTGGATTTAGTTTGAATTTCTTAGAATTACACTAACTTCTCATAAACAAACTATCACAAAATACTATTTTAGTGAAAATATTCATATTAAAGAGATTAGTGACCAAATATATAAGCACTGTAAAAGTAAGAGATGCATGCTGATGATAGTGGAGCTAGCTACTGTGTCAGGCAGAAAAGTTGTTAATGATACATGATTATGCTTAGTATTCTATGTAGAGATTCTGAGGAGAAGTCACATAGCTTCGTTGTGGTTTTTGAAATAGTACAGTCAAACTACCATAAACAATGACACAGAGGAGAGCAAAGAACATTGCAGGCAAAGTAGACATTAAGGTAAATCACAGGGTCAGGGACAATTTAGCTATGGCACTGTGTTTGCCACTGGGGAAGCTTAGAAAGTTTCGAGGATGGACAAGAGTCCCATGATGAGGAAAATGATTCACAAAGCAAATTTCCAAAGCATGGGAAAATGATAGGGAGGAAATAGCAAAGAAGGGGAAAACAGTTACATTTCAAAAAGTAATTTAGACCAAGGCCAAAAAAAAAGTGGGGACATAATTTTCGGCAAAATGAAGTCGATGGAATTCAGTGTTATAGTCTGGGTAATGTAAGAGGGAGAAGAGAGAACAAAATCTATCTCAAATCTGAATCTTGATGATTTGGGAGAATAAATGTAGTATCAGCACAGATTCAGTAGGAAGGGGATGGAGAAAGAGAAGTTCCTTTTTAGATGTTGTGTGTGAAGCTCACACAGCAAGGATCCTCTTGGAGTTTGAAATATTACACAGCTACATTGATAGCACACCTTCACAAGGTTTACACAGAGCAACCACCATCTTTGCAAGCTGGGCCACAGATTTTAGAGAATCCAGATGCTGTGCCAGTAGGAGCATATTGTAGGAGAATTCACATTTTATCTTTAATTGACACACAATGTCAGCAAATAACGTAATTTGCATTCTTGTAGAAAAGCCAAGTCACTGCTGATTTGGAGACAATAGCTGGGGATCTGTGTCTGGCCACATGGAGTCCTTGCCCATACAAATGAGCACACATGCAGCAGGCTATTCTCTCTCACACACTCTCTCTGGTGTCTAATAATGCCTCCTTTTGGATTCTAAGCAGAGTTTATTTACTTTTTCATTGTTTCTTTTCTGATTTTGGCATGTTATATAGCATTACAACCCCTATTCCAGCTGCAGCAGAATCACAGCAGTTAATCAAGTAGGCACTTTACATTCAGGCTTACAAAATAAATTGAAGCAGGCAAACAAACCAAAATAATGCAACACATCTACCAGGATTTGAAGATGTTATTTTTCTTAAGCTTGAATGAGCTGGCACTGTCTTCTCTCATAATCTCTTAGAAAACAGTAAGAACACTGACAGCAAAAACAAAACCTTATAGGAACATTTTCCAGTGTATAATCAATCATATATATATATATATATATATATATATATATATATATATATGAATATGTGTGTGTCTGAATCCATTTTACTTGAAACTATCATTTTCATTTAATTATTTTTGTTTACATTACACCACATACTTGAGAGAGGATTTTTGCCTTTCGTATTGGTACCAAACTATAATGGCTGTAATTCTCCCAGTAAATTCACATCATCTTGCTCTTCAGCTGATGTGATTAGTGTGGTCACTTAGTTGTTTGCTTTTATTATGGTAGAAGATGCAGTTAACAGTGCTTTTTGAAATATGGCTTTCAAGGGGGCAAGGACAGGAAAGCTCCCTCTTTTTGGTTTTTCGAGACAGGGTTTCTCTGTGTAGCTTTGGAGCCTATCCTTTGGCACTCGCTCTGGAGAGCGGGCTGGCCTCGAACTCACAGAGATCTCTCTGCCTCAGCCTCCCGAGTGCTGGGATTAAAGGCATGCGCCACCATCGCCCGGCCAGGAAAGCTCTTTTATTTTCTAGAGTGATAATACATTGTCCATCCCTTACCCACTCCATGCCAAGCAGCTTCTACTTTCACAGTATCACTTAGGAAATCTCTCCCCTTCCTTTCTTATGAATGTTTGTAGTTGTGGAACCAGGGTCGAGCCTCTAAAGCTGCCTGGGTTTGGCTACTAGAATTGTCTCAGGCTTTCTCTCTGCTATCTACTTTGAAACTTGCCTCAAATCAATTGCCTTTGGATTTTGCTGCTGTTATTTCCCTGTCCAATTTGGGATGATGATTCAATTCCAGTCAGTTTCAGAGATGATGGTTTTCTCTGACTCATATTGTAATTATATACAATCCCGTGAGCTGACATCTCCATTCCTGGTGTCCTAAGCCTTACCCCATGCTTCAGGAGAAGTAGGAGAGGCCATGTAGCTTCTCTACCCGCAAGCTTCAGTCTAGGATTCCTGCCTTCTTCCAGAGATTCCTTTTTATAATCCTCCCCTTAATGTCCTACCCCAGAACTTATTATGAATATTTAACTGTCTAGAAAAAGGCAGCAGTTTCCTATTGGCTTCTATTGTCAGCATTGGTTTCTGTCTGTAATATCATAGATTCTTAGAAAACAAGTCAATATTGGGAGTCAGCAATACTTGGGTTTTTATCACACACACACACACAGATAGTGGAATTACAGATAGTTGTGAATCTCATGTCGGTGCTTAGAACTGTACCCTGGGTCCTGTGCAAGAACAGCAATGCTCTTAACTGCTAAGCCATGTCTTCAACCTCTAAAAGAGTACTTTAGACTAGATCACCAGGAACATTCTTACTGAATCACTATGTGGTAGCCATAAGGGTAGCATCAGAAAACTTGGTGAAGATAGTGAAGAAGGAAGTAATTTCTTAAGTATCTTTCCTTTCTCTTTCCTTGGTAGCATTTCAAAAAGGAGAAAAAGAAACAAAGCCGGCTATAACAGAATTAATCTTCAAACAGCGTGGCTGGTATAAATAATATTTTGATGTGGAACAAAATTTGGAAGAGCAAAAGAGCTCTTTCATCTTTAAATATTACTCATTTTTTAAATATTTGCTTCTTTTCTCTCCACTTGGAGTTCCATGGGGCCGATTCTTTTCATAAACAGACCTCTCTCTAGACTGGGAAATGTCACCACTGTAATGAACTACTCCAGGTGGATAGAGTGCCAAGTGGCTCCCAATGAGCTCCAGAGGCTTCAGCATAAAGGATGAAAGAAAATATCTGAAGAGGAAAAGGTTGATCCAGTAAATAAACTTGACTGGCATTAAGTATTTAATGTGGCGGTTGCCTCCATGGAGCCAGTACATCAAATGCACAGTGGCAAGCATCCATTCAGGCCTTACTGTAAGGCTGACAAGCCCCAACCTATCTGTGTGGCATTAAATTGTAAGTGACAAGTTCTGATAGGCCTGTCAGCCTGAAAAGGTTTACTTTAAAGGAAGCAGAAAATGCTGCAGGTTCTATTATTAATAGTGTGGCACTCAGTCAGAGAGAGGAGGAAAGACCCTGGGATACAGGCAGAGGCTCTTGAACCTATTAAGTCTGGGCTTGAATTGCTGACCTTCATAACAACTGCTGTGTCATCTTTGAAAAAAAAATCGCTTCACCTTTCTAAACCTGTTTATTGATGAGGAAAATGACAATAATCCACAAATGAGAATGGCTGAAGTTAAAGTAATAAAGAAATAATTCCTGGGTTTTATTCAGGTCATTTTCTGTAAACTGTTCTTGGGACCAGCAACTACATGAGATTTCAGGACTAGTACTAATCCAAGACAGAAGTTAGATATCTCCCTTTTCCTGTGCTAATCATTTGCCTTGATGGTCATTTAATTTTCAGAATTCAATGCTTCTTCCATTCAGCAGAAATGAGAAAGGGTAACCAGTGGCCTAACTTTGGTTTCCTGAAAATGGGAGCATGGTGGAACTTGAAGGGCGGTCTGTTGGAGAACAGCACACCACAATGGTTTACTATTCATGAAAGATCAAAGGAAACGAAGTTTTGAAGAACAAAGGTATGTTTCCATGCATTGTGACAAAAGACTCAGAAGACCTCATGGGGAGTGATGAACCATAGATGAGCAAGGGAGCTGGGTCTCTGTCATCCACATCAGCCACTTGATGGCTGCCTCTGTCTCTTTGAATGGAATCCTAGGCAAGACACCTCCTTCAGGACAGGTTCAGTTTCCATAGAGAGCACTGAGTTCTTTGCCATTAGCAGACAGCAGTCTTGACAGCACATGATTAGCTTCTTGGTTCGAAACAACCTATACTTAACACCGATTGGATCTTTTGCTTCATGCATTTATCCACCCAGAACAAGTTTCCTTGGATTCCCTTCTCTCTATCCTGAAGATACTTGTTAGAGCAAGGTTTTTATGTTTGTGTAGAATTGACAAGAAATCTATAAAGCTGGCTTTTGGTGTTCTGAGGTATCATAAGTAGACATACAAATGTCTTCATGTTTTTTTCACATGCATTAATGGTTTTATAAAGTAACTATCAGTTTGGTTTTCTGTTGCTGTTATGAAGTACTGCTATCAAAGATAGTTTATAGAATGAACTTGTTTTGCTTTATGCTTCCTGAAAGTGAGAGAGAAAAAGGGAGAGAGAGAGAGAGAGAGAGAGAAAGAGAGAGAGAGAGAGAGAGAGAGAGAGAGAGAGAGAGAGAGAGAGAGAGAGAATGAGAGCAGACAGACAGAGAGCAAGGTCATAATCACAGGGGAGGCATGACAGCATGTGGCAGGAGCAGTATCTGAGAAACTGAGAGTAATCACTAAGTGACATAAGTCTCTGAAATCATAAAACTCCTCTCCCACCATGGACTTGCTTCCTCCAGAAAATCTGGTCTGCTAAAGGTTCCATAACCTCACCAAATAGCACCATCAAAAGGCTCATTCAGGTCACCACAATAGCAAAAATGATAATACACTTCATTGCTTTCAATACTGGTAGAATTTCCTATTATGCTTCGGATTGGCAACATTGTATCTAGGGGTGGGTATGGGTCAGATAATAGTGATGAGACAGAATAAGGGATCTTGAATGTACAAATGTACTTTTAAACGTGGTCTTTCTTTATTTTTTAACTTGTGCTTACTCCACGTTAAGATGGCATCTTTGATTGGATGGTCCTGTCATTGATAGCATGCTCTAGCAACTGTATTACAGGAGAATACAGAACTTTAAGCCAATGGTGAAGCCTCTAACTCAGCTGAGTACTGCATAGTGTATAATAGGAATAAGTGAAAGATAACAATTATGATACGTTAGTCATACTATGTACTAATTTCAGACAGACAATCTCAAATTCCCATTACCATTCAATATCTCATAACTACTTTGTGAAATGAAAATTATCTTCAACATAAACACAGAACCTTGAGACCACTACAGTCTAATATTTTCTTTATTTAAATTTCATTAAATCAATGTAAAATATTGCATCTGTTAGCTTTGCATTGACCATCTTTTGCATATTTTCTTTCATATAGATGGTGTTTATAAACTATGATGCTTCTTTTTCATTATTAGAAAACACGACACTGTTGAGCCGATGAAGTGCTTAGCTGGGCATATTTGCAAATCACTCTAATCTCATAAATTCCTTGAGTGGGCATGAATCACAAGATGCAAATAGATAGTCATATTTTTCTTAATTACTTTGCTGTTATGGGAGAACATAGCTTTAATTTGGCAAATTGGGGCTTTTTATTTTCTCCCTATTTGCTTTGTTGTAGTTTTGTTCACTGAATGAAGTTTTTCTTTTTCTTTTCTTTTCTGTTTTTTTTTTTTTGAGTGTCAAATATTCTTTGAAATACTGTGATCTTGGGATCTGACTTATAAAGGAAACCAATACTTTTATTTATTGCAGATAGCTTACATTCTATTAAGGGGAGACAGAAGCAGTACATAAATTAATAGGACTTTTATTTATTTTGAAAACTGTCCATGGAAATTTAGGAAGGATAGGGGACTTAGGCAGCTACTTCTTATTGTCAAATGGGCCTTTCTAAGAGAGTCAAATTGGAATTGAGAGTTGATGGTAAGTGGAGCCAATGATGCAAAAATCTAAGGAAGACCATTCCAGACTCACAGAACAAGAGCAAAAGGATCATGGAGAGAGTGGATGTAATTATTTTTTTGTTTTGTTTTTCAAGACAGGGTTCTCTGTGCAGCTTTGGATCCTATCCTGGCATTCACTCTGTAGACTAGGTTGGCCTTGAACTCACAGAGATCTGCCTGCCTCTTTCTCCTGAGTGCTGGGATTAAAGGCGTTTGCCACCAACACTCAGCTAGAGTGGATGTATTTTAAGTTCTGAAAGCCAGTGAGAGAGTTCACTTACTAAGAAGTGGATAGTTGATTAAAGTGGAGAAGAATTTAGAAAGCATATAAGTCACTGTGGGTTTTGAATAATGTGGATAATACTATATGATTTAATCATTTAAAACCACCCCTCCAGCTTTAGAAAGCACAAGTAATCTGAGTAGGAGGCTGTTAACAGAAAATATGTCACAGTAGATGATAATGGCTAATATTTTGGACATAAAAAGTAGTAAGAACCCTGCCACAACCTGACAGTACTGGCTGGTTCCTGGATCACCGTACTGTGTAGTTTCTAAATCATGAGCTAAGCTAATACAGTTTGGCTTAACAAGTTGTGAGATTTCAAGTTTACAAGCTATTCTGTTAGTAAAAAATGACATGTTCCTTGACCTAAAACAAATTGCTGGACTTCACCTCAGAATTGCTAAACTGCAGCAGCAGTGAGCCAGTGAATCTGTGTTTTTTGTTTTTTTTTTAGGCTTGAGAGCAACTGGCAAGCTTAGTACGAATCCTATTTTCTCAGTGTGGAGGCAGAAATTGAAAATAGAACTGGAGGGTCCCATTGAGATTGCTCCTATAGGGGTAAAATGAGCCTGGGGCCCTGTCCCATTGTAAACATAGTATTTAGTTGAAGACAAGATATTAAATTAAACAAAATGAGCTTTTGTATTCATAACATGAGAAATATAACTACTCCTATAGAGAAGAAAAATACTGGAAAACAAAGAAGTAATATAATATGTGGAAAGAAAATAGCATATAAATATAATATAAAGAGGTGAGGCAAAGTGCCAAGAGAAAAAGTACAGAATGGATTTCTGACTTGAGTGAGTGGTTGGGGGAAATACTTGGGTAATTGAGAATGTAAACATTGCTGTAATTACTGCTAGTTAAAATTTATTCAGCGTGATGCCATAATGATTTAATCAGTCATCATTAAGCTGATGGCTTCTTTATTAAGTTTTATTTCATTTTTAATGTACTGATTTACTTTTGTTTTCATTTTCAATTCTTTGATATAACATACTTATATAATTTACCTCCTTTTATTCTATTCCTCCAATCCCTCCTTTATTCCCTCCAAACTATCCCATTTACACCTCTTTGCTCCTTTCAAATTCATGGCCTTTTTTGCAATAATTGTTGTTATATAAATGTATGTTTTGTGTGTACAAATATATACCTAAATTCATTAATATAACCTGATCAGCCTGTGAAATCTTACTTTTATGGATATTTTCAGGGCTGATTAATTGGTATTGAACAAACAATTGCTATGCAATCCCTTGGGAAGACTACTTATTACACCCTTAGTATTACTTAGTTGTCTGTAGTTCTTTCTGTAGGGTTGGGTGTAGTTGGAGGTTTCTTGTCCTGCCTGCCAGTTCCCAAATAACCACGCTAAGTCTAAGTAATTATCATTGCTCAACCATGACTCAGGCATATTACTAGCTAGCTCTCATAATTACATTAACCCATTTCTATTATTTTATATTTTACCATGAAGCTCATGAGTTTTTTCTTAATCCTCACATCTTGTTTTCCTGGCTGCTACACGGCATCTCCCTGACTCCACTTTCCTTCTTTCTCTAACTCTGTTTGGATTTCCTGCCCAGCTATATTCTGCCCTGTCTTAGGCCATAAAAACTTTGTTCATCAGTCAATAAAAACAACACATATTTGTATCATATATAAGGACATTCCACATTATCTCCACCTTTCTGTCTAATTGAAAAGGAAGGTTATAACTTTAACAAGTAAAATCATATATAACACAACAGCCCTTCTGATAGGTATAAGATGGTATCTCTGAATCATTTTGATTTGCATTTCCCTGATGGCTGAGGATGTTGAACAATTCTTTAAATGTCTTTCAGCCATTTGAATTTCTTATGTTGAGAATTCTGTTTAGATCTGTACCCCATTTTTTAAATGAATTATTTGGTATTTTGGTGTCTAGTTTCTTGAGTTCTTATATACTTTGGAGATCAGCCCTCTGTTAGATGTGGAGTTGGTGAAGATCTTTTCCCATTCTGTAGGCTGCCATTTGGTCTTATTGACCATATCTTTTGCCTTATAGAAGCTTTCCAGATTCAGGAGGTCCCTTTTATTGATTGTTACTCTCAGAGTCTGTGCTATTGGTATTATATTTAGGAAGTGGTCTCCTGTGTCAATGTGGTCAAGGTTACTTCCCACTTTTTCTTCTATCAGATTCAGTGTACCTGAATTTATGTTGAGGTCTTTGAGCTACTCAGACAATTCTACATGCCAATATCCAGTTATGCACCATTCATTGAAGATGCTTGCTTTTTTCCATCGTATAATTTGGGTTTCTTTGTCAGAAATCAGGTATTCATAGTTGTATGGACTAGTATCAGTGTCTTTGATTTAATTATATTGATCCTTGTGTCCGTTTTTATGCCAGTACCTACCTGCTTTTATTACTGTTGCTCTATAGTAGAATTTGAAGACAGGGATAGTGATGCCTCCAGAAGTTCCCTTGTTGTACAGGACTGTTTGGGCTGTTGTGGGTGTTTTGTTTTTCCATACAAAGTTGAGTATTGTCCTTTTCAGGTCTGTGGAGACTTGCGTGGGGATTTTGTTGGGGACTGCATTGATTCTGTAGATTGCTTTTAGAAAGATTGCCATTTTTATTATGCTGATCCTACCTGTCTTAGATCATGGAAGATCTTCTCATATTCTCATATCTTCTTCAATAATTTCTTTCCTCAAAGACTTAAAATTCTTGTCACACAGGGCTCTCACTTATTTGGTTAGAGTTGCCCCAAGATATTTTATATGTGGCAATTGTAAAGGGTGATGTTTCTCTGATTTCCTTCTCAGCCCATTTATCATTTGTATATAGGAGGGCTACTGATTTTTTTGAGTTCATCTTATATCCTGCCATGCTTCTGAAAGGATTTTATCAGCTGTGGAATTTCCCTGGCAGAATTTTTAGGGTCACTTATGTGTACTATCATATCTGGGAATAGTGAAAGTTTGACTTCTTTTCCTCCAATCAGTATCCCCCTCATCTCCTTTTGTTGTCTTATTGCTCTAGCTAGAACTTAGAGTACTGTATTGAATTGATACGGAGAGTGTGGACAGGCTTTTATTTTTCCTGATTTTAGTGGGTTCGCTTTGAGTTTCTCTCCATCTAGTTTGATATCTGTAAGCTTGCTGTATATTGCCTTTATTATGTTTAGAATTGTTCCTTGTATGTGGTGATACCTTGTTTGTACAAATAAAGTGTGTCTGGAGAACAGAGGGTGGAGTTTGCCACTAGCTAACCATAGAGGTATGTACAGACAGAAAGGAAGTGAGATGGCTGGGCAAAGAAAGGAATATAAGCAGGAGGAAACAGGACCTCAGCCTCTTTTCTTCTGGGAAGCCAGTGGGATAAAAGTGGCTTTGGTTTGTTTCTTCTTCTTTTCGATCTCTCATCATTTTTCTCCTACAACATACTACAGGCTTTTATTATTAAGACTTAACAGATCTCATTTTACATTTTGGTGACAAATGTTAAGGCACAAATTCATAAAAACAGCCTCTTTGAGGTCACTGGCTCAGTCCCAGGCTTGAGCTGCAGGTAGGGACTCATGACTGAGTCCTTGCCCAGCTGGTTAGGTTTTCTTTTGTTTCTCCCCCAAGTCTTTGAGTGAGTGAGGGATTTTTTGGTTGTCGCTTTGCTAAATGGTCTTCAGCTGCCACCCAAACTCAGGAGGCTTTGCCTTTAGACCATACTTACCATTCCACATGTGTTTCTTCTTAACAATCCCAGGTGTGTTTTCAGATAGCCGCCCTAAAAATGGGAAACACAATTACAATAGTTATGCAAAGCATGATTTAAAAATGGAACAATTAAATGAAGTGATAATCAACCACGATTGACATACTGTTTATTATCACTTTTATATTTCTTGATTTATCTATAGAGTTGTTTGATATGGATGCCAAAATACAGGCCTGAGAGAAACTTATTTTTTATGGTTGTTTTTAAAATTTAAATTAGAAACAAGCTTGTTTTACATGACAATCCCAGTTCCCTCTACCTCCCGTCCTCCCCTGCCCCCCACCAGCCCCCTATCCCAAACCCTTTTTGCTCCCCAGGTAGAGTGAGGACTTCCATGGGGGACACTTTAAAGTCGTCTTATTATTTGGAGGAGGGCCTAGACCCTCCCCATGTGTCCAGGCTGAGAGAGTATCACTCAATGTGGAATGGGCTCCCATAGTCCATTCCTATACTAGGGATAAATACTGATTCACTACCAGAGGCCCCATTCAGGGAGTCTGGAGCCCTCCTATGCTGGTTTCCCAGCTATCAGTCTGGGATTCATGAGCTCCCTCTTGTTCAGGTCAGCTGTTTCTGTGAGTTTCTCTAACCTGGTCTTGAGCTATTTGCTCATCAATCCTCCTTCTCTGAATCTTGATTCCTGGAGTTTGGCTCAGTGTTTAGCTGTGGGTGTCTGCTTCTGCTTCCATCAGTTAATGGATGAAGGTTCTAGGATGACATATAAGGTAATCATCAATCTCATTATTGGAGAAGGGTATTTAAGATAGCCTCTCCACTATTGTTTAGATTGTTAATTGGGGTCATTCTTGTAGATCTCTGGACATTTCCCTAGTGCCAGATTTCTCTCTAAACATATAATCTTTCCCCTCTATTATGGTATCTCTTTTCTAGCTCTCCTCTATTCTTACCCTGACTCAATCTTCCTGCCCTCTCATGTCCTTCTCTCATCTACTTTTCCCCCTTCTCTTCCTCCTAACTCCCTCTCTACCACCATGCTCCCAATTATCTCAGGAGATCTTGTCCATTTCCCCTTTTCCAGGGCACCATGTATGACTCTCTTAGGGCCCTCCTTATTTTCTAGCTTCTCTGGCGCTGTGGATTGTAGTCTAGTAATCCTTTGCTCTAAGTCTAAAATACATATATGAGTGAGTGCATACCATGTTTGTCTTTTAGTGACTGAGTTACCTCACTTTTTTTCTAGTTCCATCCATTTGCCTGTGAATTCCACTTTTTCCGCACTGAGTAGTACTCCATTGTGTAAATGTACCACATTTTCTTTATCATTTCTTCATTTGAGGGGCATCTAGGTTGATTCCAGGTTCTGGCTATTACAAATAATGCTGCTATGAACATAGTTGAACAGACGTCCTTGTTGTAGGAATGTGCTTCTTTTGGGTATATGCTTAAGAGTGGAATTGCTGGATCTCGTGGAAGACTGATTCCCACTTTCCTGAGGAATCTCCATACTGATTTCCAAAGTGGCTTTAAGAGTTTACACTCCCATTAGCAGTGGAGCTGTTTCCCCTTTCTCCACATCCTCTCCAGCACAAACTGTCATTGGTGTTATGATTTTAGCCATTCTGTCAGGAGCAAGACTGTATCTCAGAGTTGTTTTGATATGTATTTCCCTGTTGCCTAAGGATTTTGAGCACTTTCTTAAGAGTGTTTCAGCATTTTTAGATTCCTCTATTGAGAATTCTATATTTTGTTCTGTACACCACTTTTTAGTTGGATTATTTGGTGTTTTGGTTACTATCACCTTAAATTCTTTGTATATTTTGGAAACTAGCCTTCTGTCAGATGTGGGGTTGGTGAATATCTTTTCCCATTCTGTAGGCTGCCGTTTTGTCTTGTTGACTGTGTCCTTTGCCTTACACAAAATTCTCAGTTTCAGTCTTATAGACTGTGTCCTTTGCCTTACATAAAATTATCAGTTTCAGGAGATCCCATTTATTAATTGTTGAACTCAGTGTCTGTGCTACTGGTATTATGTTTAGGAAGCAGTCTCCTGTACCAATTCCTTCCAGGGTCCCTCCTACTTTCATTCTAATAGGTTCAGTTTGGCTGGATTTATATTGAGGTCTTTGATCCATTTGGACTTATGTTTTGTGAATGGTGATAGATATGTATAAATTTGAAGTCTTCTACATGCCAGCATCCAATTATGATAGCACCATTTTTTGAAGTTGCTTCCTTTTCTTCATTGTATAATCCTAGCTTCTTTGTCAAAAATCAGGTGTTTGTAGGTGTGTGGGTTAATACTAGGGTTTTCAATTGGATTCCATTGGTCTACCTGTCTAGTTTTTTTCTAATGCCAAGCTGTTTTCAGGACTATAGCTCTATAATAGAACTTGAAGTCAGGAAAGGTCATGTCTCTGGAAGTTCCTTTATTGTACAGGGTTGTTTTGGCTATCCTCAGTCTTTTGTGTTTCCATATAAAGTTCAGAATTTCAAAGTCTGTGAAGAATTGTCTTGGGATTTTGATGGGCATTTCATTGAATCTGTAGATTGCTTTTGGCAAGATTGCCATTTTTACTACATTGATCCTTCCTATCCAAAAGCATGGAAGATCTTTCCATTTTCTGATATCTTCTTTAATTTCCTTCTCTAAAGACTCAAAGTTCTTGTTATACAGGTATTTCATTGTTTGGTTAGCATTAATCCAAGGTCTTTTATGTTTTTTATGGCAATTGTAAAGGGTGATGTTTCTCTGATTTCTTTCTCAGCCCATTTATCATCTGTATATAGTAGAGTACTAATTTCTTTGAGTTAATCTTGTATCCTGCCACTTATCTGAAAGTGTTTATCAGCTCTAGGAGTTCTTTGGTAGAGTTTTTTAGGTCACTTATGTAAACTATCATATCATCTGCAAATAGAAAAAGTTTGGTTTCTTATTTTCCAATTTGTATCTCCTTGATCTCCTTTTGTTGTCTTATTGTTCTAGCTAGAACTTCAAATACAATATTGCAGATGTAAAGAGTGATTGGACAGCCTTTTATTTTCCTGATTTTAATGGGTTTGCTTTGAGTTTCTCTTTATATAGTTTGATGTTGTATGTTGGTTTTCTGTATATTGTTTTTAATATGTTTAGGCATCTTCCTGTTATTCCTGATCTCTCCAAGACCTTTATCCTGAAGGGATGTTAGATTTTGTCAAAGGCTTTTTCAACTTCTAGTGAGATGATCATGTGATTTTTTCTTTTTCAGTTGTTTATATGGTGGATTATATTGATGGATTTTCATATGTTGAGCCATCCTTGCATCCCTGGGATGAAGCCTACTTGATCATAGTGGATGATTTTTCTGATGTGTTCTTTGATTTGATTCAAATGGCTAAAATAAAAAAACACCAATGATAATCTATGCTGGAGAGGATGTGGAGAAAAAGGAACTCTCCTCCATTGCTGGTGGAAGTGCGAACTTGTAAGACAACTTTGGAAATCAGTATGGTGGTTGCTCAGAAAAATGGGAATCAGTCTACCTCAAGATCCAGCAATTCATGGTGGATGATTTTTCTGATATGTTCTTGCATTCGATTTGCCAGTATTTTATTGAGTATTTTTGCATCAATGTTCATAAGGGATATTGCTCTGTAGTTCTCTTTCTTAGTTGTGTCTTTGTGTGGCTTGGATACCGAGGTTATTGAAGCCTTGAATAAAGAGTTTGGCAATGAAACTTCACCTTCTATTTTGTGGAATACTTTGAAGAGAATTTTTATTAGCTGTTCTTTTAATTTCTGGTAGAATTCTGCACTGAAACAATCTGTCCCTGGTGTTTTTGGGGGTTGGGAGAATTTGATGACTGCTTCTAATTAGGGATTACAGGTCTATTTAAATTGCTTATCTGTTCTTCATTTAATTTTGGTAATTAATATCTATCCAGAAAATTGTCTATTTCCTTTAGATTTTCAAATTTTGTGGAGTACAGGTTTTTAATGTATGACCTGATGATTCTCTGGATTTCCTCTGTGTCCTTTGTCATGTCCCTCTTTTCATTTCTGATTTTGTTAATTTGCATGTTCACTCTCTTCTATTTAATAAGTTTGGATACAGTTTTGTCTATATTGTTGATTTTGTTCAATAACCTACTGTTACATTGATTCTTGTATTGTTTTATTTGTTTCTATTTTATTGAATTCAGCCCTCAATTTGATTATTTCCGGGTATCTACTTCTCCCGTGTGAGTTTGCTTCTTTTTGTTTCATAGCTTTCAGTTGTGCTATTAATTTTGTAGTGTGACTATTCTCCAATTTCTTCATATGGGCACTTAGTGCTATGAACTCTTAGTACTGCTCTTAGTAGTAGTACTGCTCTTACTTCGTTCAAAGTGTCCCATAAGTTTGGGTATGCTGTGTCTTCATTTGCATTAAATTCTAGGAAGTCTTTAATTTCTTTCTTGACCCAGGAATGGTGCACTTGTTCCTGTTTCACTTTCCTGAGTTTATAGGTTCTCTGCAATTTGTCTTGTTGTTGAACTCTAACTTTAAAGCATGGTGTTCTGACAAGATACAGGGGGTAATTCCAAGTTTTTTGTTCCTTTTGAGGTTTGTTATATTCCTGAGTATATGGTTGATTTTAGAGAAGGTTCCATGTCATTCTGAGAAGAAGGTATATTCTTTTGTGTTTGCATTGAACATTCTTTAGTCGTATGTTAAAACCAATTGGGTCATAACTCCTATTAGTTCCTTTGCTTCTTTGTTGTTTCTGTCTGGTTGTCCTGTCTAGTGGGAAGAGTGGGGTGTTGAAGTCTCCCACTATAAGTGTGTGAGGTTTTATGTGTGATTTGAGTTTTAGTAATGTTTCTTTCATGAATGTGGATGCATAGATATTCAGAATTGAAACTTCATCCTGATGGATTTCTCCTATGATGAATATGAAATGAATCCCTTCATTTCTTTTGATTGATTTTTGTTTAATGTTCAATTTGTTAGATATTAGATTTGCTACACACACTTGTTTCTAGGGTCCATTTGTTTGGAAAATCTTTTCCCAATCCTTAACTGTGAGGTACCATCTGTCTTTGAAGTTGAGGTATGTTTCTTGTATGTGGCAAAAGGATGGATTCTGTCTTCTTAGTACCCATTCTGTTAGCCTGTTTCTCTTTATAGGCAAGTTAAGACAATTAATATTGAGGTATATTAATGGCCAATGATTGTTCATTCTTGTTTATTTTGGATTGGTTGTTGTTGTTGGTATTATGTGTGGATTTCTACCCCTTTTTTTCTTTTGGCTATTGGTAAAGTGGGATTATCCATTGCCTATGTTTTTGTGGATGCAATTATCTTCCTCAGGTTGGGGTCATCCTTCCAGAACTTTCTTTAGGGCTGGATTAGTGGATATGCATTATTTAAATCTGGTTTTGTCATGGAATATCTTGTTTTCTCCATCTATAGTGATTGAAAGCATTGCTGGGTATAGTAGTCTGGGCTGGCATCTGTGGTCTCTTAGCTTTGGTAGAAATCCAGGAGCTTCTGGATTTCAGAGTTTCCATGGAGAAGTCAAGTGTAATTCTAATAGATTTGCCTTTATATGTTACTTGGCCTTTTTCCTTTGCTACTCTTAATGTTGTTTCTTTTTTATTTGAATTAGAAATAAGATTGTTTTACATGTCATTCCAGTTCCCTCTCTATCCCCTCCTCCCCTGCCTGCCCCCAACTAACACCCTACCTATCCCATACCCTTTCTGCTCCCCAGAGAGGGAGAGACCTTCCATAGGGGGTCTTCTGAGTCTATCATATCCTTTGGGATAGGGTCTTGGCCCATCCCGTGTGTCTAGGCTCAGGGAGTATCCTTCTATGTGGGATGGACTCTTAAAGTCCATTCCTATGCTAGGAATAAATACTGATCTACTGCAAGGGACCCTATAGATTTTTGAGGTCTCCTCACTAACACCTGCATTCAGAGGGTCTGGATCAGTCCCATGCTTGTTTCCCAGTTATCAGTTTGGGGACCAAGAGCTCTCCCTTGTTCAGTTCAGCTGTTTCTATGGGTTTCACCAGCCTTGTTTGGATCCCTTTGCTCATCACATCAGTCCTCCTTCTCTGCAACTGGATTCCAGTTCAGCTCAGTGTTCAACTGTGGGTATCTGCTTCTACTTCTCCCAGCTGCTGGATGAAGGCTCTAGGATGGCATATAAGTTAGTCATCAATCTCATTATCAGGGGAGGGCATTTAAGGTAGCCTCTTCTCTGTTGCTTATATTGTTAGTTGGCGTCATCTTTGTAGGTCTCCAGAGCCTTCCTTATTGCCTAAATTCTCTTTTAACCTATAATGTTTCCCTCTGTTATGGTATCTCTCATCTTGCTCTTTTCTATTCTTCCCCTAACTCAACCTTCCTGCTCCCTCATGTACTCCTCATCCCTCCTTTTCTCCCCTACTCATTCTCCTAACTCCCTCTCCCCTCCCCCATGCTCCCAATTTGCTCAGGAGATCTTGTCCCTTTCCCCTTCTCCTTGTATCTTAGCTTCTTTGGAGGTGTGGGTTGTAGGCTGGTAATCCTTTGCTCTATGTCTAGAATCCTTATATGAGTGAGTACATACCATTTTGTCTTTTGTGACTGGGTTAACTTACTCAGAATGGTGTCTTATAGTTCCATCAATTTGCCTGCAAATTTCAAGATTCCATTTTTTTTTTCTGCTGGGTAGTACTCCATTGTATAAATGTACCACATTTTCTCTATCCATTCTTCATTTGAGGGGCATCTAGGTTGCTTCCAGGTTCTGGCTATTACAGATAATGCTGCAATGAATATTTTGAACAGATATCCTTTATACTGTATGTTTGTGGTTTTTAATACTATGTGGAGAGGGGACATTTTTTGTCCTACTCTATGTGGTGTTGTGTAAGCTTTTTATTCTTTCATTGCCATGTTTTTCTTTAGGTTGGGAAATTTTTCTTCTATGATTATGTTGAAATTGTTTTCTTTACCTTTGAGTTGGATTTCTTTCTCTCTCTTTTTTTTGATTATTTCCAAGATTTTATTCAGTGGTTTCTTTACCTTTTTCTATACCTAGTTTGTTAGGATTTTGTCTTTTCATGGTGTCCCACATTTCCTAGATATTTTGTGTTAGGGATTTTTTGGACTTACATTTTCTTTGGTCGATGAATCTATTTCTCCCAGTGTAATGCCTGAGATTCTTTTCTTCCATCTCTTATATTCTCTTGGTTATGTTTGCATTTGTAGTTCCTGATAATTTATCTAGCTATTCTATTTCAAGCATTCCCTCAGTTTGTGTTTTCATTATTGTCTCTATTTCAGTTTTCATGTCTTGAACTGTTTTCTTGGATTTTCTTAAGAGATTTGTTGGTTTCTTGTATTTTTTGGGTTTGTTTTTTCTTCCATTTCTTTAAGGGATTTTCACATATTCTCTTTGAGGGCCTCTATCATTTTTTATGAAGTTGTTTTTAAGGTCATTCTCTTCTGCTTCATCTGTGTTGGGATGCTCAGGTCTTGCTGATGTAGAATCCCTAGACTCTGGTGGTGTCATATTGTTTTTACTGTTGTTGAATGTGTTTTTATATTGTCTTCTTCCCATTCCTTCTTCCAGTGGGTGCTGGTCAATTCTCTTCCTCTCTTGGTGGATATGTCCATTGTTCTCTTTTGGTGGGTACAAGCAGGTCCAATACTTAGATGGCTTTCCTCTTTCTGTGGGTGTGAGCAGGACTAGTACTGGGACATTTGCAGACCCTGATGGCCTGTTTCTCCTTGATGAGTTCCTAGTGTGCAGACCCCAAGCCTCAGGAATCTCTGAACATGGCATCAGATGATGGGCTGGAAACAGGCTCATTATTACCTCCTCCTGTGGATGGAGGAGGGACTAGGATTCTGGCAGGCTCTGGAAAGTGTGGTCTGCTGGGAGGGTTCACCAGTCTACAGTCCCCAGCTCTCAGGAGGCTCCAGCAGGGCACTGGAAGGTAGGCCAAAACCAGGCCCACCATTACCTCCTCCTGTGGTTTCAGGTGGGACTAGGGCACTAGCAGGCTCCAGATGGGGTGGTCTACCAGGATGGGTACCCCAGTGTGCAATCCCCAGGCCTTAGGTGGCTCCAGCAGGGCACTGGTCTCCCCAGAGCAATGCCCACTTTCACAAGCACCATTCATGTGCAACATCCTACGCAAGTGTACCACATTTCTTATCCTTTGTATAATTATTTTCTACACATTTTCTGTTTATATGATGCTTTTTGTTTTGATATCAAGGTTTTAATTAGCATATAAAATAGTAAGTTTCATTATGATGTTTTCACTTCTTATATAATCTATTACTTTACACTGATAGATGTTTTTAGATATGTAACTAATTTGCCATTGATTTATAATTGCTTATACTTTTCAGACAGCACCATGATGTTTGTAGCTTAGTAGCAATAGCTAAGGTTCAGTAGGCTATTTGATTTGTGTAAATACATTCTAGGATGCTAGTATATTGTGGAAATTATGATACATTTCTCAGAATGTATCCCCATTGTTAGCCAATGCATGACAGTATAAATGGCCAACACACCATCCAATGTGTGCCTTACAATTCAGTCTGATATATGTTCATAAGACCCAGCTAAATCTGAACAGGTTTGAATTTTTCTGAAGAGGAAATACTATTTGTGAAAGAATGGTGGGGGATAAAGACTGATATGAAGTGAGTTTTCTGGTAAGCTTTTCTCTCAAAGTTAATTTACTCTAGAGAAAAAGAAGTAGCATTATACTATGCTAGAATAGCTTTATTGTCAGAAGTGGCTCATAATTTGAATGGCTGAGCCAACTAACTTTACTTCCTTTCAATTCTATAAGCCTCAGCACCATCTGTGTAAATCACAGATGATTACAGTACTACTACCCAATATTTCTGGCATAATCTCAGACATAATGAATATGAAGGTATTTTGAAATACAAATAAAAGAGGAATCATTACTGAAAATTAGGCTGTTTTCTTTTCCTATGTTGCTTTTATTGAATTTATATTCCTCAGAATAATTATGTCAGTTCATTTTGTCCTTAAACATTTGTGTTAATAAAATTTAATAAAAGGCATCCATTGTCATATCCAGTTAAAACAGGGTTATGTTCCTTTTGATTACATCATCCCAATACCTTGCTTTTCATCTTGCTACTAATCTGCTTTTATTTTTCTAACGCATAATAGGAGTTAATTTATTCTTGTATCTTCCTTAATACAGAGAATATTGAGCATACAAAGTTAATATATGTCTCATTAATGAACATGGCATACTTTCTTTTTTGGTTTGATTCAGTGGAAAAAATTCTAAAGATCTACCAGTGTATAACAAATGGATTGATTTTTCAGTACACTAGTCGCTAACAAATGAAAATGAAGCAATTTTAATACAAAAAAGATTTAAGTAGAAAACATTTGAATATGACTAATATCCCCTGAAATTTCTATCAAATGCTTTGAAAATTGTTTAGTATGGTTTTTAACTAATGATTAACAGAATCAGTTTGGGGAGGGAAAGTGACTATGCAAGTGTTCCTCATCTTTCCTTGCCTCATTGCCTTCCTCTGCTCACAAATCTCTAGTATTTACTTTAGGATACTAACTTCTTTTGTGCAAGAGTAGAGGATATTTTATGGCACCTTTGCAGCAACAAGTATAGGAAAATAGGAATGATTTTCATACATTGTCTTTGTTAAGGTTACTATTTCTATGATAAAACAGCATGATCAAAAGCAACTTGGGGAGGGAGGAAAGAGGTTTCTTTCACTCATAGTTCCCTATGACAGGTCATCATAAAAAACAATGGTGTAGGGCAGGAGCCTAGAGGCAGTAACTGATATAGAGGCCTAGAGGAGCGCTGCTTACTGGTTTGTTCCATGTGGCTTGCTCAGCCTGCTTTATTTTGGAAGCCAGGACTACCAACCCAGGCATGGCTCCCCCATAATGGGCTGGATCCTTCCACACATCAATCACTGATTGATTGCCTACAGGTTGATTCTGTGGAAGAATTTCCTCAGGTGAGGCTCTTCTCTAATGACTCTAGCTTGTGTCAAGTTGACACAAAACTAGGCAACGTGGATTAAGGAATATTTGGTAAGATTAAGTGATAAAGACTGAGAATTTGAAAAGATATTTAAAATATATTTACTTTAATTTAGGACATCTGAGATATCAAAGGATAGTAAACCTTGCCAGAATATGGCTAACAATCCACTACTCTGATTACTCCCTGTTTATTGAACTTATTTCATTTTATTGCATAGTCTTAAAAAGTTTTATACTACTTAGTATTTCTCATATTTTCTAAGAGAGATTAAATTTTGGATTGCTTTCATACTATTATTGCTTTGTGTATTCACTTTAAATGAACTGTCAGGTGGATTCATGATTCAGAGAAAACTCTTAGCTTATGTCCATTTTATCAGCAGCCTTTCTTGGGGAAAGCTAAAGGATTTTCTGTTTATGTTGTCATGAAAGGCATATCAGGAGAGATGGTATCTGATCAGGTCAATAGAAGTTTTATGGAGAGGTTAAAAACAGGAGGATTAAACATGTAAGTTGACGAAACTGGACATGCAAAGCCTGACAGATGTCGTTAAGCATCAAATGCTCAGTGGCCACCAAGGGATTTAAAATTTCAAAGGTTGTAATTTAAGATAAGGAGTGGAGTTGTGTGCCTGGGTGTTTGTCAGTAGCAGGAGTGGGGGAATGGAGTTGTGTGCCTTGGTGTTTGTCTGTAACAGGAGGGGGAGTGGAGTTGTGTGCCATGGTGTTTGCTTGTGGCAGGAGTGGGGAGTGGAGGTGTATGCCTTGGTATTTGTCTTGGTAGGAGGAGGGGTAGTTTGACCTTTTGGTGTGTATTGCAGTATTTCCAAGGGTGGTCGTTGTTTATACAAGCAGCGATACAGTATATAATCTCTAATATACCAATTTGTTTGTAACAGGTAAGTATTTAAAACAAAATTTAAAAAATGAACTGCCAGCCCAAGGTAAAGAAATGGGTGATCCTGAAAGTTGTTCAAATTTACCTTACAGAGGATTTTCTCCTTTTTATGTTTTTTAATAATTCCACAGTCTTAGCAATAAATGTTGAGGCAGGTAAAATTTTGTTCATTTGACAGGAATGGAACAGCATCTTTGTTTCCTGGCTCTTATTCTGATTAAAGCTGAATCTCATGTATTTTTATTATGTTTATTTTTATAAAAACCTCTTTCTTCATGAAAGACCACAAGTAACCATATTATTTTTAACTTATTAATATTACATATAATTTATAAGTGTTTGTATCCATTTATACATATATAGTCAAAATGAAGTTATGCCACTTGAGTTGACAAAACCCAGAGCCATAGACCAGCTAGTAAAAACCCTGGTACCAAACATGAGAAACTTCCTGTCTTGATGGTTAGGGGAATCTAAGGTACTTTCATACAGCCTAACTCTATTGCCCTTGCTTATCTCTCAGAGATTAAAGGTTAAGTTGCTACTGCAAAAGACTCCAAGCACTTGGGACACAGGACTTTCAGGATCCCAGTGGGTCAATGGACATGACATGAAAGCCTCCTATCTGAAGAACTAGCCTTCACAAAATCAGAAGTTGCTATATAGGTTACCAAAGAGAGAGAAACAAGTAATAGGCAGCTTTGAAACCTATGAACCATAATGGAAAAGATATCCCTAACATTGTAACCCTGGTGTTCATATACTGGTAGTAACCAGCAGTTATCTAATTGGACTTAAGGCCCACTCAGCATGGGGAAATCATGTCTGATTCTGGAAGCCTAGCCAACTACATTATAAATAGTTACCCTTATACCTGAAAACAAGCAAGATTCCCAACCTCCACCAAAAAAGCTTTTCTTTGCAACAGAAAGACACTTACAGGATACCACATCGGTATGGATTTTCATTTATTGATACAACTTTAAGGTCAATTTTGTGATATGTACATGTCTCCTCTTGTTTAGGTATTGTGTTTATGCAGATCTTTTAAAATGATAGGCATAATTAAATACAGGTTATATAATCAACTATGATAGTCAAAACTTATAATTAGGTTAGTTAGGTTTTCTAGATATACAGAGATGTATTTGAGATGAATAGGTGTTCTTCAAACCTTTCAAAGACCTACAGAAATATGGCATTTAAATGGTTTAGGGTTTTTCTTGGCAGTGAGACACAACTGCTCCTAGCACACCAATTATGTCAGAAAGGAGGATGGGCATTGAAGAAACTTGTTACGGAGTTTGCTTTCAACATGGCAAGATTAGCCATTTGGGCAAGAAACTGCTCTTGCCTGGACTTTTTGTTGCTGTATAAACTGGACATGCAGGACCCACAAGATTGTGACTGCTGAACTTACAAAACAAGACAGTACTGAATGGTTCCTGTTAAAATGGGGAAAGACACACGGTGGCCTATGGGCTAAAGATGGATGCCCCAATGTTACAGAGGAACTTAGGGTGACTGTCCATGTAGCCAGATATCTCTGTCAATTATAGAGAATATATATTATCCTTCTGTGGTCTTTGATAGAGTTGAAGACAGATAGTTATGGTTATAGTTTTCTTCAGTTATTATAAAAGATAAGTTATCCTTTTTATTTAGACAGAAAAGAGGAGATGATGGGGAAAGTACTTCTGTGTATGTTTATCTTATTGATTGTTAAATAAAGTTATGTTTGGCCAATGAGACAGCAAGTTAGACGGGACTAGGAGTCAAAAAGGTTTCTGGGAAATGTAGTAGATAAGTGGTGATCCAGGCAGGAAGTGACACAGCAAGGAGACTCATATTTAAGCAAGGAGAAACAGGAAGTGTCCCTTTCCCCTTTCGCTTCCTCCCGCAGCGCGCAGTGGGATGTGAGCCACCGGCAAGAGAGAGTGCCAGCAAAAAGCATCCTCTATAAGATACGTCTTATAAAATATATAGATTTATGATAATTAAGACTTAGCTAACAGATGAGAAATCCTAGTCATTGGCCAAGCAGCGTTTGAACCTAATACAAGTTTCTGTGTATTAATTTGGGCCCAAGGGGCAGCTGGCGTAAAGCACACACGTGGCGGTGGGTCTCGGTGGCTTTTGGCAGAAAGATTTATCGGAACAGTTACGGATCTTAGAGGAGAACTGATTGCTGCCACATTACTAAACCAGCATAATTCCTAACTGTATTATAAATAGTTAGCCTTATAACTGAAAATAAGCAAGATTCCCAACCTCCACCAAAGAAGCTTCTCTTTGCAACAGAAAGACACTCTTATAGGAACCACTACCAGTAAAAATGAAAAGAACAACTGATCTTGGGGTTCCTAGCCCCAGTAGATGCATCTACAAGAAAACTGCTGCACCTAAAGTTTAGGGAACATTTCAGAAGAGGGTACAGAAAGAGTGTAAGAGCCAGAAGACAAGGAAAGCTAGAATTTATTAATCTTTTATTGTGCACTGATGCTGGAGCCTGAGGCAAAATTGAGAGTCTTTCTCTGTGTTCCACATGTTTGGGGAGGGATAATGCAAGGAAGCAGAAACTGCTTTTTCTATTTTCATTGGTCCTTCATTTATTATTTTAGTGCTCTCCCTAGATGAGAATATTACCCTGCAATACCTATCTTTTGTGAATATTTTGCTTATATCATCACCTGTTCAAATGTTTTATTTATCTTTTGATGTGTATGTATCTATTGGGCTGTGTGTGTGTGTGTGTGTGTGTGGTATACATGTGCATGAGTGCATATCCACATAGGTACATCTGAGTGTGGAGGTCAGAGGTCAGTGTGCACGTCTTCCTCAATATCTGCTTTCGGTTTTGAGACACGGTCTCTCAGTGAACCTGGAGCTTGACAATTAGGTTAAATTGCCTGGCCACAAAGCCCTAGGGATACTTTGTTCCCTGACACCTAAGTACCAGGTTTATGATAAGATACTGTCCCACCTATTTTTATTAATTTATTCATTTATTTTTGTTGTTGTGGTTTATATTTTACAAGGATGCTGGTAATCCAAAATGAGGTCTCCTTGCTTGCATGGCAAACACTTTGCTGACTGAGCTATCACCCCTGCCCAAATTGATGTTTTTATGAGGGGTCAAAAACCAGAAACTCATATTCTTTCATTGTACTTATGCTGCATGCCACTCTTTCAATTCAACTCTACATATTGTGTAAATGCTGCAATGATTGAATTCATTAAGTAGTGAATATTTAAATTTGTACCACTCTTAACATGGTTTTTGTATTTTGACACTTTAATAGAAATATGTATACTCCTTTTGCTACATTCTGGATCTTGATTAAAGTAAGTTCATGCCTTTGCAGAAATTTGAAAATTATTTCCCAAATATTGATACTAGCTAAAAGTTCACTCTAATTCTGAAATTACAGGACTGGGCAACATTGAGATAAATAGTATCTCAAACAGCCTCTAAAATTAGGTAATATTGAATCTTTTGTCCTTACTTTGTGTGATAATTTGTAGAAGTGGAGATTTTTGGTGAAAGAGAACAAAATAACTTTATGCCATATCTAGTGTGCAGTCATAATGTAAAGGTAGAATAGAAGCTTTAGTATAAATAAATAGATGCCTAATATTTAGATAGAATTTGATACAGCTATGTGCTCTTTTAATGTTATAGCCCTCAGGGATGACTGTTAAGCCAAACTTAATAACTTAGGAGATTTTGCTTGCTTTACATTTTTTGTAAGTAAAATTTGTATAATTCTCCAGCCAAATGCAGTGTGTGCTTAGCAATTTAGAGACATATTTGAAAAAATAGGCAAAGGGCATTGAATAACTTGGCTAGCTTTCAATATAGCAAGAAAAATAGCAAGGCCAATATCTGTAAGGTTTAATTTTGGTTTAACTGGATTATGTTGAAAACTTTGTTGTTCAGTCAATTATTTCACCAGAGGTGGATGCAATTTCATGCTGTGTTGCAAGGGTCCCTTGTGCATTTTTTATCTAATCAACAATAGATTGAATGTCAACAACTCACTGACTAATCGAACATCACACATTAGGGAGAGCTTCTTGTGTTTTTCTCAGGCAAGCTTTTCAACACTGATTTGGAAAGAGCATTTTGTTTTGGTAAAGATGTATAGAGCCCGATAGGTATTTTTATCAAAATATAATTTATTAAATAGGTCAAGACTCAGGAAGAATTGGGTTCTAATACTTGCTTGGAATCCATCAGCTGATTAACCTTGAGAAAATGACCTTTCTTTCTGGACCTTGTGTTTTCAAGATACAAAATGATGAGGGTAGTGATGCTGCACTCTTAAAGGACTTCCATTTAACTACCTCATTCAATTATTATCTGTCTCTGTCCATTTGGTATTATGTACCAACTGTTGAGCAAACACTCTGAACTCTTGACACACAGAGAGCATTTCCTGCAAAATTAATCTTTTGTAAGCCAAAGCTTTGGCGAGAGAAGTCTGATTTATGTGGCTGTACTTGGTATTTTAATTATATGATTTAATGAAATTTAAGTAAGTTGATAAAATATGAGCATGTAAATTGTTTTGAGGGCTTCAGAGAGGCTATAAAGATAGAGCATGAAAATTCTACAACTGTCTGTGGATAAGATGATGGCAAGTCATTAGAATTATCATAAATAGCTAGGATCTGGCACTTAAATAGCTTCACAAATGTTTTAAATTGGCATTCCACTTTAAAGCAACAAAAGCTAGGCATTAGCAAAAATCAATTATGGTGTGACTCACACAAGAATAATAACTAACATCTAATCAGCAAGCCACAAATAAACAATAAATTAAAAAACCCTTGTCTTACACAAGAATTATTAAAATGAAAATTTAATGTAAATTCTGATAATGTAGAGTAAATTATGCTTAAACTTTGCCCCAGGGATATACTAGGCAAGGTCTTTAAATATATGAAAGCATCAGTAAGCTGATGAAAACTGAAAAAGAGTGTATTCTTGAAAACCTTCTACTGAACCTGCTAAAAGTTCTGAGTACACAGCTAATTTCCACTTCTTTTCTGAAGGTGTGACTGCATCTCTTCAGGAGGGTAATAAAAGGTATATTTTAGGACATTTGCAGTAATGGATAAAGAAGTCTTGGCTGGATAACAAAATTTGGGGAATGAGAGAAATTTAGAAGAGAAAAAAATGCAGCTGTTCATAGACTGCCTAAATTTCTGACTGCATATTCTAATTTATACATGAAGTGGAAACCAGAGGGACTCTGCAAAACAGGCAGAGATCATGGATGACTCTGGAACAAAAATACAGTGCTGGGTGAGTAGACAGATTTGAGTTTGGTACTTTTGAAACAACTATGAAGTGTAACTGATGTTGCCTTCGAGGGCAGATTTTAAGAAGTGTGTCATTTTTGCTGCCTGGGGGACCAGCCTCCATCAGCACAGGGCTCACACACTCTTTTTATGGTTTCCTTCTTTACTCTTCTGTAGTCTCCATTCTGTGTTCTATATTCTTTTTTCTTATCTCTATCCAGAAATGTCCCATCTGTCTCTCTTTATGTTTTCCTTCTCCTTTTAAGACTCTTGATGCTCTCCTCCTAATTCTCTCATTCTTGATGCTTTCCTTCTAACTCTATCTTTATTCTTGATGTTTCCCTTTTAATTTTCGTATTGTTTTCCTCCTAATTCTCTCATTCTTGATTGTTTTCCTTTTCCTTCTATGTTTATTCTTTCCCCTACAGCTTAAATACCCCCACAAAACCTTTTAAGTAACATAAAAGTTACAATGTGACTACATTTTATTTTTTAAGTTAATTATTACAATGAGTACAAGTAAAAACAGCATGTTTTCCATATCCCTTTCATGATTAACATTTTAGGTTTAACGGGTGAAATGGCTCACACCTTTAATCCCAGCACTCGGGAGGCAGAGGCAGGCGGATCTCTGTGAGTTTGAGACCAGCCTGGTCTACAAGAGCTAGTTCCAGGACAGCCTCCAAAGCCACAGAGAAATCCTTTCTCGAAAAACCAAAAAAAAAAAAAAAAAAAGAAAACCAAATTATCCCATGTATATTCATATCCAAGTAATGTGTTATAGATTAACAGTGTAGGCAAGGAGGTTTTTTTTTTTTTTTCTTTTTACTGACAGGCTACGTTTGTACTTACAAAGGGCCAATCCCTTTATTACTTATCATGAAAATAATCTAATAATGAATCTTAAAGGCATTACAAACCTAAACTTTTATACATGAAAAACAATCTTTAAATCTTTAGGGTGCATACTCACTCCAATAGTTTCTATCAGGAGACTGGGGACAAAAAAGGGTACAAGGAATTAATCATCACCTTTGGTCATAAACCCTTCCTAGCAAGAAAGGCACATCAACTAATAATAATTTGGCTGCTTTGTTCTGCCCTGACCTTAATAGTTTCTTCATTCAACTATGTACCTTTCTAAAACTTTAGATTGTCTTCCTGTTTTTTTTTTTTTATCCTCAAAGCTATTTGACAAAAACATCTTAGTCTAATTTTAAGTTGTTTTCAAAGCCTTGTTTCATGTATGATACACTCTAAAACCTGTGAACACATCTCTCAACATTAAGATTCGAAGAATTCAAACTAGGAACTCAACTTTTTGCCTTAATCATTAACTAAACCATAGTCTATTTGGCTTTTCAATATAAACTCATGACACGTGCTTGTTTTATTTTAGTCATCAAAATGCTATTTAAACTAACATCATTATTATCAATTAGACAGTACAGTTTAGGAAGAAATCATCTTCATAATAATCCATAGGCAAAAAGGCTCAGGAGAATGGGATATTTCCATGAGATAAACATAGTACATTACAGGCAGGGGGATAACCTCACACTCCTTCAAAACATATCAGATACCAGAAGAAGACGGCAGTAGCAAACATGTAAAGGCATAGCAGAAACAAAAGACATTCTGGAGTCTGTGGTCTCAGGCCTTGCCTATACTAGATTCATACATCAGTGGGCTGACAACTTGAACTTCAATTGCCAACTGCTGCTCCTCTGACATGGCCACTGACATGTGATGAAATGTTTATGCAACAATAACATATACTCAAAAAATCAAAATATTTGTAAAGGTTTTGTGTGTTTCTCTGTGTGTCTTCCACACAGAGTGTTGTCTGTGATTGTAAGAAAAGGATATTCAATCTTTCGGAGCTGAAGTTATGGAGGTTATAAGCCACCTCTCATGGATGCTGGCAACTGAAATCAGGACTTATGGGAAAACACCAGGTGCTCTTAACCACTGAGTCATTAATGCAGCCCAGAAATTTTTATTTTTAAATATAAATTCTCAGTATGCTTCACAGGATGGTTTTGAGTTCTTGATGATCCTTCCTCCCGAGTGACGGGAAACAGGAACGCACCTCCATGATGACACAGTAAGGAATCCCAGCAGATATATAAACTGTAAAAGAGGAAGGTGTAGTTCAGAAATGTGTAATAACTAAATAGGATGAAAATGCATGGGAGGGATTGGAGGAAGTCAAGGGAAGAGGCAGATATGAAACTATATTTTAGTTTAAAAAAAGCGTTTTACTTGAAAATCCTAAAATATGAAATGTAACGGTTTTTATTTTATTGTTTTGGGTCTTTTATTTGCTTCTTTTTGCTTTTTGAGACTGGCGCTCATGCTGCCTAGTTGTCCTAAATTCAGATATAGCTGAGGGTAATCCTAAATTTCTGAGCTTCCTGCCTCTACCTCCCAAATTTGTGTATTGCAGGTGTTTACTGCCACACCCAGCCACGAAAGTACAGGATTTGAGTAATAAAGAACTATGCTTTAAATTAGAGTGAAACTATTCAATGAATATTGCAGTTTTAAAATATGTTACTTAATCATGAAACACTATGAGAAAGAACTTAAAATAGGTTGTATAAGCTAATTCAACAAGTCAAGGAAACATTATAATTCTTTTATTTTTTCATAAACATGTAAAACAGCAATTCAGTCTCATCAGACATAGGATTGAGGAGGAGAAACAGAAGCCTGTGAATAGAGGCCAACTTAGACAAAATATTTTTCTTACACTTAGAGATATCCTTCGTCAGTTTCTCAGCATGTGCTAACATAGGAGAATAAAAACACATTCCTCTATTCTAGTAGAATCCAATAGCTTGAGTCCTAGTCATTAAATCAACAAGAGACAGATTAATAAGATAAAAGCAATTTGTTAGCCTATGCAATCCATACACTAGGAGAAATTTTTGGGTCATGGCTTAGTCTATAAAATGCTTGTTGTCCTCATGTGCAAACACAAGGACCTGAGTGAGGATGACCAGGACACCTATGTTACAAACCGGGTATGGTGATGGTAGTCTATAATCCAGATGGGAGGATCCCAGGATCATTTCTGGCCTGCCAGTTTAGATGAATTGGTGTACTTCAGGTTCAGTGAGAGACGCCATTTAAAAAAATAATAGATAAGGTGAAGAGTAATGAAGGAAGACATCCAATGTCAGCCTGAGGCCCTTGCAAGTACATGCAGAGGGTCATGCATATACAATGTTATACACCACACCCTCAATGGAAATGTGAGAGGTGCCTCTATTGTTGGATATTGGTTAAATTTACACAATAGGTCTGTGAAGTACAGGGTGCTGTGTAACTCTGCAACTAAGGAGCCAGTTATGGGGTTGGTGAGTAAGAGAAGTACAAAAATAATTATAAGGTAAATTGAAAAGAGACTAGCACCACACAGAAAGAAAGATATTTAAAGAGAATTTACATATTGATGAAGTGAAGGGAAAGGAACAAGATAATTTTTTAAAGGAGCAATGGTGCAGTGGGCAAAATAGCAGGCCTCTAAAGATCCATACCCTATTCTACAGATTTTTTTTTAATTAGTTTTGGGGAGATTCCAATGTCAATCTCTGGCCCTTGGAAGTACATGCACAGGGACATACACACTATTATATATCACACACTCAATGAAAATATGTGAGGTGCCTCTACTGTTGATATTGGTCACGTTCATACAGTAAGTCTGTATGAATGTTGAGGCAGAAGGATCACCTCATGTTAGAGCCAAGCCTGGGCTACAAAGTGAGACCCTGTATAAAACAAAACCCAATAAAAATCCTTAAAGTAGGTGAAAAATAGGAAGTTTATAAATAGGGAAAGCTTGCTAGCAAGAATATCTCAAAATAGACTCTGTTGGACTGCAGAAAATAACCAGCGTAATCTCAAGGTGCCTAAAATGTGGCATTTGAAAAGCAGACAGTGTGGTGTCTGTATCATAGCACATATAATGTGATTCAGTTATTTTATATGTTAAGATAAGTATTAAACAAATCTGTTTAGTTTCCAAAGGGTTCAGTTTCTAGGAAGAACAATTTAGAAGGGGGAAATTATGTGTTACAGAAATATTTGATTTTACTGTTCATACCAGTTGGAGCCTTTGATACCAGGTTCTATGCTGAGTATGTTTCTCTAGAGATGTGGAAATTTCAATTCTTTATCCTTGGGAAAATAGATTTTGAGCCACCCTCAGGAAGAAGCTGACTCAGCATTCGCAAGCAAGGCAGATGAAACCATGACATGGGTTCTTTGTCATCTTCCACATGACCCAGTGTATTGAAAAAGGGAAAGGAGTAATTCATTTTTCATAGTTCTTTCATGAACTCTGAGTGGGCTGGATTTTCTAATGCTTTATTTCAGGCCAGTTTCAGTTATTCTGTAAGATCAATATTTCAAAGTAACAATAGAATCTGGATATATACACAGGTTTGTATGTGTGTCTGCGTGTGATAATTTTCTCCATTTCTAAATGTTTTATGCTGCCCTAGCAATAAAAATAAGGACAGGACAGGTCTACAGAGCTCTGAAAATGGCAAGTGATCAATAAGAAACTAAGTTCTAGTAATTCATAAATGCTAAAACTACAGGTGGGAAGGAGAAGCAAAAGATAGTGGAAGGTAGAAAGGGAAAAACAATATCCTAATGGTTGACTATGAGGGTGTCTAGGATTGAGCAAGAGTCTTCAGAGAAATTTTTAAATAAAAAAATGTAACTGAAAATTCAGATAGACTTTTTTAAGCAAGACTTGTTACCTTATTCTAAGACAAAATTCAGCAAAACAATATTCTTTGACTAAATTACCTTTCTGTCTACCTTGCTGTCAAAGCAGTGAGGAAGAAGTCACCATAACAATTTGAAGCCAGCAAATATGTTAGATTAACCCAAAAGACAAGTAAGAAAAAAAGAAGTTTGAAAAGAAGCTATTTTTGAAGCTACCAGGAAAAAAATCCATCTGCTATAGAATTGTGAAGAACGGTTACAAATGTTGGCATAATCAGGCATGAAGGTTCACTCTTCTCTTGGCCACTCTCCAGCCTTCATGTAAGGGCAGGAGGAGATTTTCTGCAGAAGGAAACACTCACAACATCCTCCTTTTCCTCTCCTCCACTCTGGATTCTACATGCATCTGTTGGTTTATATGACACACATTCTCACCATTTGGGGCATGTTGCTCTTGCATGGGATCTTTCCACTTTTCTGGCCTTTGACATTTAACTGTATCCTGCAGCTCATACAGCTTTTTTATGTTTCTTGTGATATAATTGAGCACAATTCAACTTAGAGTGCCATATTGGCCAAGCTTACTGTGTCAGATGCAGGAATTACTACTTAATATAATACCTTATTTATTCTAAAAACATCATTTTATGATAAGTATTTTATCTAAATTATAAACATGAATGAGCTAAAGTCTGCAGGAATACAGAAGAGTAATCTTGCACTTTTGTAAGACTCTGAAATCTATGTTGATAATTTCTGGGCTTTAGAGCTAATACATGCTCAGAAAAGTTGCTGAAGATTCCAACACCCTTTCCCTGGGGTGTCCTAAAGTTCTGTGAGGCAGACACTGAAATGTGGCACAATAAATATTCGGTGGGGAAGGAGTTTGGCTTGGAGTATGAGGGAAGAATTGCTCTTGGCAGGCTTCTGAATATACTCTTAACAGAAAAAAAAAAAAAAAACAGAAAACTGTTTTTCTAGAGGAGGTAAAATATGCCAGAGACAGGCAAGCATAGGAAATAGCTCAGACATTTGCAACTCCACTTGGCTTGAGCTGTGCATATACCCCTTTCCTATCAACACATGTAGCATTTTGTTGACGACCTGGGATTTTTGCCTGAATTAGAGTTCTTACATATCTGTTCTAAACAACTGATCAAGTTTCTTCTCTCCTTCACAGCCATTGTGGATTCTACTAAACCATCCCCTAGTATGTCTTGGTAATAACTTGAACTGTTTTGGGGTGATTGCTTCACAAGGTAATCTGTGTTCTCTAAGTAAACTTTTGAGAAGAATCAATATTAACAATTTATGACTATAAACAACTTGGTGTTCATATGACTTAAATTATCTACATTATAGGAATGGGCATACATGGTGATCAAAGGCTTAAATAATCCAACTATCAATCAAAATAAAGACTCAGTCAAATAATACTACTAGTAACTAAGTTCCTCTTTCTCTTGAAGCCCACCAAAAGCAGCCCCCAAAATAACATGGATCTAACAATCTAAGCAATAGTCAAGAGGCTACCTTAAAAGTCTTTCTCTGATAATGAGATTGATGATTACCTTATATGCCATTGTATAGCTTTCATGCAGTAGATGATGGAAGCAGAAGCAGGCACCCACAGCTAAACACTGAGCTGAACTCTGGAATCCAGTTGCAGAGAGGGAAGAGTGATGACAAAGGGGTCAAGACCAGGTCAACACACACAAACAGCTGACCTGAACAAGGGGTTGCTCATGGATCCCAGATAGATAGCTGGTAAACCAAGATAGGACTGTTACAGACCACCTGGATGAGGATGTCAGTTTGGAGGTCTGTGCAATCTATGGGACCTCTAGTAGTGGATCAGTATTTTTCCCTAGTACATGAGTGGACTTTGGGAGCCCACTCCACATAGAAGGATACTCTCTCAGCCTAAACACATTGGGGAGGGACTAGGCCCTGTTCCAAATGATATGACAGACTTTGTAAATCCCCCATGAAAGGCACTACCCTCCCTGGGGAGCTAAAAGGGGTTGAGAAAGGGAGTGGGGAGCAGAGGAGGAAGGGGAGTGGGGAGCAGTAACTTGAACTGACATGTAAAAGAAGCACGTTTCTAATTTAAAATTGGTCTAATTACAGTTATAAAAATAAAGATAACATGCATCTTGACTGTTCTTATGTAGTGTGCTGTCACTCTTGACAGTTTTTTTTTCTCATTGCTACCATCATTTTGATTCAGATAAAGTGTTACAATTTTGCAATCTAAGTGTGCCTTTATTTCATTCTTGAGTAGTATTTCTAGTACCTGATAACAGCTGGCCAAGACCCTATCCACTGGCAAGATACTTATCAGATACACACTACTCAAGGAAAAATGGAAACATAGAACTGGAGATGGTCAATAGGCATAGCATTGGAAAGTTCTTGGAAAATAATACCAGAAAATTATAGGAGCTAAAGACTTTCTAAGATATGCTAAGAATTTTCATTTTTTCCTGCCAAAAGTAATAGAAACCATTGTATCTGGTTTCACAGAAATCACCCCTCCCAGCACAGGAAGATTTGGTGGACTTTGTGGAGCCCCTGTTGGGGGCCCTACCCTGCCTGGGGAGTGGTGGGTGGATGGGGTGGGGGGTAGGTTGGAGGTGGGGGAGGAGGGATGGGGGTGAGGGGAGGGAGAGGGAGAGGGGACTTACATGTGAAACAAGCCTGTTCCCTAACTTGAATTAATAATAATAAAAAAAGAAGAACTAGTGCAAAAAGCTACTTTCCCTTGAAAAATAAAAAAAATGTAGGGAAAAGAGAGAGTGAGGATATTGTAGAGTACAGATTGAAAATGCTTGAAGGCAAGAAGTTATGACACAGCAAGGAAATAGTGTAGTTTTGCTGTTGTTAGTTTTTGGATTGAAGTAAATATCAATTTGACCTAGCTTAAGGTTAAATTTATAAATAGCTTTTGTCGTTTACTAAGGCATTTATGAGCAATTCTATAGGCTATGAAGAAAACTGGAAGATTTAAAGCAGGAAGCAACACGTATTCAAATTTGTATTCTGGAGCAACTAGTTTGACAGCAATTTTGTAGACTTCATTGACTATATCTTAGAGACAAGAGAGGCTAGGCTCCTGGCCCGCTGAACCTGAACAGAAACAAGGAAGATCAGAGCTAAAGGCATGGTAAATTATTGGGAAAGAGGGACTTCTCTGTCATGTGTAGAGGGGCCAAAGATGACATTCATAATTCTGACTTGGAAGAACTAGTAATATAAATCATTGAGATAGAAGCAGGTGTGATTAAAAAATTATTTTAATACCAAACAGGAGTGGTTGGGAATGTGTATGGGACATTCTGCTTCCAGACTTTACATGGCATTTGAACTCTAGAGCTCAGTTAAGATGCAGGTCACACACCTGTGTGTGTGAATGATTGCTGGTGTTCTCTCCCCTCTGCATTCGATCCTACATGGCAGCCTTTTATTTTTTTTTGAAAAAGATTTCTAATATACTCAATCCACTAAATGACTCTTAATGTCATATTCTGTATTTATTGTAAAGTTGCTTGAGTTTCATAAGCTAAAAACCATATATTTCAAGGAAATTCAACTCAAGATTTATTTAATTTTTCTTCATGTATCAGAATGTTTTGTCTGTATTTATGTTCCCCTGTAGGAGAAACTGCAGCCAGCCTCCCCAAGCTGCAGGTGCCCAGGCCAGCCTGCATGAGCATGCCCGGAAGGCCAAACCAGCCTCTATGCCCAGAGATTGCTGACAAAGAGACATCTGACCCAGAGACACCAATG